>NC_092590.1:79849500-80150000 GCF_047663525.1 Anas platyrhynchos
GGCTGGACCTACTGTCCATCTCCAGAGGGAAGCGGACTGCTGTTTTGAAATTAAAAAATACTAATAAAAAAAATAAAAATATGGTGCTGCTCTATGGCGCCCGGAGGACTGCCACTCTGCATGGCAGTTAAAAAGAATGTGGTTTGGAGATGGAGAGCCACAGAGATGAAGCAGCTGGGAAGAGAGACACAAGTATTGCAGTAGGTCGGCTGTGGTTATGAGGTGCCTCAGGATGTGCTCTTTTTCTTGTTTCCGCCCTTCCCTCGTGCAGCCTTGGAGAGACGAAGTCCCCATGGTGTGGAGTGGTGCAAAAAGGTAAGAGGGTTGTCAGCCCGGTCAGTTTCCTTCACCAATGCTAAGGCAAGTCTTTGAAGAGAAACAGCCTGGTTGCTTGTGCTGCACCCTGTTGAACTAAGCCAGACCAAAAACAGGGCTGCTGTTCCTCCTGCTCTCTTTACCTCTTCTCATCTTGCAGAGGAATGGTCCCGCAATTCGGGTTAATAGGGGACAAGAGAACAAAGGGGTTTCAGAATAACTGCTAACTGTTATGACTGTTGCATGGGGCACTATGCAAGTCTCTGACATCCAGCCAAGATGGACAAAGGAGAAGGACAAGGGAAAAGCCTGGGAGGAAGACTATGAGCCTTCAGTACGAGAGACCCGCAGAGGGACCACCAGAGACTGATAACACATGCGCCAGTGGGCGGGTTCGGATTCCAGGAACTAGTTATAATAACCCTGCCTTTTCTAGAAGTAGTAATGAATATGTATTCGCCTAGGAGCATAAAAACCAGCCGCCTGCTGTGACTTGTGTGCGTCTCGGTGGAGCAGAGACTCGCGGCGCACCCAGTGCTGTTTGCTTACCTCTATTCATTTAATAAATTGTAAACTTTGATTGTAATCCTATTTGGGACTTAGTCATTTATTACAACAGACAACCTTGTAAAATGCAGACAACCAGAATCCTTACAACAATTAAGTGGAAATCACCGTGTAAGAAACATTACCACCTCAAAGAGTAAAAGCCTCAAAAGAAATGTGACTTGTAACAGGCCAGCAGCTGTGTGTTTTCGGTGAAGCACCAGATAGAGTATGAACCTGGATTGCACAGTTAATGGGGAAACGGGAGGGTCCTGGTCCTTGGGAGGGGAAAAAAAAAAAAAAAGTATATAAACTGTGTATGGAATCGGTAGGTGCCCTCCTGCTCGCGAGACACCCGCCATTGTAATCTCAAATAAAGATGCTACTGTACTGAGATCCTCTCCTGAGCCTATGTTATTTCCCAGAGATTGATTCACGGTTTTAAGGTTTCAGGGATAGGGCCCTAGGGTTGGGTTTCAGGGTAAGCGTTCTCAGGGTTTGTGTTTAGGATTTTAAGGTTTTTAGTTTTAGGGTTGGAGTTTGAACGGTTAGCGTTTTAGGGATTTGAGGGTTAGGGTTTTAAGGGTTTCAGGGTTAGCGTGTTAGGGTTTTAGAGTTTTTTGGGTTGTAGTGTTGATAGTTTTTTTAGGGTTAGGTTCTTTGGGTTTTATTTTTGGTCAGTTATTTACGGTTAGGGTTTTAAGATCTTATTTTTTTTTTTTCAGGTTAGGTTCTCCTGGGTTAGGGTTTTGAGCGTCTTAATATTTTGGGTTGGGTTTGGGATTTGAGCGTCCTATTTTTGGGGGGTTTGGGATTTGAGCGTCTTAATTTTGTGGGCTTGGGCGCTGTGAGCGTCTTAAGTGTTTGGGTTAGGGCTTTTAGGCATAGGTCTTCAGGGGTTTAGTGTGGTGGATAGTTTGGGTTAGGTCTGTAGGGGTTTTGAGGATTTTTCCACCTGCTGGTGGGAAAGGGGTACTGCAGGCGGCCGGGGGGGAGCTCATGCCCGGTGACGCCCGAGGGCGCCCCTCTGCCGCCACCTGCTGGTGGAAAAGGAGTACTGCAGGCGGCCGGGGGCCGCGCGTGCGCGTTGCTTATTATGTCTTTTTTTTTTTTTTTTGAAGTGTAATTTCCTACGCTCCTAGATTTTTCTTCATATGTAAATGAAAGGTTCGTGCTAATTCCCGTTGAAAATAGTTCATTTACTTTCTTGGTTATATTGTCCTTTCTATGTTCAAAGCTGAGGCAAAAATACGGTAAATTTTGCTTCTAGAAACACCGCAGTTCTTTTGTCTGCACTCCGCATGCTGTAAACTAGGGATAGGTGACAAATAAATAAAAACATAAATAAAAGAACACAGCTGCTGCTCCTGCTCTCTTTCTTGTTTTTTGCCCCCTCCTCTTTCCCAGGTGATTGGGTTTGGGTGCTGGGCGGGGCCAAATGTTATACGAGCCCTAGGCATTCTATCAGAGAGCTCCTTCTGCGTGGGCTGCTCTTTGGGGTCGGTGCTTTGTTTATTCTTCTGTTAGCTACATGCAGGGTTCTTTTCGTGGGTCAGAGTCTTGTACGATATTTTAGAGGAAACCAATCTAGTAGTACGTGCATTTATTGCATGAAGCTCTTTGGAGGTGATTAATTGTTATAGCGCTTTTATGGATAGGATGTCAATGTTATTTTGTGTGTTTGCTTTGTTGTTCTACGTCCCTCATGATTTTTGCAGGGTTATAGGGCAGATGCCACCAGGTTTGTTGTTGTTTTTGTTTTGTTTGATTTATTTTTCTTATTTTCTTTTTCGGAAGGGGGTTTGGGATTTGAGCGTCCTATTTTTCTGGGTTTGGGATTTGAGCATCTTAATTTTGTGGGTGTGGGATTTGAGCGTCTTAAGTGTTTGGGTTAGGGGTTTTAGGCATAGGACTTCAGGGGTTTAGTGTGGTAGATAGTTTGGGTTAGGTCTGTAGGGGTTTCGAGGATTTTTAGGGTTAGGGCTTGCGGCTTTTTTGTGTAAGGGCGGTAAGGGCTAGGGTTCCAGGGAGTGCTGTTAAATGGAGTTCTCGACAACTCGGCCTCTGATTGGCCGTGCCGGCTGTGCAGGGAATGCTGGTAGGTGTAGTTTTCCGGCACAAGGCTTGCGGTAGGCCGCGTTGAGTGCCCAGAGCATGCCGGGAAATGTAGTTCTGGGACTCTGAACTTCCGGGAGGCCATGTTGGGCGCCCAGAGCATACCGGGAAATGTAGTTCTGGGACTCCGAACTTCCGGGAGGCCATGTTGGGTGCCCAGAGCACGCCGGGAAATGTAGTTCTGGGACTCCGAACTTCCGGGAGGCCATGTTGGGTGCCCAGAGCACGCCGGGAAATGTAGTTCTGGGACTCCGAACTTCCGGGAGGCCATGTTGGGTGCCCAGAGCATGCCGGGAAATGTAGTTCTGGGACTCCTAACTTCCGGGAGGCCATGTTGGGTGCCCAGAGCACGCCGGGAAATGTAGTTCTGGGACTCCGAACTTCCGGGAGGCCATGTTGGGTGCCCAGAGCATGCCGGGAAATGTAGTTCTGGGACTCCGAACTTCCGGGAGGCCATGTTGGGTGCCCAGAGCACGCCGGGAAATGTAGTTCTGGGACTCCGAACTTCCGGGAGGCCATGTTGGGTGCCCAGAGCACGCCGGGAAATGTAGTTCTGGGACTCCGAACTTCCGGTAGGCCATGTTGGGTTTCCAGAGCACACCGGGAAATGCAGTTCTCGGGGTCTAGGGCTGGGGCTAGGGTTAGAGTTTAGGGTGAGGGTTGGGGTTAGGGTTAGGGCTAGTGAATGCTGGTTCTCTGTGTTTGCAGATGACGGTGAGCGTGTTTAAACTAATTCCAGTTGAAGAAGTTTCAGTTACTTGCTTGGTGACATTATCAGTTCAACATTAAAAGCTGCAGCAAAAGCAAAAGGGGAGTTTTGCTTCTAGAAACACCACAGGTCTCTTGTCTGCTCTCGGAATGTTTTTGAGATAAACCATATCTTAAAAAACAAAGGAAAAAAAAAACACAGCTGCTTCTTTTGCTCTCTTCCTACTTTCTTGTGCTTTGCCCCTCCCCTTTCCCAGGTGATTGGGTTTGGGTGCTGGGCGGGGCTGAATGCTATATGAGCCCCAGGCATGCTATCAGAGAGCTCCTTCTGCTTGGGCTGCTCCTTGGGGTAAGTGCTGTGTTTTTCCTTCAGTCAGTTGCAGGGTTCTCTAGGCAGACTGGAGCCTATGGATTTCTGGATTTTAAGTGCTTGGAATTCACTCAGTAGCGGGATGTTTAGTAGGGGCTGCTGGCTCACTGTTTTTTTTTGGGCTGGTGGGATACTCTTCTGTTTTTGAGCTCTATTTTAGTCTCTAGATGTATAAACCCACTTGTGTAACTCTCCAGAGGACTAAAACCAGCTTGATTGAATGCTACATATGGCTTGGCAGCGTAGATGCAGCATTACCAAGAGACTGAGCAGAGTTGTATCAGAGTCACCTCTTTCATCCGCAAAGGGTAAGTTTGATTACCCCTGCCGAGGCTTGTGTGTGTGCGTGTCTTTTTGGCATTTGTGGAGCTCAGTTGTTTTTCTTTGTGTGTGTGCATGTTCTTTTTTTTTTTTTTTTTTTTTTTTTTTTTTTTTTTTTGAGGGTCAAACAGTGTGTTTGCTGAGTGTGGTTAGAATGAGGAGGTGGGGAGCTGCTCAGGACTGGAAGGTTTGCTTTCTAGGAGTATGCGGCATCCTTCCTGTGCGACGTGACTAACTGTTGGGCTGGAACGTTCCAGCTTTTGTGTGTCTTAAGCAATGTAGCTTGTGTAGTGTGTGTTGTGTGGCCCGGGCAGAGTTTGCTGTGGTGCAGTGGGCGAAGAATCTCAGTTAGAGCTGGTGAGCAGCTGAAGTACCAGAGCTGGGAAGAGAGAGGTATTATTGCAGCAGGTACGCTGTGGCTGTGAGGTGCCTCAGACTGTGCTTTTCTGTCTTTTTTTGTTTTGTTTTGTTTTGTTTTTTTTGCAGGTGCTTTGTGCGGTCGTGGACAGGAAAGGGAAATCCTCGTGTCGCGGAGCAGTGAGGGAAGGTGAGTGTTGTCAGCCTGGTCATCCCTTATCTGAAGCGAAGGGAAGACACTCAGGTGTTTCCCTCAGAGGGTCCGAGGTGAGTCTGTTTGGGATAGAGGAGCAGCGTGGCAGGTGGGTGCTTGCAAGCGCAGTGGTTCTTTTGTCCTTTTGTGTTCCCCGGTGGTGTGGATGATGCTGGCCGCTCCTTTCAAGCTTGGACCTAATTTGCAGGTCCAGAGGCAAGTGGAGTGCTGTTTTGAAAGGATAAAGGTAAAGCTGGGGTCGCTTATGTTGTTGAGGGATGGGTGCTACTGTTGGCAGCTGAATGTTTATCTTCTGCCTGTGTTTTGCCTTTCATTAGGCTGAAATGCAGTGTGCAGTGCAGGATGTGTCAACCAGCTGCCTCTGCAGTGACTCTGGTGCGTGATGAGCAGAGGTAGCTGTTAATTTTGGGGGTGTGGTTGTCACTGAAGTTATTTTCCTACATCCAATAGAGTAAAATTCCAGTTTGCCTTTTGTTGAGGGAATCTGGAAACAGCACAGATCCCACGGCCTGCTGCAGCTGAGCAAACCAAGATACCAGGGTAACGGTGAGAAGCTCCTATGACAGTGTTCCCACATCGCCCAACTGAGGAGTGCAGAAAAATATTGCTGCCAGCAGCTGATACCAAAAACAAGGTCTACGTGACTACTAATCACAAGGGGACTGTTTTCTTGCAGGTGGGGTTGTTTTCTTCTGGTTGTTTTTCTGAGTGCTTTGGCCAATAACCTTGCGTGAAACACTGTCCACCCCTGTTGAGTTCTCTATAAAAGTTAGGCTATTCGGGCAATAAAATGGAGCATGATCTGACTCTACTGTGTGTCTGTCGTGCTTTCGGCCGTGCTTCCTGCAACAGCCTTTTAGAGGTGCTATAAGTGGGTAAAGAGAAGAGATGGAAGCATGTGCCACGTGGGGCAGGCAAGCGGCTGAGGTACAGGAGGATGAGAGTATGTGATTTATTCCTGGGGGTGGAATGGAATCGATTGTTTTGGTGTATAGTCTGTTTTGCTCCTAGATCTTTCATTCATTGTAAATAAAAGTTTGAGCCAATTCCAGTTAGGAATGTTCCAGTTACGACCCAGCAAGTATTGTCCTTTTAACGTTAAAAAAAACATGCGGCAAAAGCATGGGTGCAGATCTGTTTCGGGTCTTGTGCATCATATTCGGTTCGAGATCGCGTCTGTTTCCATCCTCACTCTTGCAGAAGTCATCTGGGCCGCATCAGGAGCAAGATCTTGCTTGGGAATTGATTTCCTGAGTGTGTTCTTAGGGGGTTTTCAGTCCCCATCCTTCTGGTCTCTTGTCTTGCAGGCAGGCTTTTTAGGCCTCCATCATCCCAGTTCTGGCAGTTGCTTCCAGTTGCGTGTTGTGACATTTGAGTCTCTGGTAGGGTCTGGTGCAGAGCACCTGTTCTGACTTGCTGTTGCCGTAGGGCGTTCTTTTTAGGGGTCACTTTTTCTTGCGCCTAGTGTTGTGTGTTTTGTTTGTAGTGTTTGTGGCGTGCCTGTGTGCGTGTACGTGTTTGGTCTGGAGCTGTCCTGCCTGGCAGTTAGTGAGGACAGGTAATGTGGCAGTGCATGGGTGTACTAATACATTGTCTGGACTGTTTTGGTAAAGATATCCAGTCTGCCTCTGGGCACGTACTGAAGGGCAGCTGGCACAGTCATCTCTGTGGTGTTTGGCAGACTGGAGGGGGGAGAGTTGAGCTGCTTGCGAGCAACTGCTCGCATAGCACTTGAACGGTGTGCTTGTGGAGGTCTGTCGAATCTTGAAAGCTTACAGATATGGGGTTTTGAATTTATTTTTATTTCTTTCCTGTCCCCAGTAGAGCGTAAACCTTTGGAGGAACCTGTCACAGGAAAGAGCTCCTTCTGGAACTGTTCAGCACTCGGTAGGCAACTCGGTGACTGGCTTGATCTACTTCTGAGGTGCTGAGGCAAGGGGGCTGCTGTTTTGAAACGATAGTATTGTAAATGGGGTCCCTTTTGTGTTGTTGAGGGATGGGTGCTAATGCTGGCAGCTGAATGATTGATTCTCTTGTGACTGTTTTAATTTGTTAAAGCTGAAACACAGTGTACGACACGGGACTTGACGACCAGAGCTGCTTTTGGCAAGGTGACTGATGAACAGATATAGAAGGTAATTTAGGGGTGCAGTTGTCACTGCAGTTACTGAACTACACCAAGTACAGTAAAAATCCTGTTTATATTTCAGGGGTGTTGTAGCTGGCCTAAGAGAGCAGATGGAAGCATCTGCCTCGAGGGGAGGGGAGGGCACGGAGGTAAGGCAGCAGCTGAGAGTAACTGTCCCAGCTGTGCTGTGGCTTTGGATGCTGCTTCAGCCTATGCTTTTCTTTTTGTTTCACATTTGTCTCACACAGGCTGAGTGGGGCCAAGCTGCACTCTGAAGAGCAGCACGAGAAGGGCGGGCTGGTTGTGAGCTGGATTGGAGCGGAACTGCCAAGTAGCACGAGGTGAGTGCGAAGGGTATCCATCTTGCTTTGCAGGTGCCCTGGCAGGCTCTCCACAGAAGCGGTTGAGGATTTGAGAAGAGGTTGCAGATGATCAAGGAGCGACACGTGCAGGGATGGCTTGAAAAGGGTATGGCTGCTTTCTCTTCTGTTTATCAGGTGTCCCAGGCCATGTGGGCTGTGGTGTTAGTCTTTAGAATCGGAACAAAGCAGGTGCTGAAATGCTGTGTCTGTTTTTTTTTTTTTTGTGTTGGGGTTGCACCTTGGTGAGTGTAGGGATGGGTTTTAAGTGGGTGCAGCGGAGGGCCTGGCCCCAGTGTCCTGTAGTGTGTTTTGGCCCATCAGCATAGCCTTTTGGTTCTCAGGTAGCTTACTGAAGTAAGTGATTTTTCCTGCGAGTGGAATGGAATTGATTTTTTTTTTTTTTTTTTGGCGTGCAATCAGTTCTGCTCCTAGATTTTTCTTTTTATGTAAATAAAAGATCGAGCTAATTCCAGATGGGAAAAAAAATCAGTTACTTTCTTGGTCAGTTTGTCCTTTTAATATTCAAAGCTGCAGCAAAAGCATGGGGATTTTTGTTTCTAGAAACACCCTAGCTCTCCTGTCTGCACTCTGCATGCTGTTGAGCTAAGCCATATAAATGAATAAAGAAACCACAGCTACTGCTCCTGTCTGATTTTTTTGTTTGTTTGTTTGTTTCTGTGCTTTCCCCCTTGCACTTTCCCAGGTGATTAGCTTCAGGTTCCAAGTGGGACCTAGTGGTAACTGAGTTGCAGGTATTCCATGACAGAGCTCATTCTGCCTGGGCTGCTTTTTGGGGTAAGCGCTTTGTTTTTCCTTCAGTCAGTTGCAGGGTTCTTTAGGTGGGTCAGAGTCTATGGACTGATGCGTTTTCCAGTAGAAACCGGTACGCATATCTTTTTGAGTTGGTAACTGGTAGGATCTGTCACTGTAAAGCAATCTAGTAGTAGGTGCCTGTATTGCACGCAGCTCTTCCTCAGGTGAGTAGTTATTATGGCAGTTTTACGGATGGTATGGTGATGTTACTTTGTGTGTTTGCTTTGTGGTTCTGGTTCCCTTCTGATTTTTGCAGAATTACGGGGCTTTTTGTGATTCTTTGCCTGTATGTCAAATCTCATCAAAGTTACAACCTTGCTGTTAAAGTGATGGAGCAGGGTTTAGTTGAAACGTATCATGGAAGCTCCCTGTGTGAGCATGTGTCTGAAAATGGCAGCAGTGGGCACGTAAGGGGTAGTCTGTTTCAAGTTTAGGGACAGTTTGTTATATTTCTGGAGCTTTTGCCTGTGTGTTTTCTGTCTGTCGAGTCTTTAGACCATAAAGCCTTCTAGGCTTTATGTCCTTGAATCGACGTATTAGAAGTACGTTTATGAGGGGTTGCCAGGTACGTTGTTTTTGGGAAACCGTGGGGTATGGTTCCTTGAGTGCATAAGTGCAGTAGTGCCAAGAGAGTGAGCAGGGCCACCTTCTTCATCTCTGCAGAATGAGTCTGTTCGGGCACACTTCTCAGGTAAATGTAGTGAGCAGATGAGGTAAAGGAGCCGGGAACAGAGAGGTATTGCACAGTAGCATGTTGCATCAGTAGTAGTCAGCGTTGCAGAGGAGGTGTGTGTCAGGGCTGGCGTGCTAGTGAATGCTGGTTCTCTGTTTTTGCAAGTGATGATGAACCTGTTTGACGTAATTCCATTTGAAAAAGTTCCAGTTACTGGCCTGGTCGTGTCGTCCTTTCAATGTTAAAAGCTGCAGCAAAAGCATGGGGATTGTTGCTTCTAGAAACACCACAGGTCACCTGTCTGCTCTCTGCATGTTTTTCAAGTAAAGCAGATCTTTAAAAAAAAAAACAAACAAAGAAAATAATAAAAAACAGCTGCTGCTGCTGCTCCTGCTTTCTTTCTACTTCCTTGTGCTTTGCCCCTCCCCTTTCCCAGGTGATTGGGTTTGGGTGCTGGGCGGGGCTGAATGCTATATGAGCCCCAGGCATGCTATCAGAGAGCTCCTTCTGCCTGGGCTGCTCCTTGGGGTAAGTGCTTTGTTTTTCCTTCAGTCAGTTGCAGGGTTCTCTAGGCAGGCTGGAGTTTATAGATTTCTAGAATTTTTAAGTGCTTGGAATTCACTTAGGAGAGGGATGTTTAATAGAGGTTTCTGGCTCACTGTTTTTTGGGATGGTGGGATACTCTTCTGTTTTTGAGCTATATTTTAATCTCTAGATGTATAAGCCAGCAGTAGGTAAACATTAGGAGGAACCGGTCAAAGGTAACAGCGCTTTCTGGAACCGTCAAGTTCTTGTTCGGCAACGTAGTGACTGGTTTGATCTACTTCACAGATGGAGAGGCAAGTGGACTGCTCTCTTTGAAATAACAAAATTGAAAACATAAAGTTTGTCAAAGATGGCAGTGCATGTTTGCAGTCTGTTTATTGCTTTTGCCAGTGGTAGATAACATTTATAAGGAATCGGTCAAAGGAAAGAGCGCCTTCTGGAACTGTGAAGCTCTGTGTTGGCAACTCGGTGACTGGCTGGACCTACTGTCCATCTCCAGAGGGAAGCGGACTGCTGTTTTGAAATTAAAAAATACTAATAAAAAAAATAAAAATATGGTGCTGCTCTATGGCGCCCGGAGGACTGCCACTCTGCATGGCAGTTAAAAAGAATGTGGTTTGGAGATGGAGAGCCACAGAGATGAAGCAGCTGGGAAGAGAGACACAAGTATTGCAGTAGGTCGGCTGTGGTTATGAGGTGCCTCAGGATGTGCTCTTTTTCTTGTTTCCGCCCTTCCCTCGTGCAGCCTTGGAGAGACGAAGTCCCCATGGTGTGGAGTGGTGCAAAAAGGTAAGAGGGTTGTCAGCCCGGTCAGTTTCCTTCACCAATGCTAAGGCAAGTCTTTGAAGAGAAACAGCCTGGTTGCTTGTGCTGCACCCTGTTGAACTAAGCCAGACCAAAAACAGGGCTGCTGTTCCTCCTGCTCTCTTTACCTCTTCTCATCTTGCAGAGGAATGGTCCCGCAATTCGGGTTAATAGGGGACAAGAGAACAAAGGGGTTTCAGAATAACTGCTAACTGTTATGACTGTTGCATGGGGCACTATGCAAGTCTCTGACATCCAGCCAAGATGGACAAAGGAGAAGGACAAGGGAAAAGCCTGGGAGGAAGACTATGAGCCTTCAGTACGAGAGACCCGCAGAGGGACCACCAGAGACTGATAACACATGCGCCAGTGGGCGGGTTCGGATTCCAGGAACTAGTTATAATAACCCTGCCTTTTCTAGAAGTAGTAATGAATATGTATTCGCCTAGGAGCATAAAAACCAGCCGCCTGCTGTGACTTGTGTGCGTCTCGGTGGAGCAGAGACTCGCGGCGCACCCAGTGCTGTTTGCTTACCTCTATTCATTTAATAAATTGTAAACTTTGATTGTAATCCTATTTGGGACTTAGTCATTTATTACAACAGACAACCTTGTAAAATGCAGACAACCAGAATCCTTACAACAATTAAGTGGAAATCACCGTGTAAGAAACATTACCACCTCAAAGAGTAAAAGCCTCAAAAGAAATGTGACTTGTAACAGGCCAGCAGCTGTGTGTTTTCGGTGAAGCACCAGATAGAGTATGAACCTGGATTGCACAGTTAATGGGGAAACGGGAGGGTCCTGGTCCTTGGGAGGGGAAAAAAAAAAAAAAAAGTATATAAACTGTGTATGGAATCGGTAGGTGCCCTCCTGCTCGCGAGACACCCGCCATTGTAATCTCAAATAAAGATGCTACTGTACTGAGATCCTCTCCTGAGCCTATGTTATTTCCCAAAGATTGATTCACGGTTTTAAGGTTTCAGGGATAGGGCCCTAGGGTTGGGTTTCAGGGTAAGCGTTCTCAGGGTTTGTGTTTAGGATTTTAAGGTTTTTAGTTTTAGGGTTGGAGTTTGAACGGTTAGCGTTTTAGGGATTTGAGGGTTAGGGTTTTAAGGGTTTCAGGGTTAGCGTGTTAGGGTTTTAGAGTTTTTTGGGTTGTAGTGTTGATAGTTTTTTTAGGGTTAGGTTCTTTGGGTTTTATTTTTGGTCAGTTATTTACGGTTAGGGTTTTAAGATCTTATTTTTTTTTTTTCAGGTTAGGTTCTCCTGGGTTAGGGTTTTGAGCGTCTTAATATTTTGGGTTGGGTTTGGGATTTGAGCGTCCTATTTTTGGGGGGTTTGGGATTTGAGCGTCTTAATTTTGTGGGCTTGGGCGCTGTGAGCGTCTTAAGTGTTTGGGTTAGGGCTTTTAGGCATAGGTCTTCAGGGGTTTAGTGTGGTGGATAGTTTGGGTTAGGTCTGTAGGGGTTTTGAGGATTTTTCCACCTGCTGGTGGGAAAGGGGTACTGCAGGCGGCCGGGGGGGAGCTCATGCCCGGTGACGCCCGAGGGCGCCCCTCTGCCGCCACCTGCTGGTGGAAAAGGAGTACTGCAGGCGGCCGGGGGCCGCGCGTGCGCGTTGCTTATTATGTCTTTTTTTTTTTTTTTTGAAGTGTAATTTCCTACGCTCCTAGATTTTTCTTCATATGTAAATGAAAGGTTCGTGCTAATTCCCGTTGAAAATAGTTCATTTACTTTCTTGGTTATATTGTCCTTTCTATGTTCAAAGCTGAGGCAAAAATACGGTAAATTTTGCTTCTAGAAACACCGCAGTTCTTTTGTCTGCACTCCGCATGCTGTAAACTAGGGATAGGTGACAAATAAATAAAAACATAAATAAAAGAACACAGCTGCTGCTCCTGCTCTCTTTCTTGTTTTTTGCCCCCTCGTCTTTCCCAGGTGATTGGGTTTGGGTGCTGGGCGGGGCCAAATGTTATACGAGCCCTAGGCATTCTATCAGAGAGCTCCTTCTGCGTGGGCTGCTCTTTGGGGTCGGTGCTTTGTTTATTCTTCTGTTAGCTACATGCAGGGTTCTTTTCGTGGGTCAGAGTCTTGTACGATATTTTAGAGGAAACCAATCTAGTAGTACGTGCATTTATTGCATGAAGCTCTTTGGAGGTGATTAATTGTTATAGCGCTTTTATGGATAGGATGTCAATGTTATTTTGTGTGTTTGCTTTGTTGTTCTACGTCCCTCATGATTTTTGCAGGGTTATAGGGCAGATGCCACCAGGTTTGTTGTTGTTTTTGTTTTGTTTGATTTATTTTTCTTATTTTCTTTTTCGGAAGGGGGTTTGGGATTTGAGCGTCCTATTTTTCTGGGTTTGGGATTTGAGCATCTTAATTTTGTGGGTGTGGGATTTGAGCGTCTTAAGTGTTTGGGTTAGGGGTTTTAGGCATAGGACTTCAGGGGTTTAGTGTGGTAGATAGTTTGGGTTAGGTCTGTAGGGGTTTCGAGGATTTTTAGGGTTAGGGCTTGCGGCTTTTTTGTGTAAGGGCGGTAAGGGCTAGGGTTCCAGGGAGTGCGGTTAAATGGAGTTCTCGACAACTCGGCCTCTGATTGGCCGTGCCGGCTGTGCAGGGAATGCTGGTAGGTGTAGTTTTCCGGCACAAGGCTTGCGGTAGGCCGCGTTGAGTGCCCAGAGCATGCCGGGAAATGTAGTTCTGGGACTCTGAACTTCCGGGAGGCCATGTTGGGCGCCCAGAGCATACCGGGAAATGTAGTTCTGGGACTCCGAACTTCCGGGAGGCCATGTTGGGTGCCCAGAGCACGCCGGGAAATGTAGTTCTGGGACTCCGAACTTCCGGGAGGCCATGTTGGGTGCCCAGAGCACGCCGGGAAATGTAGTTCTGGGACTCCGAACTTCCGGGAGGCCATGTTGGGTGCCCAGAGCACGCCGGGAAATGTAGTTCTGGGACTCCGAACTTCCGGGAGGCCATGGTGGGTGCCCAGAGCACACCGGGAAATGCAGTTCTCGGGGTCTAGGGCTGGGGCTAGGGTTAGAGTTTAGGGTGAGGGTTGGGGTTAGGGTTAGGGCTAGTGAATGCTGGTTCTCTGTGTTTGCAGATGACGGTGAGCGTGTTTAAACTAATTCCAGTTGAAGAAGTTTCAGTTACTTGCTTGGTGACATTATCAGTTCAACATTAAAAGCTGCAGCAAAAGCAAAAGGGGAGTTTTGCTTCTAGAAACACCACAGGTCTCTTGTCTGCTCTCGGAATGTTTTTGAGATAAACCATATCTTAAAAAACAAAGGAAAAAAAAAAACACAGCTGCTTCTTTTGCTCTCTTCCTACTTTCTTGTGCTTTGCCCCTCCCCTTTCCCAGGTGATTGGGTTTGGGTGCTGGGCGGGGCTGAATGCTATATGAGCCCCAGGCATGCTATCAGAGAGCTCCTTCTGCTTGGGCTGCTCCTTGGGGTAAGTGCTGTGTTTTTCCTTCAGTCAGTTGCAGGGTTCTCTAGGCAGACTGGAGCCTATGGATTTCTGGATTTTAAGTGCTTGGAATTCACTCAGTAGCGGGATGTTTAGTAGGGGCTGCTGGCTCACTGTTTTTTTTTGGGCTGGTGGGATACTCTTCTGTTTTTGAGCTCTATTTTAGTCTCTAGATGTATAAACCCACTTGTGTAACTCTCCAGAGGACTAAAACCAGCTTGATTGAATGCTACATATGGCTTGGCAGCGTAGATGCAGCATTACCAAGAGACTGAGCAGAGTTGTATCAGAGTCACCTCTTTCATCCGCAAAGGGTAAGTTTGATTACCCCTGCCGAGGCTTGTGTGTGTGCGTGTCTTTTTGGCATTTGTGGAGCTCAGTTGTTTTTCTTTGTGTGTGTGCATGTTCTTTTTTTTTTTTTTTTTTTTTTTTTTTTTTTTTTTTTTTTGAGGGTCAAACAGTGTGTTTGCTGAGTGTGGTTAGAATGAGGAGGTGGGGAGCTGCTCAGGACTGGAAGGTTTGCTTTCTAGGAGTATGCGGCATCCTTCCTGTGCGACGTGACTAACTGTTGGGCTGGAACGTTCCAGCTTTTGTGTGTCTTAAGCAATGTAGCTTGTGTAGTGTGTGTTGTGTGGCCCGGGCAGAGTTTGCTGTGGTGCAGTGGGCGAAGAATCTCAGTTAGAGCTGGTGAGCAGCTGAAGTACCAGAGCTGGGAAGAGAGAGGTATTATTGCAGCAGGTACGCTGTGGCTGTGAGGTGCCTCAGACTGTGCTTTTCTGTCTTTTTTTGTTTTGTTTTGTTTTGTTTTTTTTGCAGGTGCTTTGTGCGGTCGTGGACAGGAAAGGGAAATCCTCGTGTCGCGGAGCAGTGAGGGAAGGTGAGTGTTGTCAGCCTGGTCATCCCTTATCTGAAGCGAAGGGAAGACACTCAGGTGTTTCCCTCAGAGGGTCCGAGGTGAGTCTGTTTGGGATAGAGGAGCAGCGTGGCAGGTGGGTGCTTGCAAGCGCAGTGGTTCTTTTGTCCTTTTGTGTTCCCCGGTGGTGTGGATGATGCTGGCCGCTCCTTTCAAGCTTGGACCTAATTTGCAGGTCCAGAGGCAAGTGGAGTGCTGTTTTGAAAGGATAAAGGTAAAGCTGGGGTCGCTTATGTTGTTGAGGGATGGGTGCTACTGCTGGCAGCTGAATGTTTATCTTCTGCCTGTGTTTTGCCTTTCATTAGGCTGAAATGCAGTGTGCAGTGCAGGATGTGTCAACCAGCTGCCTCTGCAGTGACTCTGGTGCGTGATGAGCAGAGGTAGCTGTTAATTTTGGGGGTGTGGTTGTCACTGAAGTTATTTTCCTACATCCAATAGAGTAAAATTCCAGTTTGCCTTTTGTTGAGGGAATCTGGAAACAGCACAGATCCCACGGCCTGCTGCAGCTGAGCAAACCAAGATACCAGGGTAACGGTGAGAAGCTCCTATGACAGTGTTCCCACATCGCCCAACTGAGGAGTGCAGAAAAATATTGCTGCCAGCAGCTGATACCAAAAACAAGGTCTACGTGACTACTAATCACAAGGGGACTGTTTTCTTGCAGGTGGGGTTGTTTTCTTCTGGTTGTTTTTCTGAGTGCTTTGGCCAATAACCTTGCGTGAAACACTGTCCACCCCTGTTGAGTTCTCTATAAAAGTTAGGCTATTCGGGCAATAAAATGGAGCATGATCTGACTCTACTGTGTGTCTGTCGTGCTTTCGGCCGTGCTTCCTGCAACAGCCTTTTAGAGGTGCTATAAGTGGGTAAAGAGAAGAGATGGAAGCATGTGCCACGTGGGGCAGGCAAGCGGCTGAGGTACAGGAGGATGAGAGTATGTGATTTATTCCTGGGGGTGGAATGGAATCGATTGTTTTGGTGTATAGTCTGTTTTGCTCCTAGATCTTTCATTCATTGTAAATAAAAGTTTGAGCCAATTCCAGTTAGGAATGTTCCAGTTACGACCCAGCAAGTATTGTCCTTTTAACGTTAAAAAAAACATGCGGCAAAAGCATGGGTGCAGATCTGTTTCGGGTCTTGTGCATCATATTCGGTTCGAGATCGCGTCTGTTTCCATCCTCACTCTTGCAGAAGTCATCTGGGCCGCATCAGGAGCAAGATCTTGCTTGGGAATTGATTTCCTGAGTGTGTTCTTAGGGGGTTTTCAGTCCCCATCCTTCTGGTCTCTTGTCTTGCAGGCAGGCTTTTTAGGCCTCCATCATCCCAGTTCTGGCAGTTGCTTCCAGTTGCGTGTTGTGACATTTGAGTCTCTGGTAGGGTCTGGTGCAGAGCACCTGTTCTGACTTGCTGTTGCCGTAGGGCGTTCTTTTTAGGGGTCACTTTTTCTTGCGCCTAGTGTTGTGTGTTTTGTTTGTAGTGTTTGTGGCGTGCCTGTGTGCGTGTACGTGTTTGGTCTGGAGCTGTCCTGCCTGGCAGTTAGTGAGGACAGGTAATGTGGCAGTGCATGGGTGTACTAATACATTGTCTGGACTGTTTTGGTAAAGATATCCAGTCTGCCTCTGGGCACGTACTGAAGGGCAGCTGGCACAGTCATCTCTGTGGTGTTTGGCAGACTGGAGGGGGGAGAGTTGAGCTGCTTGCGAGCAACTGCTCGCATAGCACTTGAACGGTGTGCTTGTGGAGGTCTGTCGAATCTTGAAAGCTTACAGATATGGGGTTTTGAATTTATTTTTATTTCTTTCCTGTCCCCAGTAGAGCGTAAACCTTTGGAGGAACCTGTCACAGGAAAGAGCTCCTTCTGGAACTGTTCAGCACTCGGTAGGCAACTCGGTGACTGGCTTGATCTACTTCTGAGGTGCTGAGGCAAGGGGGCTGCTGTTTTGAAACGATAGTATTGTAAATGGGGTCCCTTTTGTGTTGTTGAGGGATGGGTGCTAATGCTGGCAGCTGAATGATTGATTCTCTTGTGACTGTTTTAATTTGTTAAAGCTGAAACACAGTGTACGACACGGGACTTGACGACCAGAGCTGCTTTTGGCAAGGTGACTGATGAACAGATATAGAAGGTAATTTAGGGGTGCAGTTGTCACTGCAGTTACTGAACTACACCAAGTACAGTAAAAATCCTGTTTATATTTCAGGGGTGTTGTAGCTGGCCTAAGAGAGCAGATGGAAGCATCTGCCTCGAGGGGAGGGGAGGGCACGGAGGTAAGGCAGCAGCTGAGAGTAACTGTCCCAGCTGTGCTGTGGCTTTGGATGCTGCTTCAGCCTATGCTTTTCTTTTTGTTTCACATTTGTCTCACACAGGCTGAGTGGGGCCAAGCTGCACTCTGAAGAGCAGCACGAGAAGGGCGGGCTGGTTGTGAGCTGGATTGGAGCGGAACTGCCAAGTAGCACGAGGTGAGTGCGAAGGGTATCCATCTTGCTTTGCAGGTGCCCTGGCAGGCTCTCCACAGAAGCGGTTGAGGATTTGAGAAGAGGTTGCAGATGATCAAGGAGCGACACGTGCAGGGATGGCTTGAAAAGGGTATGGCTGCTTTCTCTTCTGTTTATCAGGTGTCCCAGGCCATGTGGGCTGTGGTGTTAGTCTTTAGAATCGGAACAAAGCAGGTGCTGAAATGCTGTGTCTGTTTTTTTTTTTTTTGTGTTGGGGTTGCACCTTGGTGAGTGTAGGGATGGGTTTTAAGTGGGTGCAGCGGAGGGCCTGGCCCCAGTGTCCTGTAGTGTGTTTTGGCCCATCAGCATAGCCTTTTGGTTCTCAGGTAGCTTACTGAAGTAAGTGATTTTTCCTGCGAGTGGAATGGAATTGATTTTTTTTTTTTTTTTTTGGCGTGCAATCAGTTCTGCTCCTAGATTTTTCTTTTTATGTAAATAAAAGATCGAGCTAATTCCAGATGGGAAAAAAAATCAGTTACTTTCTTGGTCAGTTTGTCCTTTTAATATTCAAAGCTGCAGCAAAAGCATGGGGATTTTTGTTTCTAGAAACACCCTAGCTCTCCTGTCTGCACTCTGCATGCTGTTGAGCTAAGCCATATAAATGAATAAAGAAACCACAGCTACTGCTCCTGTCTGATTTTTTTGTTTGTTTGTTTGTTTCTGTGCTTTCCCCCTTGCACTTTCCCAGGTGATTAGCTTCAGGTTCCAGGTGGGACCTAGTGGTAACTGAGTTGCAGGTATTCCATGACAGAGCTCATTCTGCCTGGGCTGCTTTTTGGGGTAAGCGCTTTGTTTTTCCTTCAGTCAGTTGCAGGGTTCTTTAGGTGGGTCAGAGTCTATGGACTGATGCGTTTTCCAGTAGAAACCGGTACGCATATCTTTTTGAGTTGGTAACTGGTAGGATCTGTCACTGTAAAGCAATCTAGTAGTAGGTGCCTGTATTGCACGCAGCTCTTCCTCAGGTGAGTAGTTATTATGGCAGTTTTACGGATGGTATGGTGATGTTACTTTGTGTGTTTGCTTTGTGGTTCTGGTTCCCTTCTGATTTTTGCAGAATTACGGGGCTTTTTGTGATTCTTTGCCTGTATGTCAAATCTCATCAAAGTTACAACCTTGCTGTTAAAGTGATGGAGCAGGGTTTAGTTGAAACGTATCATGGAAGCTCCCTGTGTGAGCATGTGTCTGAAAATGGCAGCAGTGGGCACGTAAGGGGTAGTCTGTTTCAAGTTTAGGGACAGTTTGTTATATTTCTGGAGCTTTTGCCTGTGTGTTTTCTGTCTGTCGAGTCTTTAGACCATAAAGCCTTCTAGGCTTTATGTCCTTGAATCGACGTATTAGAAGTACGTTTATGAGGGGTTGCCAGGTACGTTGTTTTTGGGAAACCGTGGGGTATGGTTCCTTGAGTGCATAAGTGCAGTAGTGCCAAGAGAGTGAGCAGGGCCACCTTCTTCATCTCTGCAGAATGAGTCTGTTCGGGCACACTTCTCAGGTAAATGTAGTGAGCAGATGAGGTAAAGGAGCCGGGAACAGAGAGGTATTGCACAGTAGCATGTTGCATCAGTAGTAGTCAGCGTTGCAGAGGAGGTGTGTGTCAGGGCTGGCGTGCTAGTGAATGCTGGTTCTCTGTTTTTGCAAGTGATGATGAACCTGTTTGACGTAATTCCATTTGAAAAAGTTCCAGTTACTGGCCTGGTCGTGTCGTCCTTTCAATGTTAAAAGCTGCAGCAAAAGCATGGGGATTGTTGCTTCTAGAAACACCACAGGTCACCTGTCTGCTCTCTGCATGTTTTTCAAGTAAAGCAGATCTTTAAAAAAAAAAACAAACAAAGAAAATAATAAAAAACAGCTGCTGCTGCTGCTCCTGCTTTCTTTCTACTTCCTTGTGCTTTGCCCCTCCCCTTTCCCAGGTGATTGGGTTTGGGTGCTGGGCGGGGCTGAATGCTATATGAGCCCCAGGCATGCTATCAGAGAGCTCCTTCTGCCTGGGCTGCTCCTTGGGGTAAGTGCTTTGTTTTTCCTTCAGTCAGTTGCAGGGTTCTCTAGGCAGGCTGGAGTTTATAGATTTCTAGAATTTTTAAGTGCTTGGAATTCACTTAGGAGAGGGATGTTTAATAGAGGTTTCTGGCTCACTGTTTTTTGGGATGGTGGGATACTCTTCTGTTTTTGAGCTATATTTTAATCTCTAGATGTATAAGCCAGCAGTAGGTAAACATTAGGAGGAACCGGTCAAAGGTAACAGCGCTTTCTGGAACCGTCAAGTTCTTGTTCGGCAACGTAGTGACTGGTTTGATCTACTTCACAGATGGAGAGGCAAGTGGACTGCTCTCTTTGAAATAACAAAATTGAAAACATAAAGTTTGTCAAAGATGGCAGTGCATGTTTGCAGTCTGTTTATTGCTTTTGCCAGTGGTAGATAACATTTATAAGGAATCGGTCAAAGGAAAGAGCGCCTTCTGGAACTGTGAAGCTCTGTGTTGGCAACTCGGTGACTGGCTGGACCTACTGTCCATCTCCAGAGGGAAGCGGACTGCTGTTTTGAAATTAAAAAATACTAATAAAAAAAATAAAAATATGGTGCTGCTCTATGGCGCCCGGAGGACTGCCACTCTGCATGGCAGTTAAAAAGAATGTGGTTTGGAGATGGAGAGCCACAGAGATGAAGCAGCTGGGAAGAGAGACACAAGTATTGCAGTAGGTCGGCTGTGGTTATGAGGTGCCTCAGGATGTGCTCTTTTTCTTGTTTCCGCCCTTCCCTCGTGCAGCCTTGGAGAGACGAAGTCCCCATGGTGTGGAGTGGTGCAAAAAGGTAAGAGGGTTGTCAGCCCGGTCAGTTTCCTTCACCAATGCTAAGGCAAGTCTTTGAAGAGAAACAGCCTGGTTGCTTGTGCTGCACCCTGTTGAACTAAGCCAGACCAAAAACAGGGCTGCTGTTCCTCCTGCTCTCTTTACCTCTTCTCATCTTGCAGAGGAATGGTCCCGCAATTCGGGTTAATAGGGGACAAGAGAACAAAGGGGTTTCAGAATAACTGCTAACTGTTATGACTATTGCATGGGGCACTATGCAAGTCTCTGACATCCAGCCAAGATGGACAAAGGAGAAGGACAAGGGAAAAGCCTGGGAGGAAGACTATGAGCCTTCAGTACGAGAGACCCGCAGAGGGACCACCAGAGACTGATAACACATGCGCCAGTGGGCGGGTTCGGATTCCAGGAACTAGTTATAATAACCCTGCCTTTTCTAGAAGTAGTAATGAATATGTATTCGCCTAGGAGCATAAAAACCAGCCGCCTGCTGTGACTTGTGTGCGTCTCGGTGGAGCAGAGACTCGCGGCGCACCCAGTGCTGTTTGCTTACCTCTATTCATTTAATAAATTGTAAACTTTGATTGTAATCCTATTTGGGACTTAGTCATTTATTACAACAGACAACCTTGTAAAATGCAGACAACCAGAATCCTTACAACAATTAAGTGGAAATCACGGTGTAAGAAACATTACCACCTCAAAGAGTAAAAGCCTCAAAAGAAATGTGACTTGTAACAGGCCAGCAGCTGTGTGTTTTCGGTGAAGCACCAGATAGAGTATGAACCTGGATTGCACAGTTAATGGGGAAACGGGAGGGTCCTGGTCCTTGGGAGGGGAAAAAAAAAAAAAAAGTATATAAACTGTGTATGGAATCGGTAGGTGCCCTCCTGCTCGCGAGACACCCGCCATTGTAATCTCAAATAAAGATGCTACTGTACTGAGATCCTCTCCTGAGCCTATGTTATTTCCCAGAGATTGATTCACGGTTTTAAGGTTTCAGGGATAGGGCCCTAGGGTTGGGTTTCAGGGTAAGCGTTCTCAGGGTTTGTGTTTAGGATTTTAAGGTTTTTAGTTTTAGGGTTGGAGTTTGAACGGTTAGCGTTTTAGGGATTTGAGGGTTAGGGTTTTAAGGGTTTCAGGGTTAGCGTGTTAGGGTTTTAGAGTTTTTTGGGTTGTAGTGTTGATAGTTTTTTTAGGGTTAGGTTCTTTGGGTTTTATTTTTGGTCAGTTATTTACGGTTAGGGTTTTAAGATCTTATTTTTTTTTTTTCAGGTTAGGTTCTCCTGGGTTAGGGTTTTGAGCGTCTTAATATTTTGGGTTGGGTTTGGGATTTGAGCGTCCTATTTTTGGGGGGTTTGGGATTTGAGCGTCTTAATTTTGTGGGCTTGGGCGCTGTGAGCGTCTTAAGTGTTTGGGTTAGGGCTTTTAGGCATAGGTCTTCAGGGGTTTAGTGTGGTGGATAGTTTGGGTTAGGTCTGTAGGGGTTTTGAGGATTTTTCCACCTGCTGGTGGGAAAGGGGTACTGCAGGCGGCCGGGGGGGAGCTCATGCCCGGTGACGCCCGAGGGCGCCCCTCTGCCGCCACCTGCTGGTGGAAAAGGAGTACTGCAGGCGGCCGGGGGCCGCGCGTGCGCGTTGCTTATTATGTCTTTTTTTTTTTTTTTTTGAAGTGTAATTTCCTACGCTCCTAGATTTTTCTTCATATGTAAATGAAAGGTTCGTGCTAATTCCCGTTGAAAATAGTTCATTTACTTTCTTGGTTATATTGTCCTTTCTATGTTCAAAGCTGAGGCAAAAATACGGTAAATTTTGCTTCTAGAAACACCGCAGTTCTTTTGTCTGCACTCCGCATGCTGTAAACTAGGGATAGGTGACAAATAAATAAAAACATAAATAAAAGAACACAGCTGCTGCTCCTGCTCTCTTTCTTGTTTTTTGCCCCCTCCTCTTTCCCAGGTGATTGGGTTTGGGTGCTGGGCGGGGCCAAATGTTATACGAGCCCTAGGCATTCTATCAGAGAGCTCCTTCTGCGTGGGCTGCTCTTTGGGGTCGGTGCTTTGTTTATTCTTCTGTTAGCTACATGCAGGGTTCTTTTCGTGGGTCAGAGTCTTGTACGATATTTTAGAGGAAACCAATCTAGTAGTACGTGCATTTATTGCATGAAGCTCTTTGGAGGTGATTAATTGTTATAGCGCTTTTATGGATAGGATGTCAATGTTATTTTGTGTGTTTGCTTTGTTGTTCTACGTCCCTCATGATTTTTGCAGGGTTATAGGGCAGATGCCACCAGGTTTGTTGTTGTTTTTGTTTTGTTTGATTTATTTTTCTTATTTTCTTTTTCGGAAGGGGGTTTGGGATTTGAGCGTCCTATTTTTCTGGGTTTGGGATTTGAGCATCTTAATTTTGTGGGTGTGGGATTTGAGCGTCTTAAGTGTTTGGGTTAGGGGTTTTAGGCATAGGACTTCAGGGGTTTAGTGTGGTAGATAGTTTGGGTTAGGTCTGTAGGGGTTTCGAGGATTTTTAGGGTTAGGGCTTGCGGCTTTTTTGTGTAAGGGCGGTAAGGGCTAGGGTTCCAGGGAGTGCTGTTAAATGGAGTTCTCGACAACTCGGCCTCTGATTGGCCGTGCCGGCTGTGCAGGGAATGCTGGTAGGTGTAGTTTTCCGGCACAAGGCTTGCGGTAGGCCGCGTTGAGTGCCCAGAGCATGCCGGGAAATGTAGTTCTGGGACTCCGAACTTCCGGGAGGCCATGGTGGGTGCCCAGAGCACACCGGGAAATGCAGTTCTCGGGGTCTAGGGCTGGGGCTAGGGTTAGAGTTTAGGGTGAGGGTTGGGGTTAGGGTTAGGGCTAGTGAATGCTGGTTCTCTGTGTTTGCAGATGACGGTGAGCGTGTTTAAACTAATTCCAGTTGAAGAAGTTTCAGTTACTTGCTTGGTGACATTATCAGTTCAACATTAAAAGCTGCAGCAAAAGCAAAAGGGGAGTTTTGCTTCTAGAAACACCACAGGTCTCTTGTCTGCTCTCGGAATGTTTTTGAGATAAACCATATCTTAAAAAACAAAGGAAAAAAAAAAACACAGCTGCTTCTTTTGCTCTCTTCCTACTTTCTTGTGCTTTGCCCCTCCCCTTTCCCAGGTGATTGGGTTTGGGTGCTGGGCGGGGCTGAATGCTATATGAGCCCCAGGCATGCTATCAGAGAGCTCCTTCTGCTTGGGCTGCTCCTTGGGGTAAGTGCTGTGTTTTTCCTTCAGTCAGTTGCAGGGTTCTCTAGGCAGACTGGAGCCTATGGATTTCTGGATTTTAAGTGCTTGGAATTCACTCAGTAGCGGGATGTTTAGTAGGGGCTGCTGGCTCACTGTTTTTTTTTGGGCTGGTGGGATACTCTTCTGTTTTTGAGCTCTATTTTAGTCTCTAGATGTATAAACCCACTTGTGTAACTCTCCAGAGGACTAAAACCAGCTTGATTGAATGCTACATATGGCTTGGCAGCGTAGATGCAGCATTACCAAGAGACTGAGCAGAGTTGTATCAGAGTCACCTCTTTCATCCGCAAAGGGTAAGTTTGATTACCCCTGCCGAGGCTTGTGTGTGTGCGTGTCTTTTTGGCATTTGTGGAGCTCAGTTGTTTTTCTTTGTGTGTGTGCATGTTCTTTTTTTTTTTTTTTTTTTTTTTTTTTTTTTTTTTTTTTGAGGGTCAAACAGTGTGTTTGCTGAGTGTGGTTAGAATGAGGAGGTGGGGAGCTGCTCAGGACTGGAAGGTTTGCTTTCTAGGAGTATGCGGCATCCTTCCTGTGCGACGTGACTAACTGTTGGGCTGGAACGTTCCAGCTTTTGTGTGTCTTAAGCAATGTAGCTTGTGTAGTGTGTGTTGTGTGGCCCGGGCAGAGTTTGCTGTGGTGCAGTGGGCGAAGAATCTCAGTTAGAGCTGGTGAGCAGCTGAAGTACCAGAGCTGGGAAGAGAGAGGTATTATTGCAGCAGGTACGCTGTGGCTGTGAGGTGCCTCAGACTGTGCTTTTCTGTCTTTTTTTGTTTTGTTTTGTTTTGTTTTTTTTGCAGGTGCTTTGTGCGGTCGTGGACAGGAAAGGGAAATCCTCGTGTCGCGGAGCAGTGAGGGAAGGTGAGTGTTGTCAGCCTGGTCATCCCTTATCTGAAGCGAAGGGAAGACACTCAGGTGTTTCCCTCAGAGGGTCCGAGGTGAGTCTGTTTGGGATAGAGGAGCAGCGTGGCAGGTGGGTGCTTGCAAGCGCAGTGGTTCTTTTGTCCTTTTGTGTTCCCCGGTGGTGTGGATGATGCTGGCCGCTCCTTTCAAGCTTGGACCTAATTTGCAGGTCCAGAGGCAAGTGGAGTGCTGTTTTGAAAGGATAAAGGTAAAGCTGGGGTCGCTTATGTTGTTGAGGGATGGGTGCTACTGCTGGCAGCTGAATGTTTATCTTCTGCCTGTGTTTTGCCTTTCATTAGGCTGAAATGCAGTGTGCAGTGCAGGATGTGTCAACCAGCTGCCTCTGCAGTGACTCTGGTGCGTGATGAGCAGAGGTAGCTGTTAATTTTGGGGGTGTGGTTGTCACTGAAGTTATTTTCCTACATCCAATAGAGTAAAATTCCAGTTTGCCTTTTGTTGAGGGAATCTGGAAACAGCACAGATCCCACGGCCTGCTGCAGCTGAGCAAACCAAGATACCAGGGTAACGGTGAGAAGCTCCTATGACAGTGTTCCCACATCGCCCAACTGAGGAGTGCAGAAAAATATTGCTGCCAGCAGCTGATACCAAAAACAAGGTCTACGTGACTACTAATCACAAGGGGACTGTTTTCTTGCAGGTGGGGTTGTTTTCTTCTGGTTGTTTTTCTGAGTGCTTTGGCCAATAACCTTGCGTGAAACACTGTCCACCCCTGTTGAGTTCTCTATAAAAGTTAGGCTATTCGGGCAATAAAATGGAGCATGATCTGACTCTACTGTGTGTCTGTCGTGCTTTCGGCCGTGCTTCCTGCAACAGCCTTTTAGAGGTGCTATAAGTGGGTAAAGAGAAGAGATGGAAGCATGTGCCACGTGGGGCAGGCAAGCGGCTGAGGTACAGGAGGATGAGAGTATGTGATTTATTCCTGGGGGTGGAATGGAATCGATTGTTTTGGTGTATAGTCTGTTTTGCTCCTAGATCTTTCATTCATTGTAAATAAAAGTTTGAGCCAATTCCAGTTAGGAATGTTCCAGTTACGACCCAGCAAGTATTGTCCTTTTAACGTTAAAAAAAACATGCGGCAAAAGCATGGGTGCAGATCTGTTTCGGGTCTTGTGCATCATATTCGGTTCGAGATCGCGTCTGTTTCCATCCTCACTCTTGCAGAAGTCATCTGGGCCGCATCAGGAGCAAGATCTTGCTTGGGAATTGATTTCCTGAGTGTGTTCTTAGGGGGTTTTCAGTCCCCATCCTTCTGGTCTCTTGTCTTGCAGGCAGGCTTTTTAGGCCTCCATCATCCCAGTTCTGGCAGTTGCTTCCAGTTGCGTGTTGTGACATTTGAGTCTCTGGTAGGGTCTGGTGCAGAGCACCTGTTCTGACTTGCTGTTGCCGTAGGGCGTTCTTTTTAGGGGTCACTTTTTCTTGCGCCTAGTGTTGTGTGTTTTGTTTGTAGTGTTTGTGGCGTGCCTGTGTGCGTGTACGTGTTTGGTCTGGAGCTGTCCTGCCTGGCAGTTAGTGAGGACAGGTAATGTGGCAGTGCATGGGTGTACTAATACATTGTCTGGACTGTTTTGGTAAAGATATCCAGTCTGCCTCTGGGCACGTACTGAAGGGCAGCTGGCACAGTCATCTCTGTGGTGTTTGGCAGACTGGAGGGGGGAGAGTTGAGCTGCTTGCGAGCAACTGCTCGCATAGCACTTGAACGGTGTGCTTGTGGAGGTCTGTCGAATCTTGAAAGCTTACAGATATGGGGTTTTGAATTTATTTTTATTTCTTTCCTGTCCCCAGTAGAGCGTAAACCTTTGGAGGAACCTGTCACAGGAAAGAGCTCCTTCTGGAACTGTTCAGCACTCGGTAGGCAACTCGGTGACTGGCTTGATCTACTTCTGAGGTGCTGAGGCAAGGGGGCTGCTGTTTTGAAACGATAGTATTGTAAATGGGGTCCCTTTTGTGTTGTTGAGGGATGGGTGCTAATGCTGGCAGCTGAATGATTAATTCTCTTGTGACTGTTTTAATTTGTTAAAGCTGAAACACAGTGTACGACACGGGACTTGACGACCAGAGCTGCTTTTGGCAAGGTGACTGATGAACAGATATAGAAGGTAATTTAGGGGTGCAGTTGTCACTGCAGTTACTGAACTACACCAAGTACAGTAAAAATCCTGTTTATATTTCAGGGGTGTTGTAGCTGGCCTAAGAGAGCAGATGGAAGCATCTGCCTCGAGGGGAGGGGAGGGCACGGAGGTAAGGCAGCAGCTGAGAGTAACTGTCCCAGCTGTGCTGTGGCTTTGGATGCTGCTTCAGCCTATGCTTTTCTTTTTGTTTCACATTTGTCTCACACAGGCTGAGTGGGGCCAAGCTGCACTCTGAAGAGCAGCACGAGAAGGGCGGGCTGGTTGTGAGCTGGATTGGAGCGGAACTGCCAAGTAGCACGAGGTGAGTGCGAAGGGTATCCATCTTGCTTTGCAGGTGCCCTGGCAGGCTCTCCACAGAAGCGGTTGAGGATTTGAGAAGAGGTTGCAGATGATCAAGGAGCGACACGTGCAGGGATGGCTTGAAAAGGGTATGGCTGCTTTCTCTTCTGTTTATCAGGTGTCCCAGGCCATGTGGGCTGTGGTGTTAGTCTTTAGAATCGGAACAAAGCAGGTGCTGAAATGCTGTGTCTGTTTTTTTTTTTTTTGTGTTGGGGTTGCACCTTGGTGAGTGTAGGGATGGGTTTTAAGTGGGTGCAGCGGAGGGCCTGGCCCCAGTGTCCTGTAGTGTGTTTTGGCCCATCAGCATAGCCTTTTGGTTCTCAGGTAGCTTACTGAAGTAAGTGATTTTTCCTGCGAGTGGAATGGAATTGATTTTTTTTTTTTTTTTTTGGCGTGCAATCAGTTCTGCTCCTAGATTTTTCTTTTTATGTAAATAAAAGATCGAGCTAATTCCAGATGGGAAAAAAAATCAGTTACTTTCTTGGTCAGTTTGTCCTTTTAATATTCAAAGCTGCAGCAAAAGCATGGGGATTTTTGTTTCTAGAAACACCCTAGCTCTCCTGTCTGCACTCTGCATGCTGTTGAGCTAAGCCATATAAATGAATAAAGAAACCACAGCTACTGCTCCTGTCTGATTTTTTTGTTTGTTTGTTTGTTTCTGTGCTTTCCCCCTTGCACTTTCCCAGGTGATTAGCTTCAGGTTCCAAGTGGGACCTAGTGGTAACTGAGTTGCAGGTATTCCATGACAGAGCTCATTCTGCCTGGGCTGCTTTTTGGGGTAAGCGCTTTGTTTTTCCTTCAGTCAGTTGCAGGGTTCTTTAGGTGGGTCAGAGTCTATGGACTGATGCGTTTTCCAGTAGAAACCGGTACGCATATCTTTTTGAGTTGGTAACTGGTAGGATCTGTCACTGTAAAGCAATCTAGTAGTAGGTGCCTGTATTGCACGCAGCTCTTCCTCAGGTGAGTAGTTATTATGGCAGTTTTACGGATGGTATGGTGATGTTACTTTGTGTGTTTGCTTTGTGGTTCTGGTTCCCTTCTGATTTTTGCAGAATTACGGGGCTTTTTGTGATTCTTTGCCTGTATGTCAAATCTCATCAAAGTTACAACCTTGCTGTTAAAGTGATGGAGCAGGGTTTAGTTGAAACGTATCATGGAAGCTCCCTGTGTGAGCATGTGTCTGAAAATGGCAGCAGTGGGCACGTAAGGGGTAGTCTGTTTCAAGTTTAGGGACAGTTTGTTATATTTCTGGAGCTTTTGCCTGTGTGTTTTCTGTCTGTCGAGTCTTTAGACCATAAAGCCTTCTAGGCTTTATGTCCTTGAATCGACGTATTAGAAGTACGTTTATGAGGGGTTGCCAGGTACGTTGTTTTTGGGAAACCGTGGGGTATGGTTCCTTGAGTGCATAAGTGCAGTAGTGCCAAGAGAGTGAGCAGGGCCACCTTCTTCATCTCTGCAGAATGAGTCTGTTCGGGCACACTTCTCAGGTAAATGTAGTGAGCAGATGAGGTAAAGGAGCCGGGAACAGAGAGGTATTGCACAGTAGCATGTTGCATCAGTAGTAGTCAGCGTTGCAGAGGAGGTGTGTGTCAGGGCTGGCGTGCTAGTGAATGCTGGTTCTCTGTTTTTGCAAGTGATGATGAACCTGTTTGACGTAATTCCATTTGAAAAAGTTCCAGTTACTGGCCTGGTCGTGTCGTCCTTTCAATGTTAAAAGCTGCAGCAAAAGCATGGGGATTGTTGCTTCTAGAAACACCACAGGTCACCTGTCTGCTCTCTGCATGTTTTTCAAGTAAAGCAGATCTTTAAAAAAAAAAACAAACAAAGAAAATAATAAAAAACAGCTGCTGCTGCTGCTCCTGCTTTCTTTCTACTTCCTTGTGCTTTGCCCCTCCCCTTTCCCAGGTGATTGGGTTTGGGTGCTGGGCGGGGCTGAATGCTATATGAGCCCCAGGCATGCTATCAGAGAGCTCCTTCTGCCTGGGCTGCTCCTTGGGGTAAGTGCTTTGTTTTTCCTTCAGTCAGTTGCAGGGTTCTCTAGGCAGGCTGGAGTTTATAGATTTCTAGAATTTTTAAGTGCTTGGAATTCACTTAGGAGAGGGATGTTTAATAGAGGTTTCTGGCTCACTGTTTTTTGGGATGGTGGGATACTCTTCTGTTTTTGAGCTATATTTTAATCTCTAGATGTATAAGCCAGCAGTAGGTAAACATTAGGAGGAACCGGTCAAAGGTAACAGCGCTTTCTGGAACCGTCAAGTTCTTGTTCGGCAACGTAGTGACTGGTTTGATCTACTTCACAGATGGAGAGGCAAGTGGACTGCTCTCTTTGAAATAACAAAATTGAAAACATAAAGTTTGTCAAAGATGGCAGTGCATGTTTGCAGTCTGTTTATTGCTTTTGCCAGTGGTAGATAACATTTATAAGGAATCGGTCAAAGGAAAGAGCGCCTTCTGGAACTGTGAAGCTCTGTGTTGGCAACTCGGTGACTGGCTGGACCTACTGTCCATCTCCAGAGGGAAGCGGACTGCTGTTTTGAAATTAAAAAATACTAATAAAAAAAATAAAAATATGGTGCTGCTCTATGGCGCCCGGAGGACTGCCACTCTGCATGGCAGTTAAAAAGAATGTGGTTTGGAGATGGAGAGCCACAGAGATGAAGCAGCTGGGAAGAGAGACACAAGTATTGCAGTAGGTCGGCTGTGGTTATGAGGTGCCTCAGGATGTGCTCTTTTTCTTGTTTCCGCCCTTCCCTCGTGCAGCCTTGGAGAGACGAAGTCCCCATGGTGTGGAGTGGTGCAAAAAGGTAAGAGGGTTGTCAGCCCGGTCAGTTTCCTTCACCAATGCTAAGGCAAGTCTTTGAAGAGAAACAGCCTGGTTGCTTGTGCTGCACCCTGTTGAACTAAGCCAGACCAAAAACAGGGCTGCTGTTCCTCCTGCTCTCTTTACCTCTTCTCATCTTGCAGAGGAATGGTCCCGCAATTCGGGTTAATAGGGGACAAGAGAACAAAGGGGTTTCAGAATAACTGCTAACTGTTATGACTATTGCATGGGGCACTATGCAAGTCTCTGACATCCAGCCAAGATGGACAAAGGAGAAGGACAAGGGAAAAGCCTGGGAGGAAGACTATGAGCCTTCAGTACGAGAGACCCGCAGAGGGACCACCAGAGACTGATAACACATGCGCCAGTGGGCGGGTTCGGATTCCAGGAACTAGTTATAATAACCCTGCCTTTTCTAGAAGTAGTAATGAATATGTATTCGCCTAGGAGCATAAAAACCAGCCGCCTGCTGTGACTTGTGTGCGTCTCGGTGGAGCAGAGACTCGCGGCGCACCCAGTGCTGTTTGCTTACCTCTATTCATTTAATAAATTGTAAACTTTGATTGTAATCCTATTTGGGACTTAGTCATTTATTACAACAGACAACCTTGTAAAATGCAGACAACCAGAATCCTTACAACAATTAAGTGGAAATCACGGTGTAAGAAACATTACCACCTCAAAGAGTAAAAGCCTCAAAAGAAATGTGACTTGTAACAGGCCAGCAGCTGTGTGTTTTCGGTGAAGCACCAGATAGAGTATGAACCTGGATTGCACAGTTAATGGGGAAACGGGAGGGTCCTGGTCCTTGGGAGGGGAAAAAAAAAAAAAAAGTATATAAACTGTGTATGGAATCGGTAGGTGCCCTCCTGCTCGCGAGACACCCGCCATTGTAATCTCAAATAAAGATGCTACTGTACTGAGATCCTCTCCTGAGCCTATGTTATTTCCCAGAGATTGATTCACGGTTTTAAGGTTTCAGGGATAGGGCCCTAGGGTTGGGTTTCAGGGTAAGCGTTCTCAGGGTTTGTGTTTAGGATTTTAAGGTTTTTAGTTTTAGGGTTGGAGTTTGAACGGTTAGCGTTTTAGGGATTTGAGGGTTAGGGTTTTAAGGGTTTCAGGGTTAGCGTGTTAGGGTTTTAGAGTTTTTTGGGTTGTAGTGTTGATAGTTTTTTTAGGGTTAGGTTCTTTGGGTTTTATTTTTGGTCAGTTATTTACGGTTAGGGTTTTAAGATCTTATTTTTTTTTTTTCAGGTTAGGTTCTCCTGGGTTAGGGTTTTGAGCGTCTTAATATTTTGGGTTGGGTTTGGGATTTGAGCGTCCTATTTTTGGGGGGTTTGGGATTTGAGCGTCTTAATTTTGTGGGCTTGGGCGCTGTGAGCGTCTTAAGTGTTTGGGTTAGGGCTTTTAGGCATAGGTCTTCAGGGGTTTAGTGTGGTGGATAGTTTGGGTTAGGTCTGTAGGGGTTTTGAGGATTTTTCCACCTGCTGGTGGGAAAGGGGTACTGCAGGCGGCCGGGGGGGAGCTCATGCCCGGTGACGCCCGAGGGCGCCCCTCTGCCGCCACCTGCTGGTGGAAAAGGAGTACTGCAGGCGGCCGGGGGCCGCGCGTGCGCGTTGCTTATTATGTCTTTTTTTTTTTTTTTTTGAAGTGTAATTTCCTACGCTCCTAGATTTTTCTTCATATGTAAATGAAAGGTTCGTGCTAATTCCCGTTGAAAATAGTTCATTTACTTTCTTGGTTATATTGTCCTTTCTATGTTCAAAGCTGAGGCAAAAATACGGTAAATTTTGCTTCTAGAAACACCGCAGTTCTTTTGTCTGCACTCCGCATGCTGTAAACTAGGGATAGGTGACAAATAAATAAAAACATAAATAAAAGAACACAGCTGCTGCTCCTGCTCTCTTTCTTGTTTTTTGCCCCCTCCTCTTTCCCAGGTGATTGGGTTTGGGTGCTGGGCGGGGCCAAATGTTATACGAGCCCTAGGCATTCTATCAGAGAGCTCCTTCTGCGTGGGCTGCTCTTTGGGGTCGGTGCTTTGTTTATTCTTCTGTTAGCTACATGCAGGGTTCTTTTCGTGGGTCAGAGTCTTGTACGATATTTTAGAGGAAACCAATCTAGTAGTACGTGCATTTATTGCATGAAGCTCTTTGGAGGTGATTAATTGTTATAGCGCTTTTATGGATAGGATGTCAATGTTATTTTGTGTGTTTGCTTTGTTGTTCTACGTCCCTCATGATTTTTGCAGGGTTATAGGGCAGATGCCACCAGGTTTGTTGTTGTTTTTGTTTTGTTTGATTTATTTTTCTTATTTTCTTTTTCGGAAGGGGGTTTGGGATTTGAGCGTCCTATTTTTCTGGGTTTGGGATTTGAGCATCTTAATTTTGTGGGTGTGGGATTTGAGCGTCTTAAGTGTTTGGGTTAGGGGTTTTAGGCATAGGACTTCAGGGGTTTAGTGTGGTAGATAGTTTGGGTTAGGTCTGTAGGGGTTTCGAGGATTTTTAGGGTTAGGGCTTGCGGCTTTTTTGTGTAAGGGCGGTAAGGGCTAGGGTTCCAGGGAGTGCTGTTAAATGGAGTTCTCGACAACTCGGCCTCTGATTGGCCGTGCCGGCTGTGCAGGGAATGCTGGTAGGTGTAGTTTTCCGGCACAAGGCTTGCGGTAGGCCGCGTTGAGTGCCCAGAGCATGCCGGGAAATGTAGTTCTGGGACTCTGAACTTCCGGGAGGCCATGTTGGGCGCCCAGAGCATACCGGGAAATGTAGTTCTGGGACTCCTAACTTCCGGGAGGCCATGTTGGGTGCCCAGAGCACGCCGGGAAATGTAGTTCTGGGACTCCGAACTTCCGGGAGGCCATGTTGGGTGCCCAGAGCACGCCGGGAAATGTAGTTCTGGGACTCCGAACTTCCGGGAGGCCATGTTGGGTGCCCAGAGCACGCCGGGAAATGTAGTTCTGGGACTCCGAACTTCCGGGAGGCCATGGTGGGTGCCCAGAGCACACCGGGAAATGCAGTTCTCGGGGTCTAGGGCTGGGGCTAGGGTTAGAGTTTAGGGTGAGGGTTGGGGTTAGGGTTAGGGCTAGTGAATGCTGGTTCTCTGTGTTTGCAGATGACGGTGAGCGTGTTTAAACTAATTCCAGTTGAAGAAGTTTCAGTTACTTGCTTGGTGACATTATCAGTTCAACATTAAAAGCTGCAGCAAAAGCAAAAGGGGAGTTTTGCTTCTAGAAACACCACAGGTCTCTTGTCTGCTCTCGGAATGTTTTTGAGATAAACCATATCTTAAAAAACAAAGGAAAAAAAAAACACAGCTGCTTCTTTTGCTCTCTTCCTACTTTCTTGTGCTTTGCCCCTCCCCTTTCCCAGGTGATTGGGTTTGGGTGCTGGGCGGGGCTGAATGCTATATGAGCCCCAGGCATGCTATCAGAGAGCTCCTTCTGCTTGGGCTGCTCCTTGGGGTAAGTGCTGTGTTTTTCCTTCAGTCAGTTGCAGGGTTCTCTAGGCAGACTGGAGCCTATGGATTTCTGGATTTTAAGTGCTTGGAATTCACTCAGTAGCGGGATGTTTAGTAGGGGCTGCTGGCTCACTGTTTTTTTTTGGGCTGGTGGGATACTCTTCTGTTTTTGAGCTCTATTTTAGTCTCTAGATGTATAAACCCACTTGTGTAACTCTCCAGAGGACTAAAACCAGCTTGATTGAATGCTACATATGGCTTGGCAGCGTAGATGCAGCATTACCAAGAGACTGAGCAGAGTTGTATCAGAGTCACCTCTTTCATCCGCAAAGGGTAAGTTTGATTACCCCTGCCGAGGCTTGTGTGTGTGCGTGTCTTTTTGGCATTTGTGGAGCTCAGTTGTTTTTCTTTGTGTGTGTGCATGTTCTTTTTTTTTTTTTTTTTTTTTTTTTTTTTTTTTTTTTTTTGAGGGTCAAACAGTGTGTTTGCTGAGTGTGGTTAGAATGAGGAGGTGGGGAGCTGCTCAGGACTGGAAGGTTTGCTTTCTAGGAGTATGCGGCATCCTTCCTGTGCGACGTGACTAACTGTTGGGCTGGAACGTTCCAGCTTTTGTGTGTCTTAAGCAATGTAGCTTGTGTAGTGTGTGTTGTGTGGCCCGGGCAGAGTTTGCTGTGGTGCAGTGGGCGAAGAATCTCAGTTAGAGCTGGTGAGCAGCTGAAGTACCAGAGCTGGGAAGAGAGAGGTATTATTGCAGCAGGTACGCTGTGGCTGTGAGGTGCCTCAGACTGTGCTTTTCTGTCTTTTTTTGTTTTGTTTTGTTTTGTTTTTTTTGCAGGTGCTTTGTGCGGTCGTGGACAGGAAAGGGAAATCCTCGTGTCGCGGAGCAGTGAGGGAAGGTGAGTGTTGTCAGCCTGGTCATCCCTTATCTGAAGCGAAGGGAAGACACTCAGGTGTTTCCCTCAGAGGGTCCGAGGTGAGTCTGTTTGGGATAGAGGAGCAGCGTGGCAGGTGGGTGCTTGCAAGCGCAGTGGTTCTTTTGTCCTTTTGTGTTCCCCGGTGGTGTGGATGATGCTGGCCGCTCCTTTCAAGCTTGGACCTAATTTGCAGGTCCAGAGGCAAGTGGAGTGCTGTTTTGAAAGGATAAAGGTAAAGCTGGGGTCGCTTATGTTGTTGAGGGATGGGTGCTACTGCTGGCAGCTGAATGTTTATCTTCTGCCTGTGTTTTGCCTTTCATTAGGCTGAAATGCAGTGTGCAGTGCAGGATGTGTCAACCAGCTGCCTCTGCAGTGACTCTGGTGCGTGATGAGCAGAGGTAGCTGTTAATTTTGGGGGTGTGGTTGTCACTGAAGTTATTTTCCTACATCCAATAGAGTAAAATTCCAGTTTGCCTTTTGTTGAGGGAATCTGGAAACAGCACAGATCCCACGGCCTGCTGCAGCTGAGCAAACCAAGATACCAGGGTAACGGTGAGAAGCTCCTATGACAGTGTTCCCACATCGCCCAACTGAGGAGTGCAGAAAAATATTGCTGCCAGCAGCTGATACCAAAAACAAGGTCTACGTGACTACTAATCACAAGGGGACTGTTTTCTTGCAGGTGGGGTTGTTTTCTTCTGGTTGTTTTTCTGAGTGCTTTGGCCAATAACCTTGCGTGAAACACTGTCCACCCCTGTTGAGTTCTCTATAAAAGTTAGGCTATTCGGGCAATAAAATGGAGCATGATCTGACTCTACTGTGTGTCTGTCGTGCTTTCGGCCGTGCTTCCTGCAACAGCCTTTTAGAGGTGCTATAAGTGGGTAAAGAGAAGAGATGGAAGCATGTGCCACGTGGGGCAGGCAAGCGGCTGAGGTACAGGAGGATGAGAGTATGTGATTTATTCCTGGGGGTGGAATGGAATCGATTGTTTTGGTGTATAGTCTGTTTTGCTCCTAGATCTTTCATTCATTGTAAATAAAAGTTTGAGCCAATTCCAGTTAGGAATGTTCCAGTTACGACCCAGCAAGTATTGTCCTTTTAACGTTAAAAAAAACATGCGGCAAAAGCATGGGTGCAGATCTGTTTCGGGTCTTGTGCATCATATTCGGTTCGAGATCGCGTCTGTTTCCATCCTCACTCTTGCAGAAGTCATCTGGGCCGCATCAGGAGCAAGATCTTGCTTGGGAATTGATTTCCTGAGTGTGTTCTTAGGGGGTTTTCAGTCCCCATCCTTCTGGTCTCTTGTCTTGCAGGCAGGCTTTTTAGGCCTCCATCATCCCAGTTCTGGCAGTTGCTTCCAGTTGCGTGTTGTGACATTTGAGTCTCTGGTAGGGTCTGGTGCAGAGCACCTGTTCTGACTTGCTGTTGCCGTAGGGCGTTCTTTTTAGGGGTCACTTTTTCTTGCGCCTAGTGTTGTGTGTTTTGTTTGTAGTGTTTGTGGCGTGCCTGTGTGCGTGTACGTGTTTGGTCTGGAGCTGTCCTGCCTGGCAGTTAGTGAGGACAGGTAATGTGGCAGTGCATGGGTGTACTAATACATTGTCTGGACTGTTTTGGTAAAGATATCCAGTCTGCCTCTGGGCACGTACTGAAGGGCAGCTGGCACAGTCATCTCTGTGGTGTTTGGCAGACTGGAGGGGGGAGAGTTGAGCTGCTTGCGAGCAACTGCTCGCATAGCACTTGAACGGTGTGCTTGTGGAGGTCTGTCGAATCTTGAAAGCTTACAGATATGGGGTTTTGAATTTATTTTTATTTCTTTCCTGTCCCCAGTAGAGCGTAAACCTTTGGAGGAACCTGTCACAGGAAAGAGCTCCTTCTGGAACTGTTCAGCACTCGGTAGGCAACTCGGTGACTGGCTTGATCTACTTCTGAGGTGCTGAGGCAAGGGGGCTGCTGTTTTGAAACGATAGTATTGTAAATGGGGTCCCTTTTGTGTTGTTGAGGGATGGGTGCTAATGCTGGCAGCTGAATGATTGATTCTCTTGTGACTGTTTTAATTTGTTAAAGCTGAAACACAGTGTACGACACGGGACTTGACGACCAGAGCTGCTTTTGGCAAGGTGACTGATGAACAGATATAGAAGGTAATTTAGGGGTGCAGTTGTCACTGCAGTTACTGAACTACACCAAGTACAGTAAAAATCCTGTTTATATTTCAGGGGTGTTGTAGCTGGCCTAAGAGAGCAGATGGAAGCATCTGCCTCGAGGGGAGGGGAGGGCACGGAGGTAAGGCAGCAGCTGAGAGTAACTGTCCCAGCTGTGCTGTGGCTTTGGATGCTGCTTCAGCCTATGCTTTTCTTTTTGTTTCACATTTGTCTCACACAGGCTGAGTGGGGCCAAGCTGCACTCTGAAGAGCAGCACGAGAAGGGCGGGCTGGTTGTGAGCTGGATTGGAGCGGAACTGCCAAGTAGCACGAGGTGAGTGCGAAGGGTATCCATCTTGCTTTGCAGGTGCCCTGGCAGGCTCTCCACAGAAGCGGTTGAGGATTTGAGAAGAGGTTGCAGATGATCAAGGAGCGACACGTGCAGGGATGGCTTGAAAAGGGTATGGCTGCTTTCTCTTCTGTTTATCAGGTGTCCCAGGCCATGTGGGCTGTGGTGTTAGTCTTTAGAATCGGAACAAAGCAGGTGCTGAAATGCTGTGTCTGTTTTTTTTTTTTTTGTGTTGGGGTTGCACCTTGGTGAGTGTAGGGATGGGTTTTAAGTGGGTGCAGCGGAGGGCCTGGCCCCAGTGTCCTGTAGTGTGTTTTGGCCCATCAGCATAGCCTTTTGGTTCTCAGGTAGCTTACTGAAGTAAGTGATTTTTCCTGCGAGTGGAATGGAATTGATTTTTTTTTTTTTTTTTGGCGTGCAATCAGTTCTGCTCCTAGATTTTTCTTTTTATGTAAATAAAAGATCGAGCTAATTCCAGATGGGAAAAAAAATCAGTTACTTTCTTGGTCAGTTTGTCCTTTTAATATTCAAAGCTGCAGCAAAAGCATGGGGATTTTTGTTTCTAGAAACACCCTAGCTCTCCTGTCTGCACTCTGCATGCTGTTGAGCTAAGCCATATAAATGAATAAAGAAACCACAGCTACTGCTCCTGTCTGATTTTTTTGTTTGTTTGTTTGTTTCTGTGCTTTCCCCCTTGCACTTTCCCAGGTGATTAGCTTCAGGTTCCAAGTGGGACCTAGTGGTAACTGAGTTGCAGGTATTCCATGACAGAGCTCATTCTGCCTGGGCTGCTTTTTGGGGTAAGCGCTTTGTTTTTCCTTCAGTCAGTTGCAGGGTTCTTTAGGTGGGTCAGAGTCTATGGACTGATGCGTTTTCCAGTAGAAACCGGTACGCATATCTTTTTGAGTTGGTAACTGGTAGGATCTGTCACTGTAAAGCAATCTAGTAGTAGGTGCCTGTATTGCACGCAGCTCTTCCTCAGGTGAGTAGTTATTATGGCAGTTTTACGGATGGTATGGTGATGTTACTTTGTGTGTTTGCTTTGTGGTTCTGGTTCCCTTCTGATTTTTGCAGAATTACGGGGCTTTTTGTGATTCTTTGCCTGTATGTCAAATCTCATCAAAGTTACAACCTTGCTGTTAAAGTGATGGAGCAGGGTTTAGTTGAAACGTATCATGGAAGCTCCCTGTGTGAGCATGTGTCTGAAAATGGCAGCAGTGGGCACGTAAGGGGTAGTCTGTTTCAAGTTTAGGGACAGTTTGTTATATTTCTGGAGCTTTTGCCTGTGTGTTTTCTGTCTGTCGAGTCTTTAGACCATAAAGCCTTCTAGGCTTTATGTCCTTGAATCGACGTATTAGAAGTACGTTTATGAGGGGTTGCCAGGTACGTTGTTTTTGGGAAACCGTGGGGTATGGTTCCTTGAGTGCATAAGTGCAGTAGTGCCAAGAGAGTGAGCAGGGCCACCTTCTTCATCTCTGCAGAATGAGTCTGTTCGGGCACACTTCTCAGGTAAATGTAGTGAGCAGATGAGGTAAAGGAGCCGGGAACAGAGAGGTATTGCACAGTAGCATGTTGCATCAGTAGTAGTCAGCGTTGCAGAGGAGGTGTGTGTCAGGGCTGGCGTGCTAGTGAATGCTGGTTCTCTGTTTTTGCAAGTGATGATGAACCTGTTTGACGTAATTCCATTTGAAAAAGTTCCAGTTACTGGCCTGGTCGTGTCGTCCTTTCAATGTTAAAAGCTGCAGCAAAAGCATGGGGATTGTTGCTTCTAGAAACACCACAGGTCACCTGTCTGCTCTCTGCATGTTTTTCAAGTAAAGCAGATCTTTAAAAAAAAAAACAAACAAAGAAAATAATAAAAAACAGCTGCTGCTGCTGCTCCTGCTTTCTTTCTACTTCCTTGTGCTTTGCCCCTCCCCTTTCCCAGGTGATTGGGTTTGGGTGCTGGGCGGGGCTGAATGCTATATGAGCCCCAGGCATGCTATCAGAGAGCTCCTTCTGCCTGGGCTGCTCCTTGGGGTAAGTGCTTTGTTTTTCCTTCAGTCAGTTGCAGGGTTCTCTAGGCAGGCTGGAGTTTATAGATTTCTAGAATTTTTAAGTGCTTGGAATTCACTTAGGAGAGGGATGTTTAATAGAGGTTTCTGGCTCACTGTTTTTTGGGATGGTGGGATACTCTTCTGTTTTTGAGCTATATTTTAATCTCTAGATGTATAAGCCAGCAGTAGGTAAACATTAGGAGGAACCGGTCAAAGGTAACAGCGCTTTCTGGAACCGTCAAGTTCTTGTTCGGCAACGTAGTGACTGGTTTGATCTACTTCACAGATGGAGAGGCAAGTGGACTGCTCTCTTTGAAATAACAAAATTGAAAACATAAAGTTTGTCAAAGATGGCAGTGCATGTTTGCAGTCTGTTTATTGCTTTTGCCAGTGGTAGATAACATTTATAAGGAATCGGTCAAAGGAAAGAGCGCCTTCTGGAACTGTGAAGCTCTGTGTTGGCAACTCGGTGACTGGCTGGACCTACTGTCCATCTCCAGAGGGAAGCGGACTGCTGTTTTGAAATTAAAAAATACTAATAAAAAAAATAAAAATATGGTGCTGCTCTATGGCGCCCGGAGGACTGCCACTCTGCATGGCAGTTAAAAAGAATGTGGTTTGGAGATGGAGAGCCACAGAGATGAAGCAGCTGGGAAGAGAGACACAAGTATTGCAGTAGGTCGGCTGTGGTTATGAGGTGCCTCAGGATGTGCTCTTTTTCTTGTTTCCGCCCTTCCCTCGTGCAGCCTTGGAGAGACGAAGTCCCCATGGTGTGGAGTGGTGCAAAAAGGTAAGAGGGTTGTCAGCCCGGTCAGTTTCCTTCACCAATGCTAAGGCAAGTCTTTGAAGAGAAACAGCCTGGTTGCTTGTGCTGCACCCTGTTGAACTAAGCCAGACCAAAAACAGGGCTGCTGTTCCTCCTGCTCTCTTTACCTCTTCTCATCTTGCAGAGGAATGGTCCCGCAATTCGGGTTAATAGGGGACAAGAGAACAAAGGGGTTTCAGAATAACTGCTAACTGTTATGACTGTTGCATGGGGCACTATGCAAGTCTCTGACATCCAGCCAAGATGGACAAAGGAGAAGGACAAGGGAAAAGCCTGGGAGGAAGACTATGAGCCTTCAGTACGAGAGACCCGCAGAGGGACCACCAGAGACTGATAACACATGCGCCAGTGGGCGGGTTCGGATTCCAGGAACTAGTTATAATAACCCTGCCTTTTCTAGAAGTAGTAATGAATATGTATTCGCCTAGGAGCATAAAAACCAGCCGCCTGCTGTGACTTGTGTGCGTCTCGGTGGAGCAGAGACTCGCGGCGCACCCAGTGCTGTTTGCTTACCTCTATTCATTTAATAAATTGTAAACTTTGATTGTAATCCTATTTGGGACTTAGTCATTTATTACAACAGACAACCTTGTAAAATGCAGACAACCAGAATCCTTACAACAATTAAGTGGAAATCACCGTGTAAGAAACATTACCACCTCAAAGAGTAAAAGCCTCAAAAGAAATGTGACTTGTAACAGGCCAGCAGCTGTGTGTTTTCGGTGAAGCACCAGATAGAGTATGAACCTGGATTGCACAGTTAATGGGGAAACGGGAGGGTCCTGGTCCTTGGGAGGGGAAAAAAAAAAAAAAAAGTATATAAACTGTGTATGGAATCGGTAGGTGCCCTCCTGCTCGCGAGACACCCGCCATTGTAATCTCAAATAAAGATGCTACTGTACTGAGATCCTCTCCTGAGCCTATGTTATTTCCCAAAGATTGATTCACGGTTTTAAGGTTTCAGGGATAGGGCCCTAGGGTTGGGTTTCAGGGTAAGCGTTCTCAGGGTTTGTGTTTAGGATTTTAAGGTTTTTAGTTTTAGGGTTGGAGTTTGAACGGTTAGCGTTTTAGGGATTTGAGGGTTAGGGTTTTAAGGGTTTCAGGGTTAGCGTGTTAGGGTTTTAGAGTTTTTTGGGTTGTAGTGTTGATAGTTTTTTTAGGGTTAGGTTCTTTGGGTTTTATTTTTGGTCAGTTATTTACGGTTAGGGTTTTAAGATCTTATTTTTTTTTTTTCAGGTTAGGTTCTCCTGGGTTAGGGTTTTGAGCGTCTTAATATTTTGGGTTGGGTTTGGGATTTGAGCGTCCTATTTTTGGGGGGTTTGGGATTTGAGCGTCTTAATTTTGTGGGCTTGGGCGCTGTGAGCGTCTTAAGTGTTTGGGTTAGGGCTTTTAGGCATAGGTCTTCAGGGGTTTAGTGTGGTGGATAGTTTGGGTTAGGTCTGTAGGGGTTTTGAGGATTTTTCCACCTGCTGGTGGGAAAGGGGTACTGCAGGCGGCCGGGGGGGAGCTCATGCCCGGTGACGCCCGAGGGCGCCCCTCTGCCGCCACCTGCTGGTGGAAAAGGAGTACTGCAGGCGGCCGGGGGCCGCGCGTGCGCGTTGCTTATTATGTCTTTTTTTTTTTTTTTTTGAAGTGTAATTTCCTACGCTCCTAGATTTTTCTTCATATGTAAATGAAAGGTTCGTGCTAATTCCCGTTGAAAATAGTTCATTTACTTTCTTGGTTATATTGTCCTTTCTATGTTCAAAGCTGAGGCAAAAATACGGTAAATTTTGCTTCTAGAAACACCGCAGTTCTTTTGTCTGCACTCCGCATGCTGTAAACTAGGGATAGGTGACAAATAAATAAAAACATAAATAAAAGAACACAGCTGCTGCTCCTGCTCTCTTTCTTGTTTTTTGCCCCCTCCTCTTTCCCAGGTGATTGGGTTTGGGTGCTGGGCGGGGCCAAATGTTATACGAGCCCTAGGCATTCTATCAGAGAGCTCCTTCTGCGTGGGCTGCTCTTTGGGGTCGGTGCTTTGTTTATTCTTCTGTTAGCTACATGCAGGGTTCTTTTCGTGGGTCAGAGTCTTGTACGATATTTTAGAGGAAACCAATCTAGTAGTACGTGCATTTATTGCATGAAGCTCTTTGGAGGTGATTAATTGTTATAGCGCTTTTATGGATAGGATGTCAATGTTATTTTGTGTGTTTGCTTTGTTGTTCTACGTCCCTCATGATTTTTGCAGGGTTATAGGGCAGATGCCACCAGGTTTGTTGTTGTTTTTGTTTTGTTTGATTTATTTTTCTTATTTTCTTTTTCGGAAGGGGGTTTGGGATTTGAGCGTCCTATTTTTCTGGGTTTGGGATTTGAGCATCTTAATTTTGTGGGTGTGGGATTTGAGCGTCTTAAGTGTTTGGGTTAGGGGTTTTAGGCATAGGACTTCAGGGGTTTAGTGTGGTAGATAGTTTGGGTTAGGTCTGTAGGGGTTTCGAGGATTTTTAGGGTTAGGGCTTGCGGCTTTTTTGTGTAAGGGCGGTAAGGGCTAGGGTTCCAGGGAGTGCTGTTAAATGGAGTTCTCGACAACTCGGCCTCTGATTGGCCGTGCCGGCTGTGCAGGGAATGCTGGTAGGTGTAGTTTTCCGGCACAAGGCTTGCGGTAGGCCGCGTTGAGTGCCCAGAGCATGCCGGGAAATGTAGTTCTGGGACTCCGAACTTCCGGGAGGCCATGTTGGGTGCCCAGAGCACGCCGGGAAATGTAGTTCTGGGACTCCGAACTTCCGGGAGGCCATGTTGGGTGCCCAGAGCACGCCGGGAAATGTAGTTCTGGGACTCCGAACTTCCGGGAGGCCATGTTGGGTGCCCAGAGCACGCCGGGAAATGTAGTTCTGGGACTCCGAACTTCCGGGAGGCCATGGTGGGTGCCCAGAGCACACCGGGAAATGCAGTTCTCGGGGTCTAGGGCTGGGGCTAGGGTTAGAGTTTAGGGTGAGGGTTGGGGTTAGGGTTAGGGCTAGTGAATGCTGGTTCTCTGTGTTTGCAGATGACGGTGAGCGTGTTTAAACTAATTCCAGTTGAAGAAGTTTCAGTTACTTGCTTGGTGACATTATCAGTTCAACATTAAAAGCTGCAGCAAAAGCAAAAGGGGAGTTTTGCTTCTAGAAACACCACAGGTCTCTTGTCTGCTCTCGGAATGTTTTTGAGATAAACCATATCTTAAAAAACAAAGGAAAAAAAAAACACAGCTGCTTCTTTTGCTCTCTTCCTACTTTCTTGTGCTTTGCCCCTCCCCTTTCCCAGGTGATTGGGTTTGGGTGCTGGGCGGGGCTGAATGCTATATGAGCCCCAGGCATGCTATCAGAGAGCTCCTTCTGCTTGGGCTGCTCCTTGGGGTAAGTGCTGTGTTTTTCCTTCAGTCAGTTGCAGGGTTCTCTAGGCAGACTGGAGCCTATGGATTTCTGGATTTTAAGTGCTTGGAATTCACTCAGTAGCGGGATGTTTAGTAGGGGCTGCTGGCTCACTGTTTTTTTTTGGGCTGGTGGGATACTCTTCTGTTTTTGAGCTCTATTTTAGTCTCTAGATGTATAAACCCACTTGTGTAACTCTCCAGAGGACTAAAACCAGCTTGATTGAATGCTACATATGGCTTGGCAGCGTAGATGCAGCATTACCAAGAGACTGAGCAGAGTTGTATCAGAGTCACCTCTTTCATCCGCAAAGGGTAAGTTTGATTACCCCTGCCGAGGCTTGTGTGTGTGCGTGTCTTTTTGGCATTTGTGGAGCTCAGTTGTTTTTCTTTGTGTGTGTGCATGTTCTTTTTTTTTTTTTTTTTTTTTTTTTTTTTTTTTTTTGAGGGTCAAACAGTGTGTTTGCTGAGTGTGGTTAGAATGAGGAGGTGGGGAGCTGCTCAGGACTGGAAGGTTTGCTTTCTAGGAGTATGCGGCATCCTTCCTGTGCGACGTGACTAACTGTTGGGCTGGAACGTTCCAGCTTTTGTGTGTCTTAAGCAATGTAGCTTGTGTAGTGTGTGTTGTGTGGCCCGGGCAGAGTTTGCTGTGGTGCAGTGGGCGAAGAATCTCAGTTAGAGCTGGTGAGCAGCTGAAGTACCAGAGCTGGGAAGAGAGAGGTATTATTGCAGCAGGTACGCTGTGGCTGTGAGGTGCCTCAGACTGTGCTTTTCTGTCTTTTTTTGTTTTGTTTTGTTTTGTTTTTTTTGCAGGTGCTTTGTGCGGTCGTGGACAGGAAAGGGAAATCCTCGTGTCGCGGAGCAGTGAGGGAAGGTGAGTGTTGTCAGCCTGGTCATCCCTTATCTGAAGCGAAGGGAAGACACTCAGGTGTTTCCCTCAGAGGGTCCGAGGTGAGTCTGTTTGGGATAGAGGAGCAGCGTGGCAGGTGGGTGCTTGCAAGCGCAGTGGTTCTTTTGTCCTTTTGTGTTCCCCGGTGGTGTGGATGATGCTGGCCGCTCCTTTCAAGCTTGGACCTAATTTGCAGGTCCAGAGGCAAGTGGAGTGCTGTTTTGAAAGGATAAAGGTAAAGCTGGGGTCGCTTATGTTGTTGAGGGATGGGTGCTACTGCTGGCAGCTGAATGTTTATCTTCTGCCTGTGTTTTGCCTTTCATTAGGCTGAAATGCAGTGTGCAGTGCAGGATGTGTCAACCAGCTGCCTCTGCAGTGACTCTGGTGCGTGATGAGCAGAGGTAGCTGTTAATTTTGGGGGTGTGGTTGTCACTGAAGTTATTTTCCTACATCCAATAGAGTAAAATTCCAGTTTGCCTTTTGTTGAGGGAATCTGGAAACAGCACAGATCCCACGGCCTGCTGCAGCTGAGCAAACCAAGATACCAGGGTAACGGTGAGAAGCTCCTATGACAGTGTTCCCACATCGCCCAACTGAGGAGTGCAGAAAAATATTGCTGCCAGCAGCTGATACCAAAAACAAGGTCTACGTGACTACTAATCACAAGGGGACTGTTTTCTTGCAGGTGGGGTTGTTTTCTTCTGGTTGTTTTTCTGAGTGCTTTGGCCAATAACCTTGCGTGAAACACTGTCCACCCCTGTTGAGTTCTCTATAAAAGTTAGGCTATTCGGGCAATAAAATGGAGCATGATCTGACTCTACTGTGTGTCTGTCGTGCTTTCGGCCGTGCTTCCTGCAACAGCCTTTTAGAGGTGCTATAAGTGGGTAAAGAGAAGAGATGGAAGCATGTGCCACGTGGGGCAGGCAAGCGGCTGAGGTACAGGAGGATGAGAGTATGTGATTTATTCCTGGGGGTGGAATGGAATCGATTGTTTTGGTGTATAGTCTGTTTTGCTCCTAGATCTTTCATTCATTGTAAATAAAAGTTTGAGCCAATTCCAGTTAGGAATGTTCCAGTTACGACCCAGCAAGTATTGTCCTTTTAACGTTAAAAAAAACATGCGGCAAAAGCATGGGTGCAGATCTGTTTCGGGTCTTGTGCATCATATTCGGTTCGAGATCGCGTCTGTTTCCATCCTCACTCTTGCAGAAGTCATCTGGGCCGCATCAGGAGCAAGATCTTGCTTGGGAATTGATTTCCTGAGTGTGTTCTTAGGGGGTTTTCAGTCCCCATCCTTCTGGTCTCTTGTCTTGCAGGCAGGCTTTTTAGGCCTCCATCATCCCAGTTCTGGCAGTTGCTTCCAGTTGCGTGTTGTGACATTTGAGTCTCTGGTAGGGTCTGGTGCAGAGCACCTGTTCTGACTTGCTGTTGCCGTAGGGCGTTCTTTTTAGGGGTCACTTTTTCTTGCGCCTAGTGTTGTGTGTTTTGTTTGTAGTGTTTGTGGCGTGCCTGTGTGCGTGTACGTGTTTGGTCTGGAGCTGTCCTGCCTGGCAGTTAGTGAGGACAGGTAATGTGGCAGTGCATGGGTGTACTAATACATTGTCTGGACTGTTTTGGTAAAGATATCCAGTCTGCCTCTGGGCACGTACTGAAGGGCAGCTGGCACAGTCATCTCTGTGGTGTTTGGCAGACTGGAGGGGGGAGAGTTGAGCTGCTTGCGAGCAACTGCTCGCATAGCACTTGAACGGTGTGCTTGTGGAGGTCTGTCGAATCTTGAAAGCTTACAGATATGGGGTTTTGAATTTATTTTTATTTCTTTCCTGTCCCCAGTAGAGCGTAAACCTTTGGAGGAACCTGTCACAGGAAAGAGCTCCTTCTGGAACTGTTCAGCACTCGGTAGGCAACTCGGTGACTGGCTTGATCTACTTCTGAGGTGCTGAGGCAAGGGGGCTGCTGTTTTGAAACGATAGTATTGTAAATGGGGTCCCTTTTGTGTTGTTGAGGGATGGGTGCTAATGCTGGCAGCTGAATGATTGATTCTCTTGTGACTGTTTTAATTTGTTAAAGCTGAAACACAGTGTACGACACGGGACTTGACGACCAGAGCTGCTTTTGGCAAGGTGACTGATGAACAGATATAGAAGGTAATTTAGGGGTGCAGTTGTCACTGCAGTTACTGAACTACACCAAGTACAGTAAAAATCCTGTTTATATTTCAGGGGTGTTGTAGCTGGCCTAAGAGAGCAGATGGAAGCATCTGCCTCGAGGGGAGGGGAGGGCACGGAGGTAAGGCAGCAGCTGAGAGTAACTGTCCCAGCTGTGCTGTGGCTTTGGATGCTGCTTCAGCCTATGCTTTTCTTTTTGTTTCACATTTGTCTCACACAGGCTGAGTGGGGCCAAGCTGCACTCTGAAGAGCAGCACGAGAAGGGCGGGCTGGTTGTGAGCTGGATTGGAGCGGAACTGCCAAGTAGCACGAGGTGAGTGCGAAGGGTATCCATCTTGCTTTGCAGGTGCCCTGGCAGGCTCTCCACAGAAGCGGTTGAGGATTTGAGAAGAGGTTGCAGATGATCAAGGAGCGACACGTGCAGGGATGGCTTGAAAAGGGTATGGCTGCTTTCTCTTCTGTTTATCAGGTGTCCCAGGCCATGTGGGCTGTGGTGTTAGTCTTTAGAATCGGAACAAAGCAGGTGCTGAAATGCTGTGTCTGTTTTTTTTTTTTGTGTTGGGGTTGCACCTTGGTGAGTGTAGGGATGGGTTTTAAGTGGGTGCAGCGGAGGGCCTGGCCCCAGTGTCCTGTAGTGTGTTTTGGCCCATCAGCATAGCCTTTTGGTTCTCAGGTAGCTTACTGAAGTAAGTGATTTTTCCTGCGAGTGGAATGGAATTGATTTTTTTTTTTTTTTTTTGGCGTGCAATCAGTTCTGCTCCTAGATTTTTCTTTTTATGTAAATAAAAGATCGAGCTAATTCCAGATGGGAAAAAAAATCAGTTACTTTCTTGGTCAGTTTGTCCTTTTAATATTCAAAGCTGCAGCAAAAGCATGGGGATTTTTGTTTCTAGAAACACCCTAGCTCTCCTGTCTGCACTCTGCATGCTGTTGAGCTAAGCCATATAAATGAATAAAGAAACCACAGCTACTGCTCCTGTCTGATTTTTTTGTTTGTTTGTTTGTTTCTGTGCTTTCCCCCTTGCACTTTCCCAGGTGATTAGCTTCAGGTTCCAAGTGGGACCTAGTGGTAACTGAGTTGCAGGTATTCCATGACAGAGCTCATTCTGCCTGGGCTGCTTTTTGGGGTAAGCGCTTTGTTTTTCCTTCAGTCAGTTGCAGGGTTCTTTAGGTGGGTCAGAGTCTATGGACTGATGCGTTTTCCAGTAGAAACCGGTACGCATATCTTTTTGAGTTGGTAACTGGTAGGATCTGTCACTGTAAAGCAATCTAGTAGTAGGTGCCTGTATTGCACGCAGCTCTTCCTCAGGTGAGTAGTTATTATGGCAGTTTTACGGATGGTATGGTGATGTTACTTTGTGTGTTTGCTTTGTGGTTCTGGTTCCCTTCTGATTTTTGCAGAATTACGGGGCTTTTTGTGATTCTTTGCCTGTATGTCAAATCTCATCAAAGTTACAACCTTGCTGTTAAAGTGATGGAGCAGGGTTTAGTTGAAACGTATCATGGAAGCTCCCTGTGTGAGCATGTGTCTGAAAATGGCAGCAGTGGGCACGTAAGGGGTAGTCTGTTTCAAGTTTAGGGACAGTTTGTTATATTTCTGGAGCTTTTGCCTGTGTGTTTTCTGTCTGTCGAGTCTTTAGACCATAAAGCCTTCTAGGCTTTATGTCCTTGAATCGACGTATTAGAAGTACGTTTATGAGGGGTTGCCAGGTACGTTGTTTTTGGGAAACCGTGGGGTATGGTTCCTTGAGTGCATAAGTGCAGTAGTGCCAAGAGAGTGAGCAGGGCCACCTTCTTCATCTCTGCAGAATGAGTCTGTTCGGGCACACTTCTCAGGTAAATGTAGTGAGCAGATGAGGTAAAGGAGCCGGGAACAGAGAGGTATTGCACAGTAGCATGTTGCATCAGTAGTAGTCAGCGTTGCAGAGGAGGTGTGTGTCAGGGCTGGCGTGCTAGTGAATGCTGGTTCTCTGTTTTTGCAAGTGATGATGAACCTGTTTGACGTAATTCCATTTGAAAAAGTTCCAGTTACTGGCCTGGTCGTGTCGTCCTTTCAATGTTAAAAGCTGCAGCAAAAGCATGGGGATTGTTGCTTCTAGAAACACCACAGGTCACCTGTCTGCTCTCTGCATGTTTTTCAAGTAAAGCAGATCTTTAAAAAAAAAAACAAACAAAGAAAATAATAAAAAACAGCTGCTGCTGCTGCTCCTGCTTTCTTTCTACTTCCTTGTGCTTTGCCCCTCCCCTTTCCCAGGTGATTGGGTTTGGGTGCTGGGCGGGGCTGAATGCTATATGAGCCCCAGGCATGCTATCAGAGAGCTCCTTCTGCCTGGGCTGCTCCTTGGGGTAAGTGCTTTGTTTTTCCTTCAGTCAGTTGCAGGGTTCTCTAGGCAGGCTGGAGTTTATAGATTTCTAGAATTTTTAAGTGCTTGGAATTCACTTAGGAGAGGGATGTTTAATAGAGGTTTCTGGCTCACTGTTTTTTGGGATGGTGGGATACTCTTCTGTTTTTGAGCTATATTTTAATCTCTAGATGTATAAGCCAGCAGTAGGTAAACATTAGGAGGAACCGGTCAAAGGTAACAGCGCTTTCTGGAACCGTCAAGTTCTTGTTCGGCAACGTAGTGACTGGTTTGATCTACTTCACAGATGGAGAGGCAAGTGGACTGCTCTCTTTGAAATAACAAAATTGAAAACATAAAGTTTGTCAAAGATGGCAGTGCATGTTTGCAGTCTGTTTATTGCTTTTGCCAGTGGTAGATAACATTTATAAGGAATCGGTCAAAGGAAAGAGCGCCTTCTGGAACTGTGAAGCTCTGTGTTGGCAACTCGGTGACTGGCTGGACCTACTGTCCATCTCCAGAGGGAAGCGGACTGCTGTTTTGAAATTAAAAAATACTAATAAAAAAAATAAAAATATGGTGCTGCTCTATGGCGCCCGGAGGACTGCCACTCTGCATGGCAGTTAAAAAGAATGTGGTTTGGAGATGGAGAGCCACAGAGATGAAGCAGCTGGGAAGAGAGACACAAGTATTGCAGTAGGTCGGCTGTGGTTATGAGGTGCCTCAGGATGTGCTCTTTTTCTTGTTTCCGCCCTTCCCTCGTGCAGCCTTGGAGAGACGAAGTCCCCATGGTGTGGAGTGGTGCAAAAAGGTAAGAGGGTTGTCAGCCCGGTCAGTTTCCTTCACCAATGCTAAGGCAAGTCTTTGAAGAGAAACAGCCTGGTTGCTTGTGCTGCACCCTGTTGAACTAAGCCAGACCAAAAACAGGGCTGCTGTTCCTCCTGCTCTCTTTACCTCTTCTCATCTTGCAGAGGAATGGTCCCGCAATTCGGGTTAATAGGGGACAAGAGAACAAAGGGGTTTCAGAATAACTGCTAACTGTTATGACTGTTGCATGGGGCACTATGCAAGTCTCTGACATCCAGCCAAGATGGACAAAGGAGAAGGACAAGGGAAAAGCCTGGGAGGAAGACTATGAGCCTTCAGTACGAGAGACCCGCAGAGGGACCACCAGAGACTGATAACACATGCGCCAGTGGGCGGGTTCGGATTCCAGGAACTAGTTATAATAACCCTGCCTTTTCTAGAAGTAGTAATGAATATGTATTCGCCTAGGAGCATAAAAACCAGCCGCCTGCTGTGACTTGTGTGCGTCTCGGTGGAGCAGAGACTCGCGGCGCACCCAGTGCTGTTTGCTTACCTCTATTCATTTAATAAATTGTAAACTTTGATTGTAATCCTATTTGGGACTTAGTCATTTATTACAACAGACAACCTTGTAAAATGCAGACAACCAGAATCCTTACAACAATTAAGTGGAAATCACCGTGTAAGAAACATTACCACCTCAAAGAGTAAAAGCCTCAAAAGAAATGTGACTTGTAACAGGCCAGCAGCTGTGTGTTTTCGGTGAAGCACCAGATAGAGTATGAACCTGGATTGCACAGTTAATGGGGAAACGGGAGGGTCCTGGTCCTTGGGAGGGGAAAAAAAAAAAAAAAGTATATAAACTGTGTATGGAATCGGTAGGTGCCCTCCTGCTCGCGAGACACCCGCCATTGTAATCTCAAATAAAGATGCTACTGTACTGAGATCCTCTCCTGAGCCTATGTTATTTCCCAAAGATTGATTCACGGTTTTAAGGTTTCAGGGATAGGGCCCTAGGGTTGGGTTTCAGGGTAAGCGTTCTCAGGGTTTGTGTTTAGGATTTTAAGGTTTTTAGTTTTAGGGTTGGAGTTTGAACGGTTAGCGTTTTAGGGATTTGAGGGTTAGGGTTTTAAGGGTTTCAGGGTTAGCGTGTTAGGGTTTTAGAGTTTTTTGGGTTGTAGTGTTGATAGTTTTTTTAGGGTTAGGTTCTTTGGGTTTTATTTTTGGTCAGTTATTTACGGTTAGGGTTTTAAGATCTTATTTTTTTTTTTTCAGGTTAGGTTCTCCTGGGTTAGGGTTTTGAGCGTCTTAATATTTTGGGTTGGGTTTGGGATTTGAGCGTCCTATTTTTGGGGGGTTTGGGATTTGAGCGTCTTAATTTTGTGGGCTTGGGCGCTGTGAGCGTCTTAAGTGTTTGGGTTAGGGCTTTTAGGCATAGGTCTTCAGGGGTTTAGTGTGGTGGATAGTTTGGGTTAGGTCTGTAGGGGTTTTGAGGATTTTTCCACCTGCTGGTGGGAAAGGGGTACTGCAGGCGGCCGGGGGGGAGCTCATGCCCGGTGACGCCCGAGGGCGCCCCTCTGCCGCCACCTGCTGGTGGAAAAGGAGTACTGCAGGCGGCCGGGGGCCGCGCGTGCGCGTTGCTTATTATGTCTTTTTTTTTTTTTTTTTGAAGTGTAATTTCCTACGCTCCTAGATTTTTCTTCATATGTAAATGAAAGGTTCGTGCTAATTCCCGTTGAAAATAGTTCATTTACTTTCTTGGTTATATTGTCCTTTCTATGTTCAAAGCTGAGGCAAAAATACGGTAAATTTTGCTTCTAGAAACACCGCAGTTCTTTTGTCTGCACTCCGCATGCTGTAAACTAGGGATAGGTGACAAATAAATAAAAACATAAATAAAAGAACACAGCTGCTGCTCCTGCTCTCTTTCTTGTTTTTTGCCCCCTCCTCTTTCCCAGGTGATTGGGTTTGGGTGCTGGGCGGGGCCAAATGTTATACGAGCCCTAGGCATTCTATCAGAGAGCTCCTTCTGCGTGGGCTGCTCTTTGGGGTCGGTGCTTTGTTTATTCTTCTGTTAGCTACATGCAGGGTTCTTTTCGTGGGTCAGAGTCTTGTACGATATTTTAGAGGAAACCAATCTAGTAGTACGTGCATTTATTGCATGAAGCTCTTTGGAGGTGATTAATTGTTATAGCGCTTTTATGGATAGGATGTCAATGTTATTTTGTGTGTTTGCTTTGTTGTTCTACGTCCCTCATGATTTTTGCAGGGTTATAGGGCAGATGCCACCAGGTTTGTTGTTGTTTTTGTTTTGTTTGATTTATTTTTCTTATTTTCTTTTTCGGAAGGGGGTTTGGGATTTGAGCGTCCTATTTTTCTGGGTTTGGGATTTGAGCATCTTAATTTTGTGGGTGTGGGATTTGAGCGTCTTAAGTGTTTGGGTTAGGGGTTTTAGGCATAGGACTTCAGGGGTTTAGTGTGGTAGATAGTTTGGGTTAGGTCTGTAGGGGTTTCGAGGATTTTTAGGGTTAGGGCTTGCGGCTTTTTTGTGTAAGGGCGGTAAGGGCTAGGGTTCCAGGGAGTGCGGTTAAATGTAGTTCTCGACAACTCGGCCTCTGATTGGCCGTGCCGGCTGTGCAGGGAATGCTGGTAGGTGTAGTTTTCCGGCACAAGGCTTGCGGTAGGCCGCGTTGAGTGCCCAGAGCATGCCGGGAAATGTAGTTCTGGGACTCTGAACTTCCGGGAGGCCATGTTGGGCGCCCAGAGCATACCGGGAAATGTAGTTCTGGGACTCCGAACTTCCGGGAGGCCATGTTGGGTGCCCAGAGCACGCCGGGAAATGTAGTTCTGGGACTCCGAACTTCCGGGAGGCCATGTTGGGTGCCCAGAGCACGCCGGGAAATGTAGTTCTGGGACTCCGAACTTCCGGGAGGCCATGTTGGGTGCCCAGAGCACGCCGGGAAATGTAGTTCTGGGACTCCGAACTTCCGGGAGGCCATGGTGGGTGCCCAGAGCACACCGGGAAATGCAGTTCTCGGGGTCTAGGGCTGGGGCTAGGGTTAGAGTTTAGGGTGAGGGTTGGGGTTAGGGTTAGGGCTAGTGAATGCTGGTTCTCTGTGTTTGCAGATGACGGTGAGCGTGTTTAAACTAATTCCAGTTGAAGAAGTTTCAGTTACTTGCTTGGTGACATTATCAGTTCAACATTAAAAGCTGCAGCAAAAGCAAAAGGGGAGTTTTGCTTCTAGAAACACCACAGGTCTCTTGTCTGCTCTCGGAATGTTTTTGAGATAAACCATATCTTAAAAAACAAAGGAAAAAAAAAAAACACAGCTGCTTCTTTTGCTCTCTTCCTACTTTCTTGTGCTTTGCCCCTCCCCTTTCCCAGGTGATTGGGTTTGGGTGCTGGGCGGGGCTGAATGCTATATGAGCCCCAGGCATGCTATCAGAGAGCTCCTTCTGCTTGGGCTGCTCCTTGGGGTAAGTGCTGTGTTTTTCCTTCAGTCAGTTGCAGGGTTCTCTAGGCAGACTGGAGCCTATGGATTTCTGGATTTTAAGTGCTTGGAATTCACTCAGTAGCGGGATGTTTAGTAGGGGCTGCTGGCTCACTGTTTTTTTTTGGGCTGGTGGGATACTCTTCTGTTTTTGAGCTCTATTTTAGTCTCTAGATGTATAAACCCACTTGTGTAACTCTCCAGAGGACTAAAACCAGCTTGATTGAATGCTACATATGGCTTGGCAGCGTAGATGCAGCATTACCAAGAGACTGAGCAGAGTTGTATCAGAGTCACCTCTTTCATCCGCAAAGGGTAAGTTTGATTACCCCTGCCGAGGCTTGTGTGTGTGCGTGTCTTTTTGGCATTTGTGGAGCTCAGTTGTTTTTCTTTGTGTGTGTGCATGTTCTTTTTTTTTTTTTTTTTTTTTTTTTTTTTTTTTTTTTTGAGGGTCAAACAGTGTGTTTGCTGAGTGTGGTTAGAATGAGGAGGTGGGGAGCTGCTCAGGACTGGAAGGTTTGCTTTCTAGGAGTATGCGGCATCCTTCCTGTGCGACGTGACTAACTGTTGGGCTGGAACGTTCCAGCTTTTGTGTGTCTTAAGCAATGTAGCTTGTGTAGTGTGTGTTGTGTGGCCCGGGCAGAGTTTGCTGTGGTGCAGTGGGCGAAGAATCTCAGTTAGAGCTGGTGAGCAGCTGAAGTACCAGAGCTGGGAAGAGAGAGGTATTATTGCAGCAGGTACGCTGTGGCTGTGAGGTGCCTCAGACTGTGCTTTTCTGTCTTTTTTTGTTTTGTTTTGTTTTGTTTTTTTTGCAGGTGCTTTGTGCGGTCGTGGACAGGAAAGGGAAATCCTCGTGTCGCGGAGCAGTGAGGGAAGGTGAGTGTTGTCAGCCTGGTCATCCCTTATCTGAAGCGAAGGGAAGACACTCAGGTGTTTCCCTCAGAGGGTCCGAGGTGAGTCTGTTTGGGATAGAGGAGCAGCGTGGCAGGTGGGTGCTTGCAAGCGCAGTGGTTCTTTTGTCCTTTTGTGTTCCCCGGTGGTGTGGATGATGCTGGCCGCTCCTTTCAAGCTTGGACCTAATTTGCAGGTCCAGAGGCAAGTGGAGTGCTGTTTTGAAAGGATAAAGGTAAAGCTGGGGTCGCTTATGTTGTTGAGGGATGGGTGCTACTGCTGGCAGCTGAATGTTTATCTTCTGCCTGTGTTTTGCCTTTCATTAGGCTGAAATGCAGTGTGCAGTGCAGGATGTGTCAACCAGCTGCCTCTGCAGTGACTCTGGTGCGTGATGAGCAGAGGTAGCTGTTAATTTTGGGGGTGTGGTTGTCACTGAAGTTATTTTCCTACATCCAATAGAGTAAAATTCCAGTTTGCCTTTTGTTGAGGGAATCTGGAAACAGCACAGATCCCACGGCCTGCTGCAGCTGAGCAAACCAAGATACCAGGGTAACGGTGAGAAGCTCCTATGACAGTGTTCCCACATCGCCCAACTGAGGAGTGCAGAAAAATATTGCTGCCAGCAGCTGATACCAAAAACAAGGTCTACGTGACTACTAATCACAAGGGGACTGTTTTCTTGCAGGTGGGGTTGTTTTCTTCTGGTTGTTTTTCTGAGTGCTTTGGCCAATAACCTTGCGTGAAACACTGTCCACCCCTGTTGAGTTCTCTATAAAAGTTAGGCTATTCGGGCAATAAAATGGAGCATGATCTGACTCTACTGTGTGTCTGTCGTGCTTTCGGCCGTGCTTCCTGCAACAGCCTTTTAGAGGTGCTATAAGTGGGTAAAGAGAAGAGATGGAAGCATGTGCCACGTGGGGCAGGCAAGCGGCTGAGGTACAGGAGGATGAGAGTATGTGATTTATTCCTGGGGGTGGAATGGAATCGATTGTTTTGGTGTATAGTCTGTTTTGCTCCTAGATCTTTCATTCATTGTAAATAAAAGTTTGAGCCAATTCCAGTTAGGAATGTTCCAGTTACGACCCAGCAAGTATTGTCCTTTTAACGTTAAAAAAAACATGCGGCAAAAGCATGGGTGCAGATCTGTTTCGGGTCTTGTGCATCATATTCGGTTCGAGATCGCGTCTGTTTCCATCCTCACTCTTGCAGAAGTCATCTGGGCCGCATCAGGAGCAAGATCTTGCTTGGGAATTGATTTCCTGAGTGTGTTCTTAGGGGGTTTTCAGTCCCCATCCTTCTGGTCTCTTGTCTTGCAGGCAGGCTTTTTAGGCCTCCATCATCCCAGTTCTGGCAGTTGCTTCCAGTTGCGTGTTGTGACATTTGAGTCTCTGGTAGGGTCTGGTGCAGAGCACCTGTTCTGACTTGCTGTTGCCGTAGGGCGTTCTTTTTAGGGGTCACTTTTTCTTGCGCCTAGTGTTGTGTGTTTTGTTTGTAGTGTTTGTGGCGTGCCTGTGTGCGTGTACGTGTTTGGTCTGGAGCTGTCCTGCCTGGCAGTTAGTGAGGACAGGTAATGTGGCAGTGCATGGGTGTACTAATACATTGTCTGGACTGTTTTGGTAAAGATATCCAGTCTGCCTCTGGGCACGTACTGAAGGGCAGCTGGCACAGTCATCTCTGTGGTGTTTGGCAGACTGGAGGGGGGAGAGTTGAGCTGCTTGCGAGCAACTGCTCGCATAGCACTTGAACGGTGTGCTTGTGGAGGTCTGTCGAATCTTGAAAGCTTACAGATATGGGGTTTTGAATTTATTTTTATTTCTTTCCTGTCCCCAGTAGAGCGTAAACCTTTGGAGGAACCTGTCACAGGAAAGAGCTCCTTCTGGAACTGTTCAGCACTCGGTAGGCAACTCGGTGACTGGCTTGATCTACTTCTGAGGTGCTGAGGCAAGGGGGCTGCTGTTTTGAAACGATAGTATTGTAAATGGGGTCCCTTTTGTGTTGTTGAGGGATGGGTGCTAATGCTGGCAGCTGAATGATTGATTCTCTTGTGACTGTTTTAATTTGTTAAAGCTGAAACACAGTGTACGACACGGGACTTGACGACCAGAGCTGCTTTTGGCAAGGTGACTGATGAACAGATATAGAAGGTAATTTAGGGGTGCAGTTGTCACTGCAGTTACTGAACTACACCAAGTACAGTAAAAATCCTGTTTATATTTCAGGGGTGTTGTAGCTGGCCTAAGAGAGCAGATGGAAGCATCTGCCTCGAGGGGAGGGGAGGGCACGGAGGTAAGGCAGCAGCTGAGAGTAACTGTCCCAGCTGTGCTGTGGCTTTGGATGCTGCTTCAGCCTATGCTTTTCTTTTTGTTTCACATTTGTCTCACACAGGCTGAGTGGGGCCAAGCTGCACTCTGAAGAGCAGCACGAGAAGGGCGGGCTGGTTGTGAGCTGGATTGGAGCGGAACTGCCAAGTAGCACGAGGTGAGTGCGAAGGGTATCCATCTTGCTTTGCAGGTGCCCTGGCAGGCTCTCCACAGAAGCGGTTGAGGATTTGAGAAGAGGTTGCAGATGATCAAGGAGCGACACGTGCAGGGATGGCTTGAAAAGGGTATGGCTGCTTTCTCTTCTGTTTATCAGGTGTCCCAGGCCATGTGGGCTGTGGTGTTAGTCTTTAGAATCGGAACAAAGCAGGTGCTGAAATGCTGTGTCTGTTTTTTTTTTTTTTGTGTTGGGGTTGCACCTTGGTGAGTGTAGGGATGGGTTTTAAGTGGGTGCAGCGGAGGGCCTGGCCCCAGTGTCCTGTAGTGTGTTTTGGCCCATCAGCATAGCCTTTTGGTTCTCAGGTAGCTTACTGAAGTAAGTGATTTTTCCTGCGAGTGGAATGGAATTGATTTTTTTTTTTTTTTTTTGGCGTGCAATCAGTTCTGCTCCTAGATTTTTCTTTTTATGTAAATAAAAGATCGAGCTAATTCCAGATGGGAAAAAAAATCAGTTACTTTCTTGGTCAGTTTGTCCTTTTAATATTCAAAGCTGCAGCAAAAGCATGGGGATTTTTGTTTCTAGAAACACCCTAGCTCTCCTGTCTGCACTCTGCATGCTGTTGAGCTAAGCCATATAAATGAATAAAGAAACCACAGCTACTGCTCCTGTCTGATTTTTTTGTTTGTTTGTTTGTTTCTGTGCTTTCCCCCTTGCACTTTCCCAGGTGATTAGCTTCAGGTTCCAGGTGGGACCTAGTGGTAACTGAGTTGCAGGTATTCCATGACAGAGCTCATTCTGCCTGGGCTGCTTTTTGGGGTAAGCGCTTTGTTTTTCCTTCAGTCAGTTGCAGGGTTCTTTAGGTGGGTCAGAGTCTATGGACTGATGCGTTTTCCAGTAGAAACCGGTACGCATATCTTTTTGAGTTGGTAACTGGTAGGATCTGTCACTGTAAAGCAATCTAGTAGTAGGTGCCTGTATTGCACGCAGCTCTTCCTCAGGTGAGTAGTTATTATGGCAGTTTTACGGATGGTATGGTGATGTTACTTTGTGTGTTTGCTTTGTGGTTCTGGTTCCCTTCTGATTTTTGCAGAATTACGGGGCTTTTTGTGATTCTTTGCCTGTATGTCAAATCTCATCAAAGTTACAACCTTGCTGTTAAAGTGATGGAGCAGGGTTTAGTTGAAACGTATCATGGAAGCTCCCTGTGTGAGCATGTGTCTGAAAATGGCAGCAGTGGGCACGTAAGGGGTAGTCTGTTTCAAGTTTAGGGACAGTTTGTTATATTTCTGGAGCTTTTGCCTGTGTGTTTTCTGTCTGTCGAGTCTTTAGACCATAAAGCCTTCTAGGCTTTATGTCCTTGAATCGACGTATTAGAAGTACGTTTATGAGGGGTTGCCAGGTACGTTGTTTTTGGGAAACCGTGGGGTATGGTTCCTTGAGTGCATAAGTGCAGTAGTGCCAAGAGAGTGAGCAGGGCCACCTTCTTCATCTCTGCAGAATGAGTCTGTTCGGGCACACTTCTCAGGTAAATGTAGTGAGCAGATGAGGTAAAGGAGCCGGGAACAGAGAGGTATTGCACAGTAGCATGTTGCATCAGTAGTAGTCAGCGTTGCAGAGGAGGTGTGTGTCAGGGCTGGCGTGCTAGTGAATGCTGGTTCTCTGTTTTTGCAAGTGATGATGAACCTGTTTGACGTAATTCCATTTGAAAAAGTTCCAGTTACTGGCCTGGTCGTGTCGTCCTTTCAATGTTAAAAGCTGCAGCAAAAGCATGGGGATTGTTGCTTCTAGAAACACCACAGGTCACCTGTCTGCTCTCTGCATGTTTTTCAAGTAAAGCAGATCTTTAAAAAAAAAAACAAACAAAGAAAATAATAAAAAACAGCTGCTGCTGCTGCTCCTGCTTTCTTTCTACTTCCTTGTGCTTTGCCCCTCCCCTTTCCCAGGTGATTGGGTTTGGGTGCTGGGCGGGGCTGAATGCTATATGAGCCCCAGGCATGCTATCAGAGAGCTCCTTCTGCCTGGGCTGCTCCTTGGGGTAAGTGCTTTGTTTTTCCTTCAGTCAGTTGCAGGGTTCTCTAGGCAGGCTGGAGTTTATAGATTTCTAGAATTTTTAAGTGCTTGGAATTCACTTAGGAGAGGGATGTTTAATAGAGGTTTCTGGCTCACTGTTTTTTGGGATGGTGGGATACTCTTCTGTTTTTGAGCTATATTTTAATCTCTAGATGTATAAGCCAGCAGTAGGTAAACATTAGGAGGAACCGGTCAAAGGTAACAGCGCTTTCTGGAACCGTCAAGTTCTTGTTCGGCAACGTAGTGACTGGTTTGATCTACTTCACAGATGGAGAGGCAAGTGGACTGCTCTCTTTGAAATAACAAAATTGAAAACATAAAGTTTGTCAAAGATGGCAGTGCATGTTTGCAGTCTGTTTATTGCTTTTGCCAGTGGTAGATAACATTTATAAGGAATCGGTCAAAGGAAAGAGCGCCTTCTGGAACTGTGAAGCTCTGTGTTGGCAACTCGGTGACTGGCTGGACCTACTGTCCATCTCCAGAGGGAAGCGGACTGCTGTTTTGAAATTAAAAAATACTAATAAAAAAAATAAAAATATGGTGCTGCTCTATGGCGCCCGGAGGACTGCCACTCTGCATGGCAGTTAAAAAGAATGTGGTTTGGAGATGGAGAGCCACAGAGATGAAGCAGCTGGGAAGAGAGACACAAGTATTGCAGTAGGTCGGCTGTGGTTATGAGGTGCCTCAGGATGTGCTCTTTTTCTTGTTTCCGCCCTTCCCTCGTGCAGCCTTGGAGAGACGAAGTCCCCATGGTGTGGAGTGGTGCAAAAAGGTAAGAGGGTTGTCAGCCCGGTCAGTTTCCTTCACCAATGCTAAGGCAAGTCTTTGAAGAGAAACAGCCTGGTTGCTTGTGCTGCACCCTGTTGAACTAAGCCAGACCAAAAACAGGGCTGCTGTTCCTCCTGCTCTCTTTACCTCTTCTCATCTTGCAGAGGAATGGTCCCGCAATTCGGGTTAATAGGGGACAAGAGAACAAAGGGGTTTCAGAATAACTGCTAACTGTTATGACTGTTGCATGGGGCACTATGCAAGTCTCTGACATCCAGCCAAGATGGACAAAGGAGAAGGACAAGGGAAAAGCCTGGGAGGAAGACTATGAGCCTTCAGTACGAGAGACCCGCAGAGGGACCACCAGAGACTGATAACACATGCGCCAGTGGGCGGGTTCGGATTCCAGGAACTAGTTATAATAACCCTGCCTTTTCTAGAAGTAGTAATGAATATGTATTCGCCTAGGAGCATAAAAACCAGCCGCCTGCTGTGACTTGTGTGCGTCTCGGTGGAGCAGAGACTCGCGGCGCACCCAGTGCTGTTTGCTTACCTCTATTCATTTAATAAATTGTAAACTTTGATTGTAATCCTATTTGGGACTTAGTCATTTATTACAACAGACAACCTTGTAAAATGCAGACAACCAGAATCCTTACAACAATTAAGTGGAAATCACCGTGTAAGAAACATTACCACCTCAAAGAGTAAAAGCCTCAAAAGAAATGTGACTTGTAACAGGCCAGCAGCTGTGTGTTTTCGGTGAAGCACCAGATAGAGTATGAACCTGGATTGCACAGTTAATGGGGAAACGGGAGGGTCCTGGTCCTTGGGAGGGGAAAAAAAAAAAAAAAAGTATATAAACTGTGTATGGAATCGGTAGGTGCCCTCCTGCTCGCGAGACACCCGCCATTGTAATCTCAAATAAAGATGCTACTGTACTGAGATCCTCTCCTGAGCCTATGTTATTTCCCAAAGATTGATTCACGGTTTTAAGGTTTCAGGGATAGGGCCCTAGGGTTGGGTTTCAGGGTAAGCGTTCTCAGGGTTTGTGTTTAGGATTTTAAGGTTTTTAGTTTTAGGGTTGGAGTTTGAACGGTTAGCGTTTTAGGGATTTGAGGGTTAGGGTTTTAAGGGTTTCAGGGTTAGCGTGTTAGGGTTTTAGAGTTTTTTGGGTTGTAGTGTTGATAGTTTTTTTAGGGTTAGGTTCTTTGGGTTTTATTTTTGGTCAGTTATTTACGGTTAGGGTTTTAAGATCTTATTTTTTTTTTTTCAGGTTAGGTTCTCCTGGGTTAGGGTTTTGAGCGTCTTAATATTTTGGGTTGGGTTTGGGATTTGAGCGTCCTATTTTTGGGGGGTTTGGGATTTGAGCGTCTTAATTTTGTGGGCTTGGGCGCTGTGAGCGTCTTAAGTGTTTGGGTTAGGGCTTTTAGGCATAGGTCTTCAGGGGTTTAGTGTGGTGGATAGTTTGGGTTAGGTCTGTAGGGGTTTTGAGGATTTTTCCACCTGCTGGTGGGAAAGGGGTACTGCAGGCGGCCGGGGGGGAGCTCATGCCCGGTGACGCCCGAGGGCGCCCCTCTGCCGCCACCTGCTGGTGGAAAAGGAGTACTGCAGGCGGCCGGGGGCCGCGCGTGCGCGTTGCTTATTATGTCTTTTTTTTTTTTTTTTGAAGTGTAATTTCCTACGCTCCTAGATTTTTCTTCATATGTAAATGAAAGGTTCGTGCTAATTCCCGTTGAAAATAGTTCATTTACTTTCTTGGTTATATTGTCCTTTCTATGTTCAAAGCTGAGGCAAAAATACGGTAAATTTTGCTTCTAGAAACACCGCAGTTCTTTTGTCTGCACTCCGCATGCTGTAAACTAGGGATAGGTGACAAATAAATAAAAACATAAATAAAAGAACACAGCTGCTGCTCCTGCTCTCTTTCTTGTTTTTTGCCCCCTCCTCTTTCCCAGGTGATTGGGTTTGGGTGCTGGGCGGGGCCAAATGTTATACGAGCCCTAGGCATTCTATCAGAGAGCTCCTTCTGCGTGGGCTGCTCTTTGGGGTCGGTGCTTTGTTTATTCTTCTGTTAGCTACATGCAGGGTTCTTTTCGTGGGTCAGAGTCTTGTACGATATTTTAGAGGAAACCAATCTAGTAGTACGTGCATTTATTGCATGAAGCTCTTTGGAGGTGATTAATTGTTATAGCGCTTTTATGGATAGGATGTCAATGTTATTTTGTGTGTTTGCTTTGTTGTTCTACGTCCCTCATGATTTTTGCAGGGTTATAGGGCAGATGCCACCAGGTTTGTTGTTGTTTTTGTTTTGTTTGATTTATTTTTCTTATTTTCTTTTTCGGAAGGGGGTTTGGGATTTGAGCGTCCTATTTTTCTGGGTTTGGGATTTGAGCATCTTAATTTTGTGGGTGTGGGATTTGAGCGTCTTAAGTGTTTGGGTTAGGGGTTTTAGGCATAGGACTTCAGGGGTTTAGTGTGGTAGATAGTTTGGGTTAGGTCTGTAGGGGTTTCGAGGATTTTTAGGGTTAGGGCTTGCGGCTTTTTTGTGTAAGGGCGGTAAGGGCTAGGGTTCCAGGGAGTGCGGTTAAATGTAGTTCTCGACAACTCGGCCTCTGATTGGCCGTGCCGGCTGTGCAGGGAATGCTGGTAGGTGTAGTTTTCCGGCACAAGGCTTGCGGTAGGCCGCGTTGAGTGCCCAGAGCATGCCGGGAAATGTAGTTCTGGGACTCTGAACTTCCGGGAGGCCATGTTGGGCGCCCAGAGCATACCGGGAAATGTAGTTCTGGGACTCCGAACTTCCGGGAGGCCATGTTGGGTGCCCAGAGCACGCCGGGAAATGTAGTTCTGGGACTCCGAACTTCCGGGAGGCCATGTTGGGTGCCCAGAGCACGCCGGGAAATGTAGTTCTGGGACTCCGAACTTCCGGGAGGCCATGTTGGGTGCCCAGAGCACGCCGGGAAATGTAGTTCTGGGACTCCGAACTTCCGGGAGGCCATGGTGGGTGCCCAGAGCACACCGGGAAATGCAGTTCTCGGGGTCTAGGGCTGGGGCTAGGGTTAGAGTTTAGGGTGAGGGTTGGGGTTAGGGTTAGGGCTAGTGAATGCTGGTTCTCTGTGTTTGCAGATGACGGTGAGCGTGTTTAAACTAATTCCAGTTGAAGAAGTTTCAGTTACTTGCTTGGTGACATTATCAGTTCAACATTAAAAGCTGCAGCAAAAGCAAAAGGGGAGTTTTGCTTCTAGAAACACCACAGGTCTCTTGTCTGCTCTCGGAATGTTTTTGAGATAAACCATATCTTAAAAAACAAAGGAAAAAAAAAAAACACAGCTGCTTCTTTTGCTCTCTTCCTACTTTCTTGTGCTTTGCCCCTCCCCTTTCCCAGGTGATTGGGTTTGGGTGCTGGGCGGGGCTGAATGCTATATGAGCCCCAGGCATGCTATCAGAGAGCTCCTTCTGCTTGGGCTGCTCCTTGGGGTAAGTGCTGTGTTTTTCCTTCAGTCAGTTGCAGGGTTCTCTAGGCAGACTGGAGCCTATGGATTTCTGGATTTTAAGTGCTTGGAATTCACTCAGTAGCGGGATGTTTAGTAGGGGCTGCTGGCTCACTGTTTTTTTTTGGGCTGGTGGGATACTCTTCTGTTTTTGAGCTCTATTTTAGTCTCTAGATGTATAAACCCACTTGTGTAACTCTCCAGAGGACTAAAACCAGCTTGATTGAATGCTACATATGGCTTGGCAGCGTAGATGCAGCATTACCAAGAGACTGAGCAGAGTTGTATCAGAGTCACCTCTTTCATCCGCAAAGGGTAAGTTTGATTACCCCTGCCGAGGCTTGTGTGTGTGCGTGTCTTTTTGGCATTTGTGGAGCTCAGTTGTTTTTCTTTGTGTGTGTGCATGTTCTTTTTTTTTTTTTTTTTTTTTTGAGGGTCAAACAGTGTGTTTGCTGAGTGTGGTTAGAATGAGGAGGTGGGGAGCTGCTCAGGACTGGAAGGTTTGCTTTCTAGGAGTATGCAGCATCCTTCCTGTGCGACGTGACTAACTGTTGGGCTGGAACGTTCCAGCTTTTGTGTGTCTTAAGCAATGTAGCTTGTGTAGTGTGTGTTGTGTGGCCCGGGCAGAGTTTGCTGTGGTGCAGTGGGCGAAGAATCTCAGTTAGAGCTGGTGAGCAGCTGAAGTACCAGAGCTGGGAAGAGAGAGGTATTATTGCAGCAGGTACGCTGTGGCTGTGAGGTGCCTCAGACTGTGCTTTTCTGTCTTTTTTTGTTTTGTTTTGTTTTGTTGATTTTTGCAGGTGCTTTGTGCGGTCGTGGACAGGAAAGGGAAATCCTCGTGTCGCGGAGCAGTGAGGGAAGGTGAGTGTTGTCAGCCTGGTCATCCCTTATCTGAAGCGAAGGGAAGACACTCAGGTGTTTCCCTCAGAGGGTCCGAGGTGAGTCTGTTTGGGATAGAGGAGCAGCGTGGCAGGTGGGTGCTTGCAAGCGCAGTGGTTCTTTTGTCCTTTTGTGTTCCCCGGTGGTGTGGATGATGCTGGCCGCTCCTTTCAAGCTTGGACCTAATTTGCAGGTCCAGAGGCAAGTGGAGTGCTGTTTTGAAAGGATAAAGGTAAAGCTGGGGTCGCTTATGTTGTTGAGGGATGGGTGCTACTGCTGGCAGCTGAATGTTTATCTTCTGCCTGTGTTTTGCCTTTCATTAGGCTGAAATGCAGTGTGCAGTGCAGGATGTGTCAACCAGCTGCCTCTGCAGTGACTCTGGTGCGTGATGAGCAGAGGTAGCTGTTAATTTTGGGGGTGTGGTTGTCACTGAAGTTATTTTCCTACATCCAATAGAGTAAAATTCCAGTTTGCCTTTTGTTGAGGGAATCTGGAAACAGCACAGATCCCACGGCCTGCTGCAGCTGAGCAAACCAAGATACCAGGGTAACGGTGAGAAGCTCCTATGACAGTGTTCCCACATCGCCCAACTGAGGAGTGCAGAAAAATATTGCTGCCAGCAGCTGATACCAAAAACAAGGTCTACGTGACTACTAATCACAAGGGGACTGTTTTCTTGCAGGTGGGGTTGTTTTCTTCTGGTTGTTTTTCTGAGTGCTTTGGCCAATAACCTTGCGTGAAACACTGTCCACCCCTGTTGAGTTCTCTATAAAAGTTAGGCTATTCGGGCAATAAAATGGAGCATGATCTGACTCTACTGTGTGTCTGTCGTGCTTTCGGCCGTGCTTCCTGCAACAGCCTTTTAGAGGTGCTATAAGTGGGTAAAGAGAAGAGATGGAAGCATGTGCCACGTGGGGCAGGCAAGCGGCTGAGGTACAGGAGGATGAGAGTATGTGATTTATTCCTGGGGGTGGAATGGAATCGATTGTTTTGGTGTATAGTCTGTTTTGCTCCTAGATCTTTCATTCATTGTAAATAAAAGTTTGAGCCAATTCCAGTTAGGAATGTTCCAGTTACGACCCAGCAAGTATTGTCCTTTTAACGTTAAAAAAAACATGCGGCAAAAGCATGGGTGCAGATCTGTTTCGGGTCTTGTGCATCATATTCGGTTCGAGATCGCGTCTGTTTCCATCCTCACTCTTGCAGAAGTCATCTGGGCCGCATCAGGAGCAAGATCTTGCTTGGGAATTGATTTCCTGAGTGTGTTCTTAGGGGGTTTTCAGTCCCCATCCTTCTGGTCTCTTGTCTTGCAGGCAGGCTTTTTAGGCCTCCATCATCCCAGTTCTGGCAGTTGCTTCCAGTTGCGTGTTGTGACATTTGAGTCTCTGGTAGGGTCTGGTGCAGAGCACCTGTTCTGACTTGCTGTTGCCGTAGGGCGTTCTTTTTAGGGGTCACTTTTTCTTGCGCCTAGTGTTGTGTGTTTTGTTTGTAGTGTTTGTGGCGTGCCTGTGTGCGTGTACGTGTTTGGTCTGGAGCTGTCCTGCCTGGCAGTTAGTGAGGACAGGTAATGTGGCAGTGCATGGGTGTACTAATACATTGTCTGGACTGTTTTGGTAAAGATATCCAGTCTGCCTCTGGGCACGTACTGAAGGGCAGCTGGCACAGTCATCTCTGTGGTGTTTGGCAGACTGGAGGGGGGAGAGTTGAGCTGCTTGCGAGCAACTGCTCGCATAGCACTTGAACGGTGTGCTTGTGGAGGTCTGTCGAATCTTGAAAGCTTACAGATATGGGGTTTTGAATTTATTTTTATTTCTTTCCTGTCCCCAGTAGAGCGTAAACCTTTGGAGGAACCTGTCACAGGAAAGAGCTCCTTCTGGAACTGTTCAGCACTCGGTAGGCAACTCGGTGACTGGCTTGATCTACTTCTGAGGTGCTGAGGCAAGGGGGCTGCTGTTTTGAAACGATAGTATTGTAAATGGGGTCCCTTTTGTGTTGTTGAGGGATGGGTGCTAATGCTGGCAGCTGAATGATTGATTCTCTTGTGACTGTTTTAATTTGTTAAAGCTGAAACACAGTGTACGACACGGGACTTGACGACCAGAGCTGCTTTTGGCAAGGTGACTGATGAACAGATATAGAAGGTAATTTAGGGGTGCAGTTGTCACTGCAGTTACTGAACTACACCAAGTACAGTAAAAATCCTGTTTATATTTCAGGGGTGTTGTAGCTGGCCTAAGAGAGCAGATGGAAGCATCTGCCTCGAGGGGAGGGGAGGGCACGGAGGTAAGGCAGCAGCTGAGAGTAACTGTCCCAGCTGTGCTGTGGCTTTGGATGCTGCTTCAGCCTATGCTTTTCTTTTTGTTTCACATTTGTCTCACACAGGCTGAGTGGGGCCAAGCTGCACTCTGAAGAGCAGCACGAGAAGGGCGGGCTGGTTGTGAGCTGGATTGGAGCGGAACTGCCAAGTAGCACGAGGTGAGTGCGAAGGGTATCCATCTTGCTTTGCAGGTGCCCTGGCAGGCTCTCCACAGAAGCGGTTGAGGATTTGAGAAGAGGTTGCAGATGATCAAGGAGCGACACGTGCAGGGATGGCTTGAAAAGGGTATGGCTGCTTTCTCTTCTGTTTATCAGGTGTCCCAGGCCATGTGGGCTGTGGTGTTAGTCTTTAGAATCGGAACAAAGCAGGTGCTGAAATGCTGTGTCTGTTTTTTTTTTTTTTGTGTTGGGGTTGCACCTTGGTGAGTGTAGGGATGGGTTTTAAGTGGGTGCAGCGGAGGGCCTGGCCCCAGTGTCCTGTAGTGTGTTTTGGCCCATCAGCATAGCCTTTTGGTTCTCAGGTAGCTTACTGAAGTAAGTGATTTTTCCTGCGAGTGGAATGGAATTGATTTTTTTTTTTTTTTTTTGGCGTGCAATCAGTTCTGCTCCTAGATTTTTCTTTTTATGTAAATAAAAGATCGAGCTAATTCCAGATGGGAAAAAAAATCAGTTACTTTCTTGGTCAGTTTGTCCTTTTAATATTCAAAGCTGCAGCAAAAGCATGGGGATTTTTGTTTCTAGAAACACCCTAGCTCTCCTGTCTGCACTCTGCATGCTGTTGAGCTAAGCCATATAAATGAATAAAGAAACCACAGCTACTGCTCCTGTCTGATTTTTTTGTTTGTTTGTTTGTTTCTGTGCTTTCCCCCTTGCACTTTCCCAGGTGATTAGCTTCAGGTTCCAAGTGGGACCTAGTGGTAACTGAGTTGCAGGTATTCCATGACAGAGCTCATTCTGCCTGGGCTGCTTTTTGGGGTAAGCGCTTTGTTTTTCCTTCAGTCAGTTGCAGGGTTCTTTAGGTGGGTCAGAGTCTATGGACTGATGCGTTTTCCAGTAGAAACCGGTACGCATATCTTTTTGAGTTGGTAACTGGTAGGATCTGTCACTGTAAAGCAATCTAGTAGTAGGTGCCTGTATTGCACGCAGCTCTTCCTCAGGTGAGTAGTTATTATGGCAGTTTTACGGATGGTATGGTGATGTTACTTTGTGTGTTTGCTTTGTGGTTCTGGTTCCCTTCTGATTTTTGCAGAATTACGGGGCTTTTTGTGATTCTTTGCCTGTATGTCAAATCTCATCAAAGTTACAACCTTGCTGTTAAAGTGATGGAGCAGGGTTTAGTTGAAACGTATCATGGAAGCTCCCTGTGTGAGCATGTGTCTGAAAATGGCAGCAGTGGGCACGTAAGGGGTAGTCTGTTTCAAGTTTAGGGACAGTTTGTTATATTTCTGGAGCTTTTGCCTGTGTGTTTTCTGTCTGTCGAGTCTTTAGACCATAAAGCCTTCTAGGCTTTATGTCCTTGAATCGACGTATTAGAAGTACGTTTATGAGGGGTTGCCAGGTACGTTGTTTTTGGGAAACCGTGGGGTATGGTTCCTTGAGTGCATAAGTGCAGTAGTGCCAAGAGAGTGAGCAGGGCCACCTTCTTCATCTCTGCAGAATGAGTCTGTTCGGGCACACTTCTCAGGTAAATGTAGTGAGCAGATGAGGTAAAGGAGCCGGGAACAGAGAGGTATTGCACAGTAGCATGTTGCATCAGTAGTAGTCAGCGTTGCAGAGGAGGTGTGTGTCAGGGCTGGCGTGCTAGTGAATGCTGGTTCTCTGTTTTTGCAAGTGATGATGAACCTGTTTGACGTAATTCCATTTGAAAAAGTTCCAGTTACTGGCCTGGTCGTGTCGTCCTTTCAATGTTAAAAGCTGCAGCAAAAGCATGGGGATTGTTGCTTCTAGAAACACCACAGGTCACCTGTCTGCTCTCTGCATGTTTTTCAAGTAAAGCAGATCTTTAAAAAAAAAAACAAACAAAGAAAATAATAAAAAACAGCTGCTGCTGCTGCTCCTGCTTTCTTTCTACTTCCTTGTGCTTTGCCCCTCCCCTTTCCCAGGTGATTGGGTTTGGGTGCTGGGCGGGGCTGAATGCTATATGAGCCCCAGGCATGCTATCAGAGAGCTCCTTCTGCCTGGGCTGCTCCTTGGGGTAAGTGCTTTGTTTTTCCTTCAGTCAGTTGCAGGGTTCTCTAGGCAGGCTGGAGTTTATAGATTTCTAGAATTTTTAAGTGCTTGGAATTCACTTAGGAGAGGGATGTTTAATAGAGGTTTCTGGCTCACTGTTTTTTGGGATGGTGGGATACTCTTCTGTTTTTGAGCTATATTTTAATCTCTAGATGTATAAGCCAGCAGTAGGTAAACATTAGGAGGAACCGGTCAAAGGTAACAGCGCTTTCTGGAACCGTCAAGTTCTTGTTCGGCAACGTAGTGACTGGTTTGATCTACTTCACAGATGGAGAGGCAAGTGGACTGCTCTCTTTGAAATAACAAAATTGAAAACATAAAGTTTGTCAAAGATGGCAGTGCATGTTTGCAGTCTGTTTATTGCTTTTGCCAGTGGTAGATAACATTTATAAGGAATCGGTCAAAGGAAAGAGCGCCTTCTGGAACTGTGAAGCTCTGTGTTGGCAACTCGGTGACTGGCTGGACCTACTGTCCATCTCCAGAGGGAAGCGGACTGCTGTTTTGAAATTAAAAAATACTAATAAAAAAAATAAAAATATGGTGCTGCTCTATGGCGCCCGGAGGACTGCCACTCTGCATGGCAGTTAAAAAGAATGTGGTTTGGAGATGGAGAGCCACAGAGATGAAGCAGCTGGGAAGAGAGACACAAGTATTGCAGTAGGTCGGCTGTGGTTATGAGGTGCCTCAGGATGTGCTCTTTTTCTTGTTTCCGCCCTTCCCTCGTGCAGCCTTGGAGAGACGAAGTCCCCATGGTGTGGAGTGGTGCAAAAAGGTAAGAGGGTTGTCAGCCCGGTCAGTTTCCTTCACCAATGCTAAGGCAAGTCTTTGAAGAGAAACAGCCTGGTTGCTTGTGCTGCACCCTGTTGAACTAAGCCAGACCAAAAACAGGGCTGCTGTTCCTCCTGCTCTCTTTACCTCTTCTCATCTTGCAGAGGAATGGTCCCGCAATTCGGGTTAATAGGGGACAAGAGAACAAAGGGGTTTCAGAATAACTGCTAACTGTTATGACTATTGCATGGGGCACTATGCAAGTCTCTGACATCCAGCCAAGATGGACAAAGGAGAAGGACAAGGGAAAAGCCTGGGAGGAAGACTATGAGCCTTCAGTACGAGAGACCCGCAGAGGGACCACCAGAGACTGATAACACATGCGCCAGTGGGCGGGTTCGGATTCCAGGAACTAGTTATAATAACCCTGCCTTTTCTAGAAGTAGTAATGAATATGTATTCGCCTAGGAGCATAAAAACCAGCCGCCTGCTGTGACTTGTGTGCGTCTCGGTGGAGCAGAGACTCGCGGCGCACCCAGTGCTGTTTGCTTACCTCTATTCATTTAATAAATTGTAAACTTTGATTGTAATCCTATTTGGGACTTAGTCATTTATTACAACAGACAACCTTGTAAAATGCAGACAACCAGAATCCTTACAACAATTAAGTGGAAATCACGGTGTAAGAAACATTACCACCTCAAAGAGTAAAAGCCTCAAAAGAAATGTGACTTGTAACAGGCCAGCAGCTGTGTGTTTTCGGTGAAGCACCAGATAGAGTATGAACCTGGATTGCACAGTTAATGGGGAAACGGGAGGGTCCTGGTCCTTGGGAGGGGAAAAAAAAAAAAAAAGTATATAAACTGTGTATGGAATCGGTAGGTGCCCTCCTGCTCGCGAGACACCCGCCATTGTAATCTCAAATAAAGATGCTACTGTACTGAGATCCTCTCCTGAGCCTATGTTATTTCCCAGAGATTGATTCACGGTTTTAAGGTTTCAGGGATAGGGCCCTAGGGTTGGGTTTCAGGGTAAGCGTTCTCAGGGTTTGTGTTTAGGATTTTAAGGTTTTTAGTTTTAGGGTTGGAGTTTGAACGGTTAGCGTTTTAGGGATTTGAGGGTTAGGGTTTTAAGGGTTTCAGGGTTAGCGTGTTAGGGTTTTAGAGTTTTTTGGGTTGTAGTGTTGATAGTTTTTTTAGGGTTAGGTTCTTTGGGTTTTATTTTTGGTCAGTTATTTACGGTTAGGGTTTTAAGATCTTATTTTTTTTTTTTCAGGTTAGGTTCTCCTGGGTTAGGGTTTTGAGCGTCTTAATATTTTGGGTTGGGTTTGGGATTTGAGCGTCCTATTTTTGGGGGGTTTGGGATTTGAGCGTCTTAATTTTGTGGGCTTGGGCGCTGTGAGCGTCTTAAGTGTTTGGGTTAGGGCTTTTAGGCATAGGTCTTCAGGGGTTTAGTGTGGTGGATAGTTTGGGTTAGGTCTGTAGGGGTTTTGAGGATTTTTCCACCTGCTGGTGGGAAAGGGGTACTGCAGGCGGCCGGGGGGGAGCTCATGCCCGGTGACGCCCGAGGGCGCCCCTCTGCCGCCACCTGCTGGTGGAAAAGGAGTACTGCAGGCGGCCGGGGGCCGCGCGTGCGCGTTGCTTATTATGTCTTTTTTTTTTTTTTTTTGAAGTGTAATTTCCTACGCTCCTAGATTTTTCTTCATATGTAAATGAAAGGTTCGTGCTAATTCCCGTTGAAAATAGTTCATTTACTTTCTTGGTTATATTGTCCTTTCTATGTTCAAAGCTGAGGCAAAAATACGGTAAATTTTGCTTCTAGAAACACCGCAGTTCTTTTGTCTGCACTCCGCATGCTGTAAACTAGGGATAGGTGACAAATAAATAAAAACATAAATAAAAGAACACAGCTGCTGCTCCTGCTCTCTTTCTTGTTTTTTGCCCCCTCCTCTTTCCCAGGTGATTGGGTTTGGGTGCTGGGCGGGGCCAAATGTTATACGAGCCCTAGGCATTCTATCAGAGAGCTCCTTCTGCGTGGGCTGCTCTTTGGGGTCGGTGCTTTGTTTATTCTTCTGTTAGCTACATGCAGGGTTCTTTTCGTGGGTCAGAGTCTTGTACGATATTTTAGAGGAAACCAATCTAGTAGTACGTGCATTTATTGCATGAAGCTCTTTGGAGGTGATTAATTGTTATAGCGCTTTTATGGATAGGATGTCAATGTTATTTTGTGTGTTTGCTTTGTTGTTCTACGTCCCTCATGATTTTTGCAGGGTTATAGGGCAGATGCCACCAGGTTTGTTGTTGTTTTTGTTTTGTTTGATTTATTTTTCTTATTTTCTTTTTCGGAAGGGGGTTTGGGATTTGAGCGTCCTATTTTTCTGGGTTTGGGATTTGAGCATCTTAATTTTGTGGGTGTGGGATTTGAGCGTCTTAAGTGTTTGGGTTAGGGGTTTTAGGCATAGGACTTCAGGGGTTTAGTGTGGTAGATAGTTTGGGTTAGGTCTGTAGGGGTTTCGAGGATTTTTAGGGTTAGGGCTTGCGGCTTTTTTGTGTAAGGGCGGTAAGGGCTAGGGTTCCAGGGAGTGCTGTTAAATGGAGTTCTCGACAACTCGGCCTCTGATTGGCCGTGCCGGCTGTGCAGGGAATGCTGGTAGGTGTAGTTTTCCGGCACAAGGCTTGCGGTAGGCCGCGTTGAGTGCCCAGAGCATGCCGGGAAATGTAGTTCTGGGACTCCGAACTTCCGGGAGGCCATGGTGGGTGCCCAGAGCACACCGGGAAATGCAGTTCTCGGGGTCTAGGGCTGGGGCTAGGGTTAGAGTTTAGGGTGAGGGTTGGGGTTAGGGTTAGGGCTAGTGAATGCTGGTTCTCTGTGTTTGCAGATGACGGTGAGCGTGTTTAAACTAATTCCAGTTGAAGAAGTTTCAGTTACTTGCTTGGTGACATTATCAGTTCAACATTAAAAGCTGCAGCAAAAGCAAAAGGGGAGTTTTGCTTCTAGAAACACCACAGGTCTCTTGTCTGCTCTCGGAATGTTTTTGAGATAAACCATATCTTAAAAAACAAAGGAAAAAAAAAACACAGCTGCTTCTTTTGCTCTCTTCCTACTTTCTTGTGCTTTGCCCCTCCCCTTTCCCAGGTGATTGGGTTTGGGTGCTGGGCGGGGCTGAATGCTATATGAGCCCCAGGCATGCTATCAGAGAGCTCCTTCTGCTTGGGCTGCTCCTTGGGGTAAGTGCTGTGTTTTTCCTTCAGTCAGTTGCAGGGTTCTCTAGGCAGACTGGAGCCTATGGATTTCTGGATTTTAAGTGCTTGGAATTCACTCAGTAGCGGGATGTTTAGTAGGGGCTGCTGGCTCACTGTTTTTTTTTGGGCTGGTGGGATACTCTTCTGTTTTTGAGCTCTATTTTAGTCTCTAGATGTATAAACCCACTTGTGTAACTCTCCAGAGGACTAAAACCAGCTTGATTGAATGCTACATATGGCTTGGCAGCGTAGATGCAGCATTACCAAGAGACTGAGCAGAGTTGTATCAGAGTCACCTCTTTCATCCGCAAAGGGTAAGTTTGATTACCCCTGCCGAGGCTTGTGTGTGTGCGTGTCTTTTTGGCATTTGTGGAGCTCAGTTGTTTTTCTTTGTGTGTGTGCATGTTCTTTTTTTTTTTTTTTTTTTTTTTTTTTTTTTTTTTTTTTTTTGAGGGTCAAACAGTGTGTTTGCTGAGTGTGGTTAGAATGAGGAGGTGGGGAGCTGCTCAGGACTGGAAGGTTTGCTTTCTAGGAGTATGCGGCATCCTTCCTGTGCGACGTGACTAACTGTTGGGCTGGAACGTTCCAGCTTTTGTGTGTCTTAAGCAATGTAGCTTGTGTAGTGTGTGTTGTGTGGCCCGGGCAGAGTTTGCTGTGGTGCAGTGGGCGAAGAATCTCAGTTAGAGCTGGTGAGCAGCTGAAGTACCAGAGCTGGGAAGAGAGAGGTATTATTGCAGCAGGTACGCTGTGGCTGTGAGGTGCCTCAGACTGTGCTTTTCTGTCTTTTTTTGTTTTGTTTTGTTTTGTTTTTTTTGCAGGTGCTTTGTGCGGTCGTGGACAGGAAAGGGAAATCCTCGTGTCGCGGAGCAGTGAGGGAAGGTGAGTGTTGTCAGCCTGGTCATCCCTTATCTGAAGCGAAGGGAAGACACTCAGGTGTTTCCCTCAGAGGGTCCGAGGTGAGTCTGTTTGGGATAGAGGAGCAGCGTGGCAGGTGGGTGCTTGCAAGCGCAGTGGTTCTTTTGTCCTTTTGTGTTCCCCGGTGGTGTGGATGATGCTGGCCGCTCCTTTCAAGCTTGGACCTAATTTGCAGGTCCAGAGGCAAGTGGAGTGCTGTTTTGAAAGGATAAAGGTAAAGCTGGGGTCGCTTATGTTGTTGAGGGATGGGTGCTACTGCTGGCAGCTGAATGTTTATCTTCTGCCTGTGTTTTGCCTTTCATTAGGCTGAAATGCAGTGTGCAGTGCAGGATGTGTCAACCAGCTGCCTCTGCAGTGACTCTGGTGCGTGATGAGCAGAGGTAGCTGTTAATTTTGGGGGTGTGGTTGTCACTGAAGTTATTTTCCTACATCCAATAGAGTAAAATTCCAGTTTGCCTTTTGTTGAGGGAATCTGGAAACAGCACAGATCCCACGGCCTGCTGCAGCTGAGCAAACCAAGATACCAGGGTGAGAAGCTCCTATGACAGTGTTCCCACATCGCCCAACTGAGGAGTGCAGAAAAATATTGCTGCCAGCAGCTGATACCAAAAACAAGGTCTACGTGACTACTAATCACAAGGGGACTGTTTTCTTGCAGGTGGGGTTGTTTTCTTCTGGTTGTTTTTCTGAGTGCTTTGGCCAATAACCTTGCGTGAAACACTGTCCACCCCTGTTGAGTTCTCTATAAAAGTTAGGCTATTCGGGCAATAAAATGGAGCATGATCTGACTCTACTGTGTGTCTGTCGTGCTTTCGGCCGTGCTTCCTGCAACAGCCTTTTAGAGGTGCTATAAGTGGGTAAAGAGAAGAGATGGAAGCATGTGCCACGTGGGGCAGGCAAGCGGCTGAGGTACAGGAGGATGAGAGTATGTGATTTATTCCTGGGGGTGGAATGGAATCGATTGTTTTGGTGTATAGTCTGTTTTGCTCCTAGATCTTTCATTCATTGTAAATAAAAGTTTGAGCCAATTCCAGTTAGGAATGTTCCAGTTACGACCCAGCAAGTATTGTCCTTTTAACGTTAAAAAAAACATGCGGCAAAAGCATGGGTGCAGATCTGTTTCGGGTCTTGTGCATCATATTCGGTTCGAGATCGCGTCTGTTTCCATCCTCACTCTTGCAGAAGTCATCTGGGCCGCATCAGGAGCAAGATCTTGCTTGGGAATTGATTTCCTGAGTGTGTTCTTAGGGGGTTTTCAGTCCCCATCCTTCTGGTCTCTTGTCTTGCAGGCAGGCTTTTTAGGCCTCCATCATCCCAGTTCTGGCAGTTGCTTCCAGTTGCGTGTTGTGACATTTGAGTCTCTGGTAGGGTCTGGTGCAGAGCACCTGTTCTGACTTGCTGTTGCCGTAGGGCGTTCTTTTTAGGGGTCACTTTTTCTTGCGCCTAGTGTTGTGTGTTTTGTTTGTAGTGTTTGTGGCGTGCCTGTGTGCGTGTACGTGTTTGGTCTGGAGCTGTCCTGCCTGGCAGTTAGTGAGGACAGGTAATGTGGCAGTGCATGGGTGTACTAATACATTGTCTGGACTGTTTTGGTAAAGATATCCAGTCTGCCTCTGGGCACGTACTGAAGGGCAGCTGGCACAGTCATCTCTGTGGTGTTTGGCAGACTGGAGGGGGGAGAGTTGAGCTGCTTGCGAGCAACTGCTCGCATAGCACTTGAACGGTGTGCTTGTGGAGGTCTGTCGAATCTTGAAAGCTTACAGATATGGGGTTTTGAATTTATTTTTATTTCTTTCCTGTCCCCAGTAGAGCGTAAACCTTTGGAGGAACCTGTCACAGGAAAGAGCTCCTTCTGGAACTGTTCAGCACTCGGTAGGCAACTCGGTGACTGGCTTGATCTACTTCTGAGGTGCTGAGGCAAGGGGGCTGCTGTTTTGAAACGATAGTATTGTAAATGGGGTCCCTTTTGTGTTGTTGAGGGATGGGTGCTAATGCTGGCAGCTGAATGATTGATTCTCTTGTGACTGTTTTAATTTGTTAAAGCTGAAACACAGTGTACGACACGGGACTTGACGACCAGAGCTGCTTTTGGCAAGGTGACTGATGAACAGATATAGAAGGTAATTTAGGGGTGCAGTTGTCACTGCAGTTACTGAACTACACCAAGTACAGTAAAAATCCTGTTTATATTTCAGGGGTGTTGTAGCTGGCCTAAGAGAGCAGATGGAAGCATCTGCCTCGAGGGGAGGGGAGGGCACGGAGGTAAGGCAGCAGCTGAGAGTAACTGTCCCAGCTGTGCTGTGGCTTTGGATGCTGCTTCAGCCTATGCTTTTCTTTTTGTTTCACATTTGTCTCACACAGGCTGAGTGGGGCCAAGCTGCACTCTGAAGAGCAGCACGAGAAGGGCGGGCTGGTTGTGAGCTGGATTGGAGCGGAACTGCCAAGTAGCACGAGGTGAGTGCGAAGGGTATCCATCTTGCTTTGCAGGTGCCCTGGCAGGCTCTCCACAGAAGCGGTTGAGGATTTGAGAAGAGGTTGCAGATGATCAAGGAGCGACACGTGCAGGGATGGCTTGAAAAGGGTATGGCTGCTTTCTCTTCTGTTTATCAGGTGTCCCAGGCCATGTGGGCTGTGGTGTTAGTCTTTAGAATCGGAACAAAGCAGGTGCTGAAATGCTGTGTCTGTTTTTTTTTTTTTTGTGTTGGGGTTGCACCTTGGTGAGTGTAGGGATGGGTTTTAAGTGGGTGCAGCGGAGGGCCTGGCCCCAGTGTCCTGTAGTGTGTTTTGGCCCATCAGCATAGCCTTTTGGTTCTCAGGTAGCTTACTGAAGTAAGTGATTTTTCCTGCGAGTGGAATGGAATTGATTTTTTTTTTTTTTTTTTGGCGTGCAATCAGTTCTGCTCCTAGATTTTTCTTTTTATGTAAATAAAAGATCGAGCTAATTCCAGATGGGAAAAAAAATCAGTTACTTTCTTGGTCAGTTTGTCCTTTTAATATTCAAAGCTGCAGCAAAAGCATGGGGATTTTTGTTTCTAGAAACACCCTAGCTCTCCTGTCTGCACTCTGCATGCTGTTGAGCTAAGCCATATAAATGAATAAAGAAACCACAGCTACTGCTCCTGTCTGATTTTTTTGTTTGTTTGTTTGTTTCTGTGCTTTCCCCCTTGCACTTTCCCAGGTGATTAGCTTCAGGTTCCAAGTGGGACCTAGTGGTAACTGAGTTGCAGGTATTCCATGACAGAGCTCATTCTGCCTGGGCTGCTTTTTGGGGTAAGCGCTTTGTTTTTCCTTCAGTCAGTTGCAGGGTTCTTTAGGTGGGTCAGAGTCTATGGACTGATGCGTTTTCCAGTAGAAACCGGTACGCATATCTTTTTGAGTTGGTAACTGGTAGGATCTGTCACTGTAAAGCAATCTAGTAGTAGGTGCCTGTATTGCACGCAGCTCTTCCTCAGGTGAGTAGTTATTATGGCAGTTTTACGGATGGTATGGTGATGTTACTTTGTGTGTTTGCTTTGTGGTTCTGGTTCCCTTCTGATTTTTGCAGAATTACGGGGCTTTTTGTGATTCTTTGCCTGTATGTCAAATCTCATCAAAGTTACAACCTTGCTGTTAAAGTGATGGAGCAGGGTTTAGTTGAAACGTATCATGGAAGCTCCCTGTGTGAGCATGTGTCTGAAAATGGCAGCAGTGGGCACGTAAGGGGTAGTCTGTTTCAAGTTTAGGGACAGTTTGTTATATTTCTGGAGCTTTTGCCTGTGTGTTTTCTGTCTGTCGAGTCTTTAGACCATAAAGCCTTCTAGGCTTTATGTCCTTGAATCGACGTATTAGAAGTACGTTTATGAGGGGTTGCCAGGTACGTTGTTTTTGGGAAACCGTGGGGTATGGTTCCTTGAGTGCATAAGTGCAGTAGTGCCAAGAGAGTGAGCAGGGCCACCTTCTTCATCTCTGCAGAATGAGTCTGTTCGGGCACACTTCTCAGGTAAATGTAGTGAGCAGATGAGGTAAAGGAGCCGGGAACAGAGAGGTATTGCACAGTAGCATGTTGCATCAGTAGTAGTCAGCGTTGCAGAGGAGGTGTGTGTCAGGGCTGGCGTGCTAGTGAATGCTGGTTCTCTGTTTTTGCAAGTGATGATGAACCTGTTTGACGTAATTCCATTTGAAAAAGTTCCAGTTACTGGCCTGGTCGTGTCGTCCTTTCAATGTTAAAAGCTGCAGCAAAAGCATGGGGATTGTTGCTTCTAGAAACACCACAGGTCACCTGTCTGCTCTCTGCATGTTTTTCAAGTAAAGCAGATCTTTAAAAAAAAAAACAAACAAAGAAAATAATAAAAAACAGCTGCTGCTGCTGCTCCTGCTTTCTTTCTACTTCCTTGTGCTTTGCCCCTCCCCTTTCCCAGGTGATTGGGTTTGGGTGCTGGGCGGGGCTGAATGCTATATGAGCCCCAGGCATGCTATCAGAGAGCTCCTTCTGCCTGGGCTGCTCCTTGGGGTAAGTGCTTTGTTTTTCCTTCAGTCAGTTGCAGGGTTCTCTAGGCAGGCTGGAGTTTATAGATTTCTAGAATTTTTAAGTGCTTGGAATTCACTTAGGAGAGGGATGTTTAATAGAGGTTTCTGGCTCACTGTTTTTTGGGATGGTGGGATACTCTTCTGTTTTTGAGCTATATTTTAATCTCTAGATGTATAAGCCAGCAGTAGGTAAACATTAGGAGGAACCGGTCAAAGGTAACAGCGCTTTCTGGAACCGTCAAGTTCTTGTTCGGCAACGTAGTGACTGGTTTGATCTACTTCACAGATGGAGAGGCAAGTGGACTGCTCTCTTTGAAATAACAAAATTGAAAACATAAAGTTTGTCAAAGATGGCAGTGCATGTTTGCAGTCTGTTTATTGCTTTTGCCAGTGGTAGATAACATTTATAAGGAATCGGTCAAAGGAAAGAGCGCCTTCTGGAACTGTGAAGCTCTGTGTTGGCAACTCGGTGACTGGCTGGACCTACTGTCCATCTCCAGAGGGAAGCGGACTGCTGTTTTGAAATTAAAAAATACTAATAAAAAAAATAAAAATATGGTGCTGCTCTATGGCGCCCGGAGGACTGCCACTCTGCATGGCAGTTAAAAAGAATGTGGTTTGGAGATGGAGAGCCACAGAGATGAAGCAGCTGGGAAGAGAGACACAAGTATTGCAGTAGGTCGGCTGTGGTTATGAGGTGCCTCAGGATGTGCTCTTTTTCTTGTTTCCGCCCTTCCCTCGTGCAGCCTTGGAGAGACGAAGTCCCCATGGTGTGGAGTGGTGCAAAAAGGTAAGAGGGTTGTCAGCCCGGTCAGTTTCCTTCACCAATGCTAAGGCAAGTCTTTGAAGAGAAACAGCCTGGTTGCTTGTGCTGCACCCTGTTGAACTAAGCCAGACCAAAAACAGGGCTGCTGTTCCTCCTGCTCTCTTTACCTCTTCTCATCTTGCAGAGGAATGGTCCCGCAATTCGGGTTAATAGGGGACAAGAGAACAAAGGGGTTTCAGAATAACTGCTAACTGTTATGACTGTTGCATGGGGCACTATGCAAGTCTCTGACATCCAGCCAAGATGGACAAAGGAGAAGGACAAGGGAAAAGCCTGGGAGGAAGACTATGAGCCTTCAGTACGAGAGACCCGCAGAGGGACCACCAGAGACTGATAACACATGCGCCAGTGGGCGGGTTCGGATTCCAGGAACTAGTTATAATAACCCTGCCTTTTCTAGAAGTAGTAATGAATATGTATTCGCCTAGGAGCATAAAAACCAGCCGCCTGCTGTGACTTGTGTGCGTCTCGGTGGAGCAGAGACTCGCGGCGCACCCAGTGCTGTTTGCTTACCTCTATTCATTTAATAAATTGTAAACTTTGATTGTAATCCTATTTGGGACTTAGTCATTTATTACAACAGACAACCTTGTAAAATGCAGACAACCAGAATCCTTACAACAATTAAGTGGAAATCACCGTGTAAGAAACATTACCACCTCAAAGAGTAAAAGCCTCAAAAGAAATGTGACTTGTAACAGGCCAGCAGCTGTGTGTTTTCGGTGAAGCACCAGATAGAGTATGAACCTGGATTGCACAGTTAATGGGGAAACGGGAGGGTCCTGGTCCTTGGGAGGGGAAAAAAAAAAAAAAAAGTATATAAACTGTGTATGGAATCGGTAGGTGCCCTCCTGCTCGCGAGACACCCGCCATTGTAATCTCAAATAAAGATGCTACTGTACTGAGATCCTCTCCTGAGCCTATGTTATTTCCCAAAGATTGATTCACGGTTTTAAGGTTTCAGGGATAGGGCCCTAGGGTTGGGTTTCAGGGTAAGCGTTCTCAGGGTTTGTGTTTAGGATTTTAAGGTTTTTAGTTTTAGGGTTGGAGTTTGAACGGTTAGCGTTTTAGGGATTTGAGGGTTAGGGTTTTAAGGGTTTCAGGGTTAGCGTGTTAGGGTTTTAGAGTTTTTTGGGTTGTAGTGTTGATAGTTTTTTTAGGGTTAGGTTCTTTGGGTTTTATTTTTGGTCAGTTATTTACGGTTAGGGTTTTAAGATCTTATTTTTTTTTTTTCAGGTTAGGTTCTCCTGGGTTAGGGTTTTGAGCGTCTTAATATTTTGGGTTGGGTTTGGGATTTGAGCGTCCTATTTTTGGGGGGTTTGGGATTTGAGCGTCTTAATTTTGTGGGCTTGGGCGCTGTGAGCGTCTTAAGTGTTTGGGTTAGGGCTTTTAGGCATAGGTCTTCAGGGGTTTAGTGTGGTGGATAGTTTGGGTTAGGTCTGTAGGGGTTTTGAGGATTTTTCCACCTGCTGGTGGGAAAGGGGTACTGCAGGCGGCCGGGGGGGAGCTCATGCCCGGTGACGCCCGAGGGCGCCCCTCTGCCGCCACCTGCTGGTGGAAAAGGAGTACTGCAGGCGGCCGGGGGCCGCGCGTGCGCGTTGCTTATTATGTCTTTTTTTTTTTTTTTTTGAAGTGTAATTTCCTACGCTCCTAGATTTTTCTTCATATGTAAATGAAAGGTTCGTGCTAATTCCCGTTGAAAATAGTTCATTTACTTTCTTGGTTATATTGTCCTTTCTATGTTCAAAGCTGAGGCAAAAATACGGTAAATTTTGCTTCTAGAAACACCGCAGTTCTTTTGTCTGCACTCCGCATGCTGTAAACTAGGGATAGGTGACAAATAAATAAAAACATAAATAAAAGAACACAGCTGCTGCTCCTGCTCTCTTTCTTGTTTTTTGCCCCCTCCTCTTTCCCAGGTGATTGGGTTTGGGTGCTGGGCGGGGCCAAATGTTATACGAGCCCTAGGCATTCTATCAGAGAGCTCCTTCTGCGTGGGCTGCTCTTTGGGGTCGGTGCTTTGTTTATTCTTCTGTTAGCTACATGCAGGGTTCTTTTCGTGGGTCAGAGTCTTGTACGATATTTTAGAGGAAACCAATCTAGTAGTACGTGCATTTATTGCATGAAGCTCTTTGGAGGTGATTAATTGTTATAGCGCTTTTATGGATAGGATGTCAATGTTATTTTGTGTGTTTGCTTTGTTGTTCTACGTCCCTCATGATTTTTGCAGGGTTATAGGGCAGATGCCACCAGGTTTGTTGTTGTTTTTGTTTTGTTTGATTTATTTTTCTTATTTTCTTTTTCGGAAGGGGGTTTGGGATTTGAGCGTCCTATTTTTCTGGGTTTGGGATTTGAGCATCTTAATTTTGTGGGTGTGGGATTTGAGCGTCTTAAGTGTTTGGGTTAGGGGTTTTAGGCATAGGACTTCAGGGGTTTAGTGTGGTAGATAGTTTGGGTTAGGTCTGTAGGGGTTTCGAGGATTTTTAGGGTTAGGGCTTGCGGCTTTTTTGTGTAAGGGCGGTAAGGGCTAGGGTTCCAGGGAGTGCGGTTAAATGTAGTTCTCGACAACTCGGCCTCTGATTGGCCGTGCCGGCTGTGCAGGGAATGCTGGTAGGTGTAGTTTTCCGGCACAAGGCTTGCGGTAGGCCGCGTTGAGTGCCCAGAGCATGCCGGGAAATGTAGTTCTGGGACTCTGAACTTCCGGGAGGCCATGTTGGGCGCCCAGAGCATACCGGGAAATGTAGTTCTGGGACTCCGAACTTCCGGGAGGCCATGTTGGGTGCCCAGAGCACGCCGGGAAATGTAGTTCTGGGACTCCGAACTTCCGGGAGGCCATGTTGGGTGCCCAGAGCACGCCGGGAAATGTAGTTCTGGGACTCCGAACTTCCGGGAGGCCATGTTGGGTGCCCAGAGCACGCCGGGAAATGTAGTTCTGGGACTCCGAACTTCCGGGAGGCCATGGTGGGTGCCCAGAGCACACCGGGAAATGCAGTTCTCGGGGTCTAGGGCTGGGGCTAGGGTTAGAGTTTAGGGTGAGGGTTGGGGTTAGGGTTAGGGCTAGTGAATGCTGGTTCTCTGTGTTTGCAGATGACGGTGAGCGTGTTTAAACTAATTCCAGTTGAAGAAGTTTCAGTTACTTGCTTGGTGACATTATCAGTTCAACATTAAAAGCTGCAGCAAAAGCAAAAGGGGAGTTTTGCTTCTAGAAACACCACAGGTCTCTTGTCTGCTCTCGGAATGTTTTTGAGATAAACCATATCTTAAAAAACAAAGGAAAAAAAAAAAACACAGCTGCTTCTTTTGCTCTCTTCCTACTTTCTTGTGCTTTGCCCCTCCCCTTTCCCAGGTGATTGGGTTTGGGTGCTGGGCGGGGCTGAATGCTATATGAGCCCCAGGCATGCTATCAGAGAGCTCCTTCTGCTTGGGCTGCTCCTTGGGGTAAGTGCTGTGTTTTTCCTTCAGTCAGTTGCAGGGTTCTCTAGGCAGACTGGAGCCTATGGATTTCTGGATTTTAAGTGCTTGGAATTCACTCAGTAGCGGGATGTTTAGTAGGGGCTGCTGGCTCACTGTTTTTTTTTGGGCTGGTGGGATACTCTTCTGTTTTTGAGCTCTATTTTAGTCTCTAGATGTATAAACCCACTTGTGTAACTCTCCAGAGGACTAAAACCAGCTTGATTGAATGCTACATATGGCTTGGCAGCGTAGATGCAGCATTACCAAGAGACTGAGCAGAGTTGTATCAGAGTCACCTCTTTCATCCGCAAAGGGTAAGTTTGATTACCCCTGCCGAGGCTTGTGTGTGTGCGTGTCTTTTTGGCATTTGTGGAGCTCAGTTGTTTTTCTTTGTGTGTGTGCATGTTCTTTTTTTTTTTTTTTTTTTTTTTTTTTTTTTTTTTTTTGAGGGTCAAACAGTGTGTTTGCTGAGTGTGGTTAGAATGAGGAGGTGGGGAGCTGCTCAGGACTGGAAGGTTTGCTTTCTAGGAGTATGCGGCATCCTTCCTGTGCGACGTGACTAACTGTTGGGCTGGAACGTTCCAGCTTTTGTGTGTCTTAAGCAATGTAGCTTGTGTAGTGTGTGTTGTGTGGCCCGGGCAGAGTTTGCTGTGGTGCAGTGGGCGAAGAATCTCAGTTAGAGCTGGTGAGCAGCTGAAGTACCAGAGCTGGGAAGAGAGAGGTATTATTGCAGCAGGTACGCTGTGGCTGTGAGGTGCCTCAGACTGTGCTTTTCTGTCTTTTTTTGTTTTGTTTTGTTTTGTTTTTTTTGCAGGTGCTTTGTGCGGTCGTGGACAGGAAAGGGAAATCCTCGTGTCGCGGAGCAGTGAGGGAAGGTGAGTGTTGTCAGCCTGGTCATCCCTTATCTGAAGCGAAGGGAAGACACTCAGGTGTTTCCCTCAGAGGGTCCGAGGTGAGTCTGTTTGGGATAGAGGAGCAGCGTGGCAGGTGGGTGCTTGCAAGCGCAGTGGTTCTTTTGTCCTTTTGTGTTCCCCGGTGGTGTGGATGATGCTGGCCGCTCCTTTCAAGCTTGGACCTAATTTGCAGGTCCAGAGGCAAGTGGAGTGCTGTTTTGAAAGGATAAAGGTAAAGCTGGGGTCGCTTATGTTGTTGAGGGATGGGTGCTACTGCTGGCAGCTGAATGTTTATCTTCTGCCTGTGTTTTGCCTTTCATTAGGCTGAAATGCAGTGTGCAGTGCAGGATGTGTCAACCAGCTGCCTCTGCAGTGACTCTGGTGCGTGATGAGCAGAGGTAGCTGTTAATTTTGGGGGTGTGGTTGTCACTGAAGTTATTTTCCTACATCCAATAGAGTAAAATTCCAGTTTGCCTTTTGTTGAGGGAATCTGGAAACAGCACAGATCCCACGGCCTGCTGCAGCTGAGCAAACCAAGATACCAGGGTAACGGTGAGAAGCTCCTATGACAGTGTTCCCACATCGCCCAACTGAGGAGTGCAGAAAAATATTGCTGCCAGCAGCTGATACCAAAAACAAGGTCTACGTGACTACTAATCACAAGGGGACTGTTTTCTTGCAGGTGGGGTTGTTTTCTTCTGGTTGTTTTTCTGAGTGCTTTGGCCAATAACCTTGCGTGAAACACTGTCCACCCCTGTTGAGTTCTCTATAAAAGTTAGGCTATTCGGGCAATAAAATGGAGCATGATCTGACTCTACTGTGTGTCTGTCGTGCTTTCGGCCGTGCTTCCTGCAACAGCCTTTTAGAGGTGCTATAAGTGGGTAAAGAGAAGAGATGGAAGCATGTGCCACGTGGGGCAGGCAAGCGGCTGAGGTACAGGAGGATGAGAGTATGTGATTTATTCCTGGGGGTGGAATGGAATCGATTGTTTTGGTGTATAGTCTGTTTTGCTCCTAGATCTTTCATTCATTGTAAATAAAAGTTTGAGCCAATTCCAGTTAGGAATGTTCCAGTTACGACCCAGCAAGTATTGTCCTTTTAACGTTAAAAAAAACATGCGGCAAAAGCATGGGTGCAGATCTGTTTCGGGTCTTGTGCATCATATTCGGTTCGAGATCGCGTCTGTTTCCATCCTCACTCTTGCAGAAGTCATCTGGGCCGCATCAGGAGCAAGATCTTGCTTGGGAATTGATTTCCTGAGTGTGTTCTTAGGGGGTTTTCAGTCCCCATCCTTCTGGTCTCTTGTCTTGCAGGCAGGCTTTTTAGGCCTCCATCATCCCAGTTCTGGCAGTTGCTTCCAGTTGCGTGTTGTGACATTTGAGTCTCTGGTAGGGTCTGGTGCAGAGCACCTGTTCTGACTTGCTGTTGCCGTAGGGCGTTCTTTTTAGGGGTCACTTTTTCTTGCGCCTAGTGTTGTGTGTTTTGTTTGTAGTGTTTGTGGCGTGCCTGTGTGCGTGTACGTGTTTGGTCTGGAGCTGTCCTGCCTGGCAGTTAGTGAGGACAGGTAATGTGGCAGTGCATGGGTGTACTAATACATTGTCTGGACTGTTTTGGTAAAGATATCCAGTCTGCCTCTGGGCACGTACTGAAGGGCAGCTGGCACAGTCATCTCTGTGGTGTTTGGCAGACTGGAGGGGGGAGAGTTGAGCTGCTTGCGAGCAACTGCTCGCATAGCACTTGAACGGTGTGCTTGTGGAGGTCTGTCGAATCTTGAAAGCTTACAGATATGGGGTTTTGAATTTATTTTTATTTCTTTCCTGTCCCCAGTAGAGCGTAAACCTTTGGAGGAACCTGTCACAGGAAAGAGCTCCTTCTGGAACTGTTCAGCACTCGGTAGGCAACTCGGTGACTGGCTTGATCTACTTCTGAGGTGCTGAGGCAAGGGGGCTGCTGTTTTGAAACGATAGTATTGTAAATGGGGTCCCTTTTGTGTTGTTGAGGGATGGGTGCTAATGCTGGCAGCTGAATGATTGATTCTCTTGTGACTGTTTTAATTTGTTAAAGCTGAAACACAGTGTACGACACGGGACTTGACGACCAGAGCTGCTTTTGGCAAGGTGACTGATGAACAGATATAGAAGGTAATTTAGGGGTGCAGTTGTCACTGCAGTTACTGAACTACACCAAGTACAGTAAAAATCCTGTTTATATTTCAGGGGTGTTGTAGCTGGCCTAAGAGAGCAGATGGAAGCATCTGCCTCGAGGGGAGGGGAGGGCACGGAGGTAAGGCAGCAGCTGAGAGTAACTGTCCCAGCTGTGCTGTGGCTTTGGATGCTGCTTCAGCCTATGCTTTTCTTTTTGTTTCACATTTGTCTCACACAGGCTGAGTGGGGCCAAGCTGCACTCTGAAGAGCAGCACGAGAAGGGCGGGCTGGTTGTGAGCTGGATTGGAGCGGAACTGCCAAGTAGCACGAGGTGAGTGCGAAGGGTATCCATCTTGCTTTGCAGGTGCCCTGGCAGGCTCTCCACAGAAGCGGTTGAGGATTTGAGAAGAGGTTGCAGATGATCAAGGAGCGACACGTGCAGGGATGGCTTGAAAAGGGTATGGCTGCTTTCTCTTCTGTTTATCAGGTGTCCCAGGCCATGTGGGCTGTGGTGTTAGTCTTTAGAATCGGAACAAAGCAGGTGCTGAAATGCTGTGTCTGTTTTTTTTTTTTTTGTGTTGGGGTTGCACCTTGGTGAGTGTAGGGATGGGTTTTAAGTGGGTGCAGCGGAGGGCCTGGCCCCAGTGTCCTGTAGTGTGTTTTGGCCCATCAGCATAGCCTTTTGGTTCTCAGGTAGCTTACTGAAGTAAGTGATTTTTCCTGCGAGTGGAATGGAATTGATTTTTTTTTTTTTTTTTTGGCGTGCAATCAGTTCTGCTCCTAGATTTTTCTTTTTATGTAAATAAAAGATCGAGCTAATTCCAGATGGGAAAAAAAATCAGTTACTTTCTTGGTCAGTTTGTCCTTTTAATATTCAAAGCTGCAGCAAAAGCATGGGGATTTTTGTTTCTAGAAACACCCTAGCTCTCCTGTCTGCACTCTGCATGCTGTTGAGCTAAGCCATATAAATGAATAAAGAAACCACAGCTACTGCTCCTGTCTGATTTTTTTGTTTGTTTGTTTGTTTCTGTGCTTTCCCCCTTGCACTTTCCCAGGTGATTAGCTTCAGGTTCCAGGTGGGACCTAGTGGTAACTGAGTTGCAGGTATTCCATGACAGAGCTCATTCTGCCTGGGCTGCTTTTTGGGGTAAGCGCTTTGTTTTTCCTTCAGTCAGTTGCAGGGTTCTTTAGGTGGGTCAGAGTCTATGGACTGATGCGTTTTCCAGTAGAAACCGGTACGCATATCTTTTTGAGTTGGTAACTGGTAGGATCTGTCACTGTAAAGCAATCTAGTAGTAGGTGCCTGTATTGCACGCAGCTCTTCCTCAGGTGAGTAGTTATTATGGCAGTTTTACGGATGGTATGGTGATGTTACTTTGTGTGTTTGCTTTGTGGTTCTGGTTCCCTTCTGATTTTTGCAGAATTACGGGGCTTTTTGTGATTCTTTGCCTGTATGTCAAATCTCATCAAAGTTACAACCTTGCTGTTAAAGTGATGGAGCAGGGTTTAGTTGAAACGTATCATGGAAGCTCCCTGTGTGAGCATGTGTCTGAAAATGGCAGCAGTGGGCACGTAAGGGGTAGTCTGTTTCAAGTTTAGGGACAGTTTGTTATATTTCTGGAGCTTTTGCCTGTGTGTTTTCTGTCTGTCGAGTCTTTAGACCATAAAGCCTTCTAGGCTTTATGTCCTTGAATCGACGTATTAGAAGTACGTTTATGAGGGGTTGCCAGGTACGTTGTTTTTGGGAAACCGTGGGGTATGGTTCCTTGAGTGCATAAGTGCAGTAGTGCCAAGAGAGTGAGCAGGGCCACCTTCTTCATCTCTGCAGAATGAGTCTGTTCGGGCACACTTCTCAGGTAAATGTAGTGAGCAGATGAGGTAAAGGAGCCGGGAACAGAGAGGTATTGCACAGTAGCATGTTGCATCAGTAGTAGTCAGCGTTGCAGAGGAGGTGTGTGTCAGGGCTGGCGTGCTAGTGAATGCTGGTTCTCTGTTTTTGCAAGTGATGATGAACCTGTTTGACGTAATTCCATTTGAAAAAGTTCCAGTTACTGGCCTGGTCGTGTCGTCCTTTCAATGTTAAAAGCTGCAGCAAAAGCATGGGGATTGTTGCTTCTAGAAACACCACAGGTCACCTGTCTGCTCTCTGCATGTTTTTCAAGTAAAGCAGATCTTTAAAAAAAAAAACAAACAAAGAAAATAATAAAAAACAGCTGCTGCTGCTGCTCCTGCTTTCTTTCTACTTCCTTGTGCTTTGCCCCTCCCCTTTCCCAGGTGATTGGGTTTGGGTGCTGGGCGGGGCTGAATGCTATATGAGCCCCAGGCATGCTATCAGAGAGCTCCTTCTGCCTGGGCTGCTCCTTGGGGTAAGTGCTTTGTTTTTCCTTCAGTCAGTTGCAGGGTTCTCTAGGCAGGCTGGAGTTTATAGATTTCTAGAATTTTTAAGTGCTTGGAATTCACTTAGGAGAGGGATGTTTAATAGAGGTTTCTGGCTCACTGTTTTTTGGGATGGTGGGATACTCTTCTGTTTTTGAGCTATATTTTAATCTCTAGATGTATAAGCCAGCAGTAGGTAAACATTAGGAGGAACCGGTCAAAGGTAACAGCGCTTTCTGGAACCGTCAAGTTCTTGTTCGGCAACGTAGTGACTGGTTTGATCTACTTCACAGATGGAGAGGCAAGTGGACTGCTCTCTTTGAAATAACAAAATTGAAAACATAAAGTTTGTCAAAGATGGCAGTGCATGTTTGCAGTCTGTTTATTGCTTTTGCCAGTGGTAGATAACATTTATAAGGAATCGGTCAAAGGAAAGAGCGCCTTCTGGAACTGTGAAGCTCTGTGTTGGCAACTCGGTGACTGGCTGGACCTACTGTCCATCTCCAGAGGGAAGCGGACTGCTGTTTTGAAATTAAAAAATACTAATAAAAAAAATAAAAATATGGTGCTGCTCTATGGCGCCCGGAGGACTGCCACTCTGCATGGCAGTTAAAAAGAATGTGGTTTGGAGATGGAGAGCCACAGAGATGAAGCAGCTGGGAAGAGAGACACAAGTATTGCAGTAGGTCGGCTGTGGTTATGAGGTGCCTCAGGATGTGCTCTTTTTCTTGTTTCCGCCCTTCCCTCGTGCAGCCTTGGAGAGACGAAGTCCCCATGGTGTGGAGTGGTGCAAAAAGGTAAGAGGGTTGTCAGCCCGGTCAGTTTCCTTCACCAATGCTAAGGCAAGTCTTTGAAGAGAAACAGCCTGGTTGCTTGTGCTGCACCCTGTTGAACTAAGCCAGACCAAAAACAGGGCTGCTGTTCCTCCTGCTCTCTTTACCTCTTCTCATCTTGCAGAGGAATGGTCCCGCAATTCGGGTTAATAGGGGACAAGAGAACAAAGGGGTTTCAGAATAACTGCTAACTGTTATGACTGTTGCATGGGGCACTATGCAAGTCTCTGACATCCAGCCAAGATGGACAAAGGAGAAGGACAAGGGAAAAGCCTGGGAGGAAGACTATGAGCCTTCAGTACGAGAGACCCGCAGAGGGACCACCAGAGACTGATAACACATGCGCCAGTGGGCGGGTTCGGATTCCAGGAACTAGTTATAATAACCCTGCCTTTTCTAGAAGTAGTAATGAATATGTATTCGCCTAGGAGCATAAAAACCAGCCGCCTGCTGTGACTTGTGTGCGTCTCGGTGGAGCAGAGACTCGCGGCGCACCCAGTGCTGTTTGCTTACCTCTATTCATTTAATAAATTGTAAACTTTGATTGTAATCCTATTTGGGACTTAGTCATTTATTACAACAGACAACCTTGTAAAATGCAGACAACCAGAATCCTTACAACAATTAAGTGGAAATCACCGTGTAAGAAACATTACCACCTCAAAGAGTAAAAGCCTCAAAAGAAATGTGACTTGTAACAGGCCAGCAGCTGTGTGTTTTCGGTGAAGCACCAGATAGAGTATGAACCTGGATTGCACAGTTAATGGGGAAACGGGAGGGTCCTGGTCCTTGGGAGGGGAAAAAAAAAAAAAAAAGTATATAAACTGTGTATGGAATCGGTAGGTGCCCTCCTGCTCGCGAGACACCCGCCATTGTAATCTCAAATAAAGATGCTACTGTACTGAGATCCTCTCCTGAGCCTATGTTATTTCCCAAAGATTGATTCACGGTTTTAAGGTTTCAGGGATAGGGCCCTAGGGTTGGGTTTCAGGGTAAGCGTTCTCAGGGTTTGTGTTTAGGATTTTAAGGTTTTTAGTTTTAGGGTTGGAGTTTGAACGGTTAGCGTTTTAGGGATTTGAGGGTTAGGGTTTTAAGGGTTTCAGGGTTAGCGTGTTAGGGTTTTAGAGTTTTTTGGGTTGTAGTGTTGATAGTTTTTTTAGGGTTAGGTTCTTTGGGTTTTATTTTTGGTCAGTTATTTACGGTTAGGGTTTTAAGATCTTATTTTTTTTTTTTCAGGTTAGGTTCTCCTGGGTTAGGGTTTTGAGCGTCTTAATATTTTGGGTTGGGTTTGGGATTTGAGCGTCCTATTTTTGGGGGGTTTGGGATTTGAGCGTCTTAATTTTGTGGGCTTGGGCGCTGTGAGCGTCTTAAGTGTTTGGGTTAGGGCTTTTAGGCATAGGTCTTCAGGGGTTTAGTGTGGTGGATAGTTTGGGTTAGGTCTGTAGGGGTTTTGAGGATTTTTCCACCTGCTGGTGGGAAAGGGGTACTGCAGGCGGCCGGGGGCCGCGCGTGCGCGTTGCTTATTATGTCTTTTTTTTTTTTTTTTGAAGTGTAATTTCCTACGCTCCTAGATTTTTCTTCATATGTAAATGAAAGGTTCGTGCTAATTCCCGTTGAAAATAGTTCATTTACTTTCTTGGTTATATTGTCCTTTCTATGTTCAAAGCTGAGGCAAAAATACGGTAAATTTTGCTTCTAGAAACACCGCAGTTCTTTTGTCTGCACTCCGCATGCTGTAAACTAGGGATAGGTGACAAATAAATAAAAACATAAATAAAAGAACACAGCTGCTGCTCCTGCTCTCTTTCTTGTTTTTTGCCCCCTCCTCTTTCCCAGGTGATTGGGTTTGGGTGCTGGGCGGGGCCAAATGTTATACGAGCCCTAGGCATTCTATCAGAGAGCTCCTTCTGCGTGGGCTGCTCTTTGGGGTCGGTGCTTTGTTTATTCTTCTGTTAGCTACATGCAGGGTTCTTTTCGTGGGTCAGAGTCTTGTACGATATTTTAGAGGAAACCAATCTAGTAGTACGTGCATTTATTGCATGAAGCTCTTTGGAGGTGATTAATTGTTATAGCGCTTTTATGGATAGGATGTCAATGTTATTTTGTGTGTTTGCTTTGTTGTTCTACGTCCCTCATGATTTTTGCAGGGTTATAGGGCAGATGCCACCAGGTTTGTTGTTGTTTTTGTTTTGTTTGATTTATTTTTCTTATTTTCTTTTTCGGAAGGGGGTTTGGGATTTGAGCGTCCTATTTTTCTGGGTTTGGGATTTGAGCATCTTAATTTTGTGGGTGTGGGATTTGAGCGTCTTAAGTGTTTGGGTTAGGGGTTTTAGGCATAGGACTTCAGGGGTTTAGTGTGGTAGATAGTTTGGGTTAGGTCTGTAGGGGTTTCGAGGATTTTTAGGGTTAGGGCTTGCGGCTTTTTTGTGTAAGGGCGGTAAGGGCTAGGGTTCCAGGGAGTGCGGTTAAATGTAGTTCTCGACAACTCGGCCTCTGATTGGCCGTGCCGGCTGTGCAGGGAATGCTGGTAGGTGTAGTTTTCCGGCACAAGGCTTGCGGTAGGCCGCGTTGAGTGCCCAGAGCATGCCGGGAAATGTAGTTCTGGGACTCTGAACTTCCGGGAGGCCATGTTGGGCGCCCAGAGCATACCGGGAAATGTAGTTCTGGGACTCCGAACTTCCGGGAGGCCATGTTGGGTGCCCAGAGCACGCCGGGAAATGTAGTTCTGGGACTCCGAACTTCCGGGAGGCCATGTTGGGTGCCCAGAGCACGCCGGGAAATGTAGTTCTGGGACTCCGAACTTCCGGGAGGCCATGTTGGGTGCCCAGAGCACGCCGGGAAATGTAGTTCTGGGACTCCGAACTTCCGGGAGGCCATGGTGGGTGCCCAGAGCACACCGGGAAATGCAGTTCTCGGGGTCTAGGGCTGGGGCTAGGGTTAGAGTTTAGGGTGAGGGTTGGGGTTAGGGTTAGGGCTAGTGAATGCTGGTTCTCTGTGTTTGCAGATGACGGTGAGCGTGTTTAAACTAATTCCAGTTGAAGAAGTTTCAGTTACTTGCTTGGTGACATTATCAGTTCAACATTAAAAGCTGCAGCAAAAGCAAAAGGGGAGTTTTGCTTCTAGAAACACCACAGGTCTCTTGTCTGCTCTCGGAATGTTTTTGAGATAAACCATATCTTAAAAAACAAAGGAAAAAAAAAAACACAGCTGCTTCTTTTGCTCTCTTCCTACTTTCTTGTGCTTTGCCCCTCCCCTTTCCCAGGTGATTGGGTTTGGGTGCTGGGCGGGGCTGAATGCTATATGAGCCCCAGGCATGCTATCAGAGAGCTCCTTCTGCTTGGGCTGCTCCTTGGGGTAAGTGCTGTGTTTTTCCTTCAGTCAGTTGCAGGGTTCTCTAGGCAGACTGGAGCCTATGGATTTCTGGATTTTAAGTGCTTGGAATTCACTCAGTAGCGGGATGTTTAGTAGGGGCTGCTGGCTCACTGTTTTTTTTTGGGCTGGTGGGATACTCTTCTGTTTTTGAGCTCTATTTTAGTCTCTAGATGTATAAACCCACTTGTGTAACTCTCCAGAGGACTAAAACCAGCTTGATTGAATGCTACATATGGCTTGGCAGCGTAGATGCAGCATTACCAAGAGACTGAGCAGAGTTGTATCAGAGTCACCTCTTTCATCCGCAAAGGGTAAGTTTGATTACCCCTGCCGAGGCTTGTGTGTGTGCGTGTCTTTTTGGCATTTGTGGAGCTCAGTTGTTTTTCTTTGTGTGTGTGCATGTTCTTTTTTTTTTTTTTTTTTTTTTTTTGAGGGTCAAGCAGTGTGTTTGCTGAGTGTGGTTAGAATGAGGAGGTGGGGAGCTGCTCAGGACTGGAAGGTTTGCTTTCTAGGAGTATGCGGCATCCTTCCTGTGCGACGTGACTAACTGTTGGGCTGGAACGTTCCAGCTTTTGTGTGTCTTAAGCAATGTAGCTTGTGTAGTGTGTGTTGTGTGGCCCGGGCAGAGTTTGCTGTGGTGCAGTGGGCGAAGAATCTCAGTTAGAGCTGGTGAGCAGCTGAAGTACCAGAGCTGGGAAGAGAGAGGTATTATTGCAGCAGGTACGCTGTGGCTGTGAGGTGCCTCAGACTGTGCTTTTCTGTCTTTTTTTGTTTTGTTTTGTTTTGTTTTTTTTGCAGGTGCTTTGTGCGGTCGTGGACAGGAAAGGGAAATCCTCGTGTCGCGGAGCAGTGAGGGAAGGTGAGTGTTGTCAGCCTGGTCATCCCTTATCTGAAGCGAAGGGAAGACACTCAGGTGTTTCCCTCAGAGGGTCCGAGGTGAGTCTGTTTGGGATAGAGGAGCAGCGTGGCAGGTGGGTGCTTGCAAGCGCAGTGGTTCTTTTGTCCTTTTGTGTTCCCCGGTGGTGTGGATGATGCTGGCCGCTCCTTTCAAGCTTGGACCTAATTTGCAGGTCCAGAGGCAAGTGGAGTGCTGTTTTGAAAGGATAAAGGTAAAGCTGGGGTCGCTTATGTTGTTGAGGGATGGGTGCTACTGTTGGCAGCTGAATGTTTATCTTCTGCCTGTGTTTTGCCTTTCATTAGGCTGAAATGCAGTGTGCAGTGCAGGATGTGTCAACCAGCTGCCTCTGCAGTGACTCTGGTGCGTGATGAGCAGAGGTAGCTGTTAATTTTGGGGGTGTGGTTGTCACTGAAGTTATTTTCCTACATCCAATAGAGTAAAATTCCAGTTTGCCTTTTGTTGAGGGAATCTGGAAACAGCACAGATCCCACGGCCTGCTGCAGCTGAGCAAACCAAGATACCAGGGTAACGGTGAGAAGCTCCTATGACAGTGTTCCCACATCGCCCAACTGAGGAGTGCAGAAAAATATTGCTGCCAGCAGCTGATACCAAAAACAAGGTCTACGTGACTACTAATCACAAGGGGACTGTTTTCTTGCAGGTGGGGTTGTTTTCTTCTGGTTGTTTTTCTGAGTGCTTTGGCCAATAACCTTGCGTGAAACACTGTCCACCCCTGTTGAGTTCTCTATAAAAGTTAGGCTATTCGGGCAATAAAATGGAGCATGATCTGACTCTACTGTGTGTCTGTCGTGCTTTCGGCCGTGCTTCCTGCAACAGCCTTTTAGAGGTGCTATAAGTGGGTAAAGAGAAGAGATGGAAGCATGTGCCACGTGGGGCAGGCAAGCGGCTGAGGTACAGGAGGATGAGAGTATGTGATTTATTCCTGGGGGTGGAATGGAATCGATTGTTTTGGTGTATAGTCTGTTTTGCTCCTAGATCTTTCATTCATTGTAAATAAAAGTTTGAGCCAATTCCAGTTAGGAATGTTCCAGTTACGACCCAGCAAGTATTGTCCTTTTAACGTTAAAAAAAACATGCGGCAAAAGCATGGGTGCAGATCTGTTTCGGGTCTTGTGCATCATATTCGGTTCGAGATCGCGTCTGTTTCCATCCTCACTCTTGCAGAAGTCATCTGGGCCGCATCAGGAGCTCTTGCTTGGGAATTGATTTCCTGAGTGTGTTCTTAGGGGGTTTTCAGTCCCCATCCTTCTGGTCTCTTGTCTTGCAGGCAGGCTTTTTAGGCCTCCATCATCCCAGTTCTGGCAGTTGCTTCCAGTTGCGTGTTGTGACATTTGAGTCTCTGGTAGGGTCTGGTGCAGAGCACCTGTTCTGACTTGCTGTTGCCGTAGGGCGTTCTTTTTAGGGGTCACTTTTTCTTGCGCCTAGTGTTGTGTGTTTTGTTTGTAGTGTTTGTGGCGTGCCTGTGTGCGTGTACGTGTTTGGTCTGGAGCTGTCCTGCCTGGCAGTTAGTGAGGACAGGTAATGTGGCAGTGCATGGGTGTACTAATACATTGTCTGGACTGTTTTGGTAAAGATATCCAGTCTGCCTCTGGGCACGTACTGAAGGGCAGCTGGCACAGTCATCTCTGTGGTGTTTGGCAGACTGGAGGGGGGAGAGTTGAGCTGCTTGCGAGCAACTGCTCGCATAGCACTTGAACGGTGTGCTTGTGGAGGTCTGTCGAATCTTGAAAGCTTACAGATATGGGGTTTTGAATTTATTTTTATTTCTTTCCTGTCCCCAGTAGAGCGTAAACCTTTGGAGGAACCTGTCACAGGAAAGAGCTCCTTCTGGAACTGTTCAGCACTCGGTAGGCAACTCGGTGACTGGCTTGATCTACTTCTGAGGTGCTGAGGCAAGGGGGCTGCTGTTTTGAAACGATAGTATTGTAAATGGGGTCCCTTTTGTGTTGTTGAGGGATGGGTGCTAATGCTGGCAGCTGAATGATTGATTCTCTTGTGACTGTTTTAATTTGTTAAAGCTGAAACACAGTGTACGACACGGGACTTGACGACCAGAGCTGCTTTTGGCAAGGTGACTGATGAACAGATATAGAAGGTAATTTAGGGGTGCAGTTGTCACTGCAGTTACTGAACTACACCAAGTACAGTAAAAATCCTGTTTATATTTCAGGGGTGTTGTAGCTGGCCTAAGAGAGCAGATGGAAGCATCTGCCTCGAGGGGAGGGGAGGGCACGGAGGTAAGGCAGCAGCTGAGAGTAACTGTCCCAGCTGTGCTGTGGCTTTGGATGCTGCTTCAGCCTATGCTTTTCTTTTTGTTTCACATTTGTCTCACACAGGCTGAGTGGGGCCAAGCTGCACTCTGAAGAGCAGCACGAGAAGGGCGGGCTGGTTGTGAGCTGGATTGGAGCGGAACTGCCAAGTAGCACGAGGTGAGTGCGAAGGGTATCCATCTTGCTTTGCAGGTGCCCTGGCAGGCTCTCCACAGAAGCGGTTGAGGATTTGAGAAGAGGTTGCAGATGATCAAGGAGCGACACGTGCAGGGATGGCTTGAAAAGGGTATGGCTGCTTTCTCTTCTGTTTATCAGGTGTCCCAGGCCATGTGGGCTGTGGTGTTAGTCTTTAGAATCGGAACAAAGCAGGTGCTGAAATGCTGTGTCTGTTTTTTTTTTTTGTGTTGGGGTTGCACCTTGGTGAGTGTAGGGATGGGTTTTAAGTGGGTGCAGCGGAGGGCCTGGCCCCAGTGTCCTGTAGTGTGTTTTGGCCCATCAGCATAGCCTTTTGGTTCTCAGGTAGCTTACTGAAGTAAGTGATTTTTCCTGCGAGTGGAATGGAATTGATTTTTTTTTTTTTTTTTTGGCGTGCAATCAGTTCTGCTCCTAGATTTTTCTTTTTATGTAAATAAAAGATCGAGCTAATTCCAGATGGGAAAAAAAATCAGTTACTTTCTTGGTCAGTTTGTCCTTTTAATATTCAAAGCTGCAGCAAAAGCATGGGGATTTTTGTTTCTAGAAACACCCTAGCTCTCCTGTCTGCACTCTGCATGCTGTTGAGCTAAGCCATATAAATGAATAAAGAAACCACAGCTACTGCTCCTGTCTGATTTTTTTGTTTGTTTGTTTGTTTCTGTGCTTTCCCCCTTGCACTTTCCCAGGTGATTAGCTTCAGGTTCCAGGTGGGACCTAGTGGTAACTGAGTTGCAGGTATTCCATGACAGAGCTCATTCTGCCTGGGCTGCTTTTTGGGGTAAGCGCTTTGTTTTTCCTTCAGTCAGTTGCAGGGTTCTTTAGGTGGGTCAGAGTCTATGGACTGATGCGTTTTCCAGTAGAAACCGGTACGCATATCTTTTTGAGTTGGTAACTGGTAGGATCTGTCACTGTAAAGCAATCTAGTAGTAGGTGCCTGTATTGCACGCAGCTCTTCCTCAGGTGAGTAGTTATTATGGCAGTTTTACGGATGGTATGGTGATGTTACTTTGTGTGTTTGCTTTGTGGTTCTGGTTCCCTTCTGATTTTTGCAGAATTACGGGGCTTTTTGTGATTCTTTGCCTGTATGTCAAATCTCATCAAAGTTACAACCTTGCTGTTAAAGTGATGGAGCAGGGTTTAGTTGAAACGTATCATGGAAGCTCCCTGTGTGAGCATGTGTCTGAAAATGGCAGCAGTGGGCACGTAAGGGGTAGTCTGTTTCAAGTTTAGGGACAGTTTGTTATATTTCTGGAGCTTTTGCCTGTGTGTTTTCTGTCTGTCGAGTCTTTAGACCATAAAGCCTTCTAGGCTTTATGTCCTTGAATCGACGTATTAGAAGTACGTTTATGAGGGGTTGCCAGGTACGTTGTTTTTGGGAAACCGTGGGGTATGGTTCCTTGAGTGCATAAGTGCAGTAGTGCCAAGAGAGTGAGCAGAGCCACCTTCTTCATCTCTGCAGAATGAGTCTGTTCGGGCACACTTCTCAGGTAAATGTAGTGAGCAGATGAGGTAAAGGAGCCGGGAACAGAGAGGTATTGCACAGTAGCATGTTGCATCAGTAGTAGTCAGCGTTGCGGAGGAGGTGTGTGTCAGGGCTGGCGTGCTAGTGAATGCTGGTTCTCTGTTTTTGCAAGTGATGATGAACCTGTTTGACGTAATTCCATTTGAAAAAGTTCCAGTTACTGGCCTGGTCGTGTCGTCCTTTCAATGTTAAAAGCTGCAGCAAAAGCATGGGGATTGTTGCTTCTAGAAACACCACAGGTCACCTGTCTGCTCTCTGCATGTTTTTCAAGTAAAGCAGATCTTTAAAAAAAAAACAAACAAAGAAAATAATAAAAAACAGCTGCTGCTGCTGCTGCTCCTGCTTTCTTTCTACTTCCTTGTGCTTTGCCCCTCCCCTTTTCCAGGTGATTGGGTTTGGGTGCTGGGCGGGGCCGAATGGTATATGAGCCCCAGGCATGCTATCAGAGAGCTCCTTCTGCCTGGGCTGCTCCTTGGGGTAAGTGCTTTGTTTTTCCTTCAGTCAGTTGCAGGGTTCTCTAGGCAGGCTGGAGTTTATAGATTTCTAGAATTTTTAAGTGCTTGGAATTCACTTAGGAGAGGGATGTTTAATAGAGGTTTCTGGCTCACTGTTTTTTGGGATGGTGGGATACTCTTCTGTTTTTGAGCTATATTTTAATCTCTAGATGTATAAGCCAGCAGTAGGTAAACATTAGGAGGAACCGGTCAAAGGTAACAGCGCTTTCTGGAACCGTCAAGTTCTTGTTCGGCAACGTAGTGACTGGTTTGATCTACTTCACAGATGGAGAGGCAAGTGGACTGCTCTCTTTGAAATAACAAAATTGAAAACATAAAGTTTGTCAAAGATGGCAGTGCATGTTTGCAGTCTGTTTATTGCTTTTGCCAGTGGTAGATAACATTTATAAGGAATCGGTCAAAGGAAAGAGCGCCTTCTGGAACTGTGAAGCTCTGTGTTGGCAACTCGGTGACTGGCTGGACCTACTGTCCATCTCCAGAGGGAAGTGGACTGCTGTTTTGAAATTAAAAAATACTAATAAAAAAAATAAAAATATGGTGCTGCTCTATGGCGCCCGGAGGACTGCCACTCTGCATGGCAGTTAAAAAGAATGTGGTTTGGAGATGGAGAGCCACAGAGATGAAGCAGCTGGGAAGAGAGACACAAGTATTGCAGTAGGTCGGCTGTGGTTATGAGGTGCCTCAGGATGTGCTCTTTTTCTTGTTTCCGCCCTTCCCTCGTGCAGCCTTGGAGAGACGAAGTCCCCATGGTGTGGAGTGGTGCAAAAAGGTAAGAGGGTTGTCAGCCCGGTCAGTTTCCTTCACCAATGCTAAGGCAAGTCTTTGAAGAGAAACAGCCTGGTTGCTTGTGCTGCACCCTGTTGAACTAAGCCAGACCAAAAACAGGGCTGCTGTTCCTCCTGCTCTCTTTACCTCTTCTCATCTTGCAGAGGAATGGTCCCGCAATTCGGGTTAATAGGGGACAAGAGAACAAAGGGGTTTCAGAATAACTGCTAACTGTTATGACTGTTGCATGGGGCACTATGCAAGTCTCTGACATCCAGCCAAGATGGACAAAGGAGAAGGACAAGGGAAAAGCCTGGGAGGAAGACTATGAGCCTTCAGTACGAGAGACCCGCAGAGGGACCACCAGAGACTGATAACACATGCGCCAGTGGGCGGGTTCGGATTCCAGGAACTAGTTATAATAACCCTGCCTTTTCTAGAAGTAGTAATGAATATGTATTCGCCTAGGAGCATAAAAACCAGCCGCCTGCTGTGACTTGTGTGCGTCTCGGTGGAGCAGAGACTCGCGGCGCACCCAGTGCTGTTTGCTTACCTCTATTCATTTAATAAATTGTAAACTTTGATTGTAATCCTATTTGGGACTTAGTCATTTATTACAACAGACAACCTTGTAAAATGCAGACAACCAGAATCCTTACAACAATTAAGTGGAAATCACGGTGTAAGAAACATTACCACCTCAAAGAGTAAAAGCCTCAAAAGAAATGTGACTTGTAACAGGCCAGCAGCTGTGTGTTTTCGGTGAAGCACCAGATAGAGTATGAACCTGGATTGCACAGTTAATGGGGAAACGGGAGGGTCCTGGTCCTTGGGAGGGGAAAAAAAAAAAAAAAGTATATAAACTGTGTATGGAATCGGTAGGTGCCCTCCTGCTCGCGAGACACCCGCCATTGTAATCTCAAATAAAGATGCTACTGTACTGAGATCCTCTCCTGAGCCTATGTTATTTCCCAAAGATTGATTCACGGTTTTAAGGTTTCAGGGATAGGGCCCTAGGGTTGGGTTTCAGGGTAAGCGTTCTCAGGGTTTGTGTTTAGGATTTTAAGGTTTTTAGTTTTAGGGTTGGAGTTTGAACGGTTAGCGTTTTAGGGATTTGAGGGTTAGGGTTTTAAGGGTTTCAGGGTTAGCGTGTTAGGGTTTTAGAGTTTTTTGGGTTGTAGTGTTGATAGTTTTTTTTAGGGTTAGGTTCTTTGGGTTTTATTTTTGGTCAGTTATTTACGGTTAGGGTTTTAAGATCTTATTTTTTTTTTTTTCAGGTTAGGTTCTCCTGGGTTAGGGTTTTGAGCGTCTTAATATTTTGGGTTGGGTTTGGGATTTGAGCGTCCTATTTTTGGGGGGTTTGGGATTTGAGCGTCTTAATTTTGTGGGCTTGGGCGCTGTGAGCGTCTTAAGTGTTTGGGTTAGGGCTTTTAGGCATAGGTCTTCAGGGGTTTAGTGTGGTGGATAGTTTGGGTTAGGTCTGTAGGGGTTTTGAGGATTTTTCCACCTGCTGGTGGGAAAGGGGTACTGCAGGCGGCCGGGGGGGAGCTCATGCCCGGTGACGCCCGAGGGCGCCCCTCTGCCGCCACCTGCTGGTGGAAAAGGAGTACTGCAGGCGGCCGGGGGCCGCGCGTGCGCGTTGCTTATTATGTCTTTTTTTTTTTTTTTTTGAAGTGTAATTTCCTACGCTCCTAGATTTTTCTTCATATGTAAATGAAAGGTTCGTGCTAATTCCCGTTGAAAATAGTTCATTTACTTTCTTGGTTATATTGTCCTTTCTATGTTCAAAGCTGAGGCAAAAATACGGTAAATTTTGCTTCTAGAAACACCGCAGTTCTTTTGTCTGCACTCCGCATGCTGTAAACTAGGGATAGGTGACAAATAAATAAAAACATAAATAAAAGAACACAGCTGCTGCTCCTGCTCTCTTTCTTGTTTTTTGCCCCCTCCTCTTTCCCAGGTGATTGGGTTTGGGTGCTGGGCGGGGCCAAATGTTATACGAGCCCTAGGCATTCTATCAGAGAGCTCCTTCTGCGTGGGCTGCTCTTTGGGGTCGGTGCTTTGTTTATTCTTCTGTTAGCTACATGCAGGGTTCTTTTCGTGGGTCAGAGTCTTGTACGATATTTTAGAGGAAACCAATCTAGTAGTACGTGCATTTATTGCATGAAGCTCTTTGGAGGTGATTAATTGTTATAGCGCTTTTATGGATAGGATGTCAATGTTATTTTGTGTGTTTGCTTTGTTGTTCTACGTCCCTCATGATTTTTGCAGGGTTATAGGGCAGATGCCACCAGGTTTGTTGTTGTTTTTGTTTTGTTTGATTTATTTTTCTTATTTTCTTTTTCGGAAGGGGGTTTGGGATTTGAGCGTCCTATTTTTCTGGGTTTGGGATTTGAGCATCTTAATTTTGTGGGTGTGGGATTTGAGCGTCTTAAGTGTTTGGGTTAGGGGTTTTAGGCATAGGACTTCAGGGGTTTAGTGTGGTAGATAGTTTGGGTTAGGTCTGTAGGGGTTTCGAGGATTTTTAGGGTTAGGGCTTGCGGCTTTTTTGTGTAAGGGCGGTAAGGGCTAGGGTTCCAGGGAGTGCTGTTAAATGGAGTTCTCGACAACTCGGCCTCTGATTGGCCGTGCCGGCTGTGCAGGGAATGCTGGTAGGTGTAGTTTTCCGGCACAAGGCTTGCGGTAGGCCGCGTTGAGTGCCCAGAGCATGCCGGGAAATGTAGTTCTGGGACTCCGAACTTCCGGGAGGCCATGTTGGGCGCCCAGAGCATACCGGGAAATGTAGTTCTGGGACTCCTAACTTCCGGGAGGCCATGTTGGGTGCCCAGAGCACGCCGGGAAATGTAGTTCTGGGACTCCGAACTTCCGGGAGGCCATGTTGGGTGCCCAGAGCATGCCGGGAAATGTAGTTCTGGGACTCCGAACTTCCGGGAGGCCATGTTGGGTGCCCAGAGCACGCCGGGAAATGTAGTTCTGGGACTCCGAACTTCCGGGAGGCCATGTTGGGTGCCCAGAGCATGCCGGGAAATGTAGTTCTGGGACTCCGAACTTCCGGGAGGCCATGTTGGGTGCCCAGAGCACGCCGGGAAATGTAGTTCTGGGACTCCGAACTTCCGGGAGGCCATGGTGGGTGCCCAGAGCACACCGGGAAATGCAGTTCTCGGGGACTAGGGCTGGGGCTAGGGTTAGAGTTTAGGGTGAGGGTTGGGGTTAGGGTTAGGGCTAGTGAATGCTGGTTCTCTGTGTTTGCAGATGACGGTGAGCGTGTTTAAACTAATTCCAGTTGAAGAAGTTTCAGTTACTTGCTTGGTGACATTATCAGTTCAACATTAAAAGCTGCAGCAAAAGCAAAAGGGGAGTTTTGCTTCTAGAAACACCACAGGTCTCTTGTCTGCTCTCGGAATGTTTTTGAGATAAACCATATCTTAAAAAACAAAGGAAAAAAAAAACACAGCTGCTTCTTTTGCTCTCTTCCTACTTTCTTGTGCTTTGCCCCTCCCCTTTCCCAGGTGATTGGGTTTGGGTGCTGGGCGGGGCTGAATGGTATATGAGCCCCAGGCATGCTATCAGAGAGCTCCTTCTGCTTGGGCTGCTCCTTGGGGTAAGTGCTGTGTTTTTCCTTCAGTCAGTTGCAGGGTTCTCTAGGCAGACTGGAGCCTATGGATTTCTGGATTTTAAGTGCTTGGAATTCACTCAGTAGCGGGATGTTTAGTAGGGGCTGCTGGCTCACTGTTTTTTTTTGGGCTGGTGGGATACTCTTCTGTTTTTGAGCTCTATTTTAGTCTCTAGATGTATAAACCCACTTGTGTAACTCTCCAGAGGACTAAAACCAGCTTGATTGAATGCTACATATGGCTTGGCAGCGTAGATGCAGCATTACCAAGAGACTGAGCAGAGTTGTATCAGAGTCACCTCTTTCATCCGCAAAGGGTAAGTTTGATTACCCCTGCCGAGGCTTGTGTGTGTGCGTGTCTTTTTGGCATTTGTGGAGCTCAGTTGTTTTTCTTTGTGTGTGTGCATGTTCTTTTTTTTTTTTTTTTTTTTTTTTTGAGGGTCAAGCAGTGTGTTTGCTGAGTGTGGTTAGAATGAGGAGGTGGGGAGCTGCTCAGGACTGGAAGGTTTGCTTTCTAGGAGTATGCGGCATCCTTCCTGTGCGACGTGACTAACTGTTGGGCTGGAACGTTCCAGCTTTTGTGTGTCTTAAGCAATGTAGCTTGTGTAGTGTGTGTTGTGTGGCCCGGGCAGAGTTTGCTGTGGTGCAGTGGGCGAAGAATCTCAGTTAGAGCTGGTGAGCAGCTGAAGTACCAGAGCTGGGAAGAGAGAGGTATTATTGCAGCAGGTACGCTGTGGCTGTGAGGTGCCTCAGACTGTGCTTTTCTGTCTTTTTTTTTGTTTTGTTTTGTTTTGTTGATTTTTGCAGGTGCTTTGTGCGGTCGTGGACAGGAAAGGGAAATCCTCGTGTCGCGGAGCAGTGAGGGAAGGTGAGTGTTGTCAGCCTGGTCATCCCTTATCTGAAGCGAAGGGAAGACACTCAGGTGTTTCCCTCAGAGGGTCCGAGGTGAGTCTGTTTGGGATAGAGGAGCAGCGTGGCAGGTGGGTGCTTGCAAGCGCAGTGGTTCTTTTGTCCTTTTGTGTTCCCCGGTGGTGTGGATGATGCTGGCCGCTCCTTTCAAGCTTGGACCTAATTTGCAGGTCCAGAGGCAAGTGGAGTGCTGTTTTGAAAGGATAAAGGTAAAGCTGGGGTCGCTTATGTTGTTGAGGGATGGGTGCTACTGCTGGCAGCTGAATGTTTATCTTCTGCCTGTGTTTTGCCTTTCATTAGGCTGAAATGCAGTGTGCAGTGCAGGATGTGTCAACCAGCTGCCTCTGCAGTGACTCTGGTGCGTGATGAGCAGAGGTAGCTGTTAATTTTGGGGGTGTGGTTGTCACTGAAGTTATTTTCCTACATCCAATAGAGTAAAATTCCAGTTTGCCTTTTGTTGAGGGAATCTGGAAACAGCACAGATCCCACGGCCTGCTGCAGCTGAGCAAACCAAGATACCAGGGTAACGGTGAGAAGCTCCTATGACAGTGTTCCCACATCGCCCAACTGAGGAGTGCAGAAAAATATTGCTGCCAGCAGCTGATACCAAAAACAAGGTCTACGTGACTACTAATCACAAGGGGACTGTTTTCTTGCAGGTGGGGTTGTTTTCTTCTGGTTGTTTTTCTGAGTGCTTTGGCCAATAACCTTGCGTGAAACACTGTCCACCCCTGTTGAGTTCTCTATAAAAGTTAGGCTATTCGGGCAATAAAATGGAGCATGATCTGACTCTACTGTGTGTCTGTCGTGCTTTCGGCCGTGCTTCCTGCAACAGCCTTTTAGAGGTGCTATAAGTGGGTAAAGAGAAGAGATGGAAGCATGTGCCACGTGGGGCAGGCAAGCGGCTGAGGTACAGGAGGATGAGAGTATGTGATTTATTCCTGGGGGTGGAATGGAATCGATTGTTTTGGTGTATAGTCTGTTTTGCTCCTAGATCTTTCATTCATTGTAAATAAAAGTTTGAGCCAATTCCAGTTAGGAATGTTCCAGTTACGACCCAGCAAGTATTGTCCTTTTAACGTTAAAAAAAACATGCGGCAAAAGCATGGGTGCAGATCTGTTTCGGGTCTTGTGCATCATATTCGGTTCGAGATCGCGTCTGTTTCCATCCTCACTCTTGCAGAAGTCATCTGGGCCGCATCAGGAGCTCTTGCTTGGGAATTGATTTCCTGAGTGTGTTCTTAGGGGGTTTTCAGTCCCCATCCTTCTGGTCTCTTGTCTTGCAGGCAGGCTTTTTAGGCCTCCATCATCCCAGTTCTGGCAGTTGCTTCCAGTTGCGTGTTGTGACATTTGAGTCTCTGGTAGGGTCTGGTGCAGAGCACCTGTTCTGACTTGCTGTTGCCGTAGGGCGTTCTTTTTAGGGGTCACTTTTTCTTGCGCCTAGTGTTGTGTGTTTTGTTTGTAGTGTTTGTGGCGTGCCTGTGTGCGTGTACGTGTTTGGTCTGGAGCTGTCCTGCCTGGCAGTTAGTGAGGACAGGTAATGTGGCAGTGCATGGGTGTACTAATACATTGTCTGGACTGTTTTGGTAAAGATATCCAGTCTGCCTCTGGGCACGTACTGAAGGGCAGCTGGCACAGTCATCTCTGTGGTGTTTGGCAGACTGGAGGGGGGAGAGTTGAGCTGCTTGCGAGCAACTGCTCGCATAGCACTTGAACGGTGTGCTTGTGGAGGTCTGTCGAATCTTGAAAGCTTACAGATATGGGGTTTTGAATTTATTTTTATTTCTTTCCTGTCCCCAGTAGAGCGTAAACCTTTGGAGGAACCTGTCACAGGAAAGAGCTCCTTCTGGAACTGTTCAGCACTCGGTAGGCAACTCGGTGACTGGCTTGATCTACTTCTGAGGTGCTGAGGCAAGGGGGCTGCTGTTTTGAAACGATAGTATTGTAAATGGGGTCCCTTTTGTGTTGTTGAGGGATGGGTGCTAATGCTGGCAGCTGAATGATTGATTCTCTTGTGACTGTTTTAATTTGTTAAAGCTGAAACACAGTGTACGACACGGGACTTGACGACCAGAGCTGCTTTTGGCAAGGTGACTGATGAACAGATATAGAAGGTAATTTAGGGGTGCAGTTGTCACTGCAGTTACTGAACTACACCAAGTACAGTAAAAATCCTGTTTATATTTCAGGGGTGTTGTAGCTGGCCTAAGAGAGCAGATGGAAGCATCTGCCTCGAGGGGAGGGGAGGGCACGGAGGTAAGGCAGCAGCTGAGAGTAACTGTCCCAGCTGTGCTGTGGCTTTGGATGCTGCTTCAGCCTATGCTTTTCTTTTTGTTTCACATTTGTCTCACACAGGCTGAGTGGGGCCAAGCTGCACTCTGAAGAGCAGCACGAGAAGGGCGGGCTGGTTGTGAGCTGGATTGGAGCGGAACTGCCAAGTAGCACGAGGTGAGTGCGAAGGGTATCCATCTTGCTTTGCAGGTGCCATGGCAGGCTCTCCACAGAAGCGGTTGAGGATTTGAGAAGAGGTTGCAGATGATCAAGGAGCGACACGTGCAGGGATGGCTTGAAAAGGGTATGGCTGCTTTCTCTTCTGTTTATCAGGTGTCCCAGGCCATGTGGGCTGTGGTGTTAGTCTTTAGAATCGGAACAAAGCAGGTGCTGAAATGCTGTGTCTGTTTTTTTTTTTTGTGTTGGGGTTGCACCTTGGTGAGTGTAGGGATGGGTTTTAAGTGGGTGCAGCGGAGGGCCTGGCCCCAGTGTCCTGTAGTGTGTTTTGGCCCATCAGCATAGCCTTTTGGTTCTCAGGTAGCTTACTGAAGTAAGTGATTTTTCCTGCGAGTGGAATGGAATTGATTTTTTTTTTTTTTTTTTTTGGCGTGCAATCAGTTCTGCTCCTAGATTTTTCTTTTTATGTAAATAAAAGATCGAGCTAATTCCAGATGGGAAAAAAAATCAGTTACTTTCTTGGTCAGTTTGTCCTTTTAATATTCAAAGCTGCAGCAAAAGCATGGGGATTTTTGTTTCTAGAAACACCCTAGCTCTCCTGTCTGCACTCTGCATGCTGTTGAGCTAAGCCATATAAATGAATAAAGAAACCACAGCTACTGCTCCTGTCTGATTTTTTTGTTTGTTTGTTTGTTTCTGTGCTTTCCCCCTTGCACTTTCCCAGGTGATTAGCTTCAGGTTCCAGGTGGGACCTAGTGGTAACTGAGTTGCAGGTATTCCATGACAGAGCTCATTCTGCCTGGGCTGCTTTTTGGGGTAAGCGCTTTGTTTTTCCTTCAGTCAGTTGCAGGGTTCTTTAGGTGGGTCAGAGTCTATGGACTGATGCGTTTTCCAGTAGAAACCGGTACGCATATCTTTTTGAGTTGGTAACTGGTAGGATCTGTCACTGTAAAGCAATCTAGTAGTAGGTGCCTGTATTGCACGCAGCTCTTCCTCAGGTGAGTAGTTATTATGGCAGTTTTACGGATGGTATGGTGATGTTACTTTGTGTGTTTGCTTTGTGGTTCTGGTTCCCTTCTGATTTTTGCAGAATTACGGGGCTTTTTGTGATTCTTTGCCTGTATGTCAAATCTCATCAAAGTTACAACCTTGCTGTTAAAGTGATGGAGCAGGGTTTAGTTGAAACGTATCATGGAAGCTCCCTGTGTGAGCATGTGTCTGAAAATGGCAGCAGTGGGCACGTAAGGGGTAGTCTGTTTCAAGTTTAGGGACAGTTTGTTATATTTCTGGAGCTTTTGCCTGTGTGTTTTCTGTCTGTCGAGTCTTTAGACCATAAAGCCTTCTAGGCTTTATGTCCTTGAATCGACGTATTAGAAGTACGTTTATGAGGGGTTGCCAGGTACGTTGTTTTTGGGAAACCGTGGGGTATGGTTCCTTGAGTGCATAAGTGCAGTAGTGCCAAGAGAGTGAGCAGGGCCACCTTCTTCATCTCTGCAGAATGAGTCTGTTCGGGCACACTTCTCAGGTAAATGTAGTGAGCAGATGAGGTAAAGGAGCCGGGAACAGAGAGGTATTGCACAGTAGCATGTTGCATCAGTAGTAGTCAGCGTTGCGGAGGAGGTGTGTGTCAGGGCTGGCGTGCTAGTGAATGCTGGTTCTCTGTTTTTGCAAGTGATGATGAACCTGTTTGACGTAATTCCATTTGAAAAAGTTCCAGTTACTGGCCTGGTCGTGTCGTCCTTTCAATGTTAAAAGCTGCAGCAAAAGCATGGGGATTGTTGCTTCTAGAAACACCACAGGTCACCTGTCTGCTCTCTGCATGTTTTTCAAGTAAAGCAGATCTTTAAAAAAAAAAACAAACAAAGAAAATAATAAAAAACAGCTGCTGCTGCTGCTGCTCCTGCTTTCTTTCTACTTCCTTGTGCTTTGCCCCTCCCCTTTTCCAGGTGATTGGGTTTGGGTGCTGGGCGGGGCCGAATGGTATATGAGCCCCAGGCATGCTATCAGAGAGCTCCTTCTGCCTGGGCTGCTCCTTGGGGTAAGTGCTTTGTTTTTCCTTCAGTCAGTTGCAGGGTTCTCTAGGCAGGCTGGAGTTTATAGATTTCTAGAATTTTTAAGTGCTTGGAATTCACTTAGGAGAGGGATGTTTAATAGAGGTTTCTGGCTCACTGTTTTTTGGGATGGTGGGATACTCTTCTGTTTTTGAGCTATATTTTAATCTCTAGATGTATAAGCCAGCAGTAGGTAAACATTAGGAGGAACCGGTCAAAGGTAACAGCGCTTTCTGGAACCGTCAAGTTCTTGTTCGGCAACGTAGTGACTGGTTTGATCTACTTCACAGATGGAGAGGCAAGTGGACTGCTCTCTTTGAAATAACAAAATTGAAAACATAAAGTTTGTCAAAGATGGCAGTGCATGTTTGCAGTCTGTTTATTGCTTTTGCCAGTGGTAGATAACATTTATAAGGAATCGGTCAAAGGAAAGAGCGCCTTCTGGAACTGTGAAGCTCTGTGTTGGCAACTCGGTGACTGGCTGGACCTACTGTCCATCTCCAGAGGGAAGCGGACTGCTGTTTTGAAATTAAAAAATACTAATAAAAAAAATAAAAATATGGTGCTGCTCTATGGCGCCCGGAGGACTGCCACTCTGCATGGCAGTTAAAAAGAATGTGGTTTGGAGATGGAGAGCCACAGAGATGAAGCAGCTGGGAAGAGAGACACAAGTATTGCAGTAGGTCGGCTGTGGTTATGAGGTGCCTCAGGATGTGCTCTTTTTCTTGTTTCCGCCCTTCCCTCGTGCAGCCTTGGAGAGACGAAGTCCCCATGGTGTGGAGTGGTGCAAAAAGGTAAGAGGGTTGTCAGCCCGGTCAGTTTCCTTCACCAATGCTAAGGCAAGTCTTTGAAGAGAAACAGCCTGGTTGCTTGTGCTGCACCCTGTTGAACTAAGCCAGACCAAAAACAGGGCTGCTGTTCCTCCTGCTCTCTTTACCTCTTCTCATCTTGCAGAGGAATGGTCCCGCAATTCGGGTTAATAGGGGACAAGAGAACAAAGGGGTTTCAGAATAACTGCTAACTGTTATGACTGTTGCATGGGGCACTATGCAAGTCTCTGACATCCAGCCAAGATGGACAAAGGAGAAGGACAAGGGAAAAGCCTGGGAGGAAGACTATGAGCCTTCAGTACGAGAGACCCGCAGAGGGACCACCAGAGACTGATAACACATGCGCCAGTGGGCGGGTTCGGATTCCAGGAACTAGTTATAATAACCCTGCCTTTTCTAGAAGTAGTAATGAATATGTATTCGCCTAGGAGCATAAAAACCAGCCGCCTGCTGTGACTTGTGTGCGTCTCGGTGGAGCAGAGACTCGCGGCGCACCCAGTGCTGTTTGCTTACCTCTATTCATTTAATAAATTGTAAACTTTGATTGTAATCCTATTTGGGACTTAGTCATTTATTACAACAGACAACCTTGTAAAATGCAGACAACCAGAATCCTTACAACAATTAAGTGGAAATCACGGTGTAAGAAACATTACCACCTCAAAGAGTAAAAGCCTCAAAAGAAATGTGACTTGTAACAGGCCAGCAGCTGTGTGTTTTCGGTGAAGCACCAGATAGAGTATGAACCTGGATTGCACAGTTAATGGGGAAACGGGAGGGTCCTGGTCCTTGGGAGGGGAAAAAAAAAAAAAAAGTATATAAACTGTGTATGGAATCGGTAGGTGCCCTCCTGCTCGCGAGACACCCGCCATTGTAATCTCAAATAAAGATGCTACTGTACTGAGATCCTCTCCTGAGCCTATGTTATTTCCCAAAGATTGATTCACGGTTTTAAGGTTTCAGGGATAGGGCCCTAGGGTTGGGTTTCAGGGTAAGCGTTCTCAGGGTTTGTGTTTAGGATTTTAAGGTTTTTAGTTTTAGGGTTGGAGTTTGAACGGTTAGCGTTTTAGGGATTTGAGGGTTAGGGTTTTAAGGGTTTCAGGGTTAGCGTGTTAGGGTTTTAGAGTTTTTTGGGTTGTAGTGTTGATAGTTTTTTTAGGGTTAGGTTCTTTGGGTTTTATTTTTGGTCAGTTATTTACGGTTAGGGTTTTAAGATCTTATTTTTTTTTTTTTCAGGTTAGGTTCTCCTGGGTTAGGGTTTTGAGCGTCTTAATATTTTGGGTTGGGTTTGGGATTTGAGCGTCCTATTTTTGGGGGGTTTGGGATTTGAGCGTCTTAATTTTGTGGGCTTGGGCGCTGTGAGCGTCTTAAGTGTTTGGGTTAGGGCTTTTAGGCATAGGTCTTCAGGGGTTTAGTGTGGTGGATAGTTTGGGTTAGGTCTGTAGGGGTTTTGAGGATTTTTCCACCTGCTGGTGGGAAAGGGGTACTGCAGGCGGCCGGGGGGGAGCTCATGCCCGGTGACGCCCGAGGGCGCCCCTCTGCCGCCACCTGCTGGTGGAAAAGGAGTACTGCAGGCGGCCGGGGGCCGCGCGTGCGCGTTGCTTATTATGTCTTTTTTTTTTTTTTTTTGAAGTGTAATTTCCTACGCTCCTAGATTTTTCTTCATATGTAAATGAAAGGTTCGTGCTAATTCCCGTTGAAAATAGTTCATTTACTTTCTTGGTTATATTGTCCTTTCTATGTTCAAAGCTGAGGCAAAAATACGGTAAATTTTGCTTCTAGAAACACCGCAGTTCTTTTGTCTGCACTCCGCATGCTGTAAACTAGGGATAGGTGACAAATAAATAAAAACATAAATAAAAGAACACAGCTGCTGCTCCTGCTCTCTTTCTTGTTTTTTGCCCCCTCCTCTTTCCCAGGTGATTGGGTTTGGGTGCTGGGCGGGGCCAAATGTTATACGAGCCCTAGGCATTCTATCAGAGAGCTCCTTCTGCGTGGGCTGCTCTTTGGGGTCGGTGCTTTGTTTATTCTTCTGTTAGCTACATGCAGGGTTCTTTTCGTGGGTCAGAGTCTTGTACGATATTTTAGAGGAAACCAATCTAGTAGTACGTGCATTTATTGCATGAAGCTCTTTGGAGGTGATTGATTGTTATAGCGCTTTTATGGATAGGATGTCAATGTTATTTTGTGTGTTTGCTTTGTTGTTCTACGTCCCTCATGATTTTTGCAGGGTTATAGGGCAGATGCCACCAGGTTTGCTGTTGTTTTTGTTTTGTTTGATTTATTTTTCTTATTTTCTTTTTCGGAAGGGGGTTTGGGATTTGAGCGTCCTATTTTTCTGGGTTTGGGATTTGAGCATCTTAATTTTGTGGGTGTGGGATTTGAGCGTCTTAAGTGTTTGGGTTAGGGGTTTTAGGCATAGGACTTCAGGGGTTTAGTGTGGTAGATAGTTTGGGTTAGGTCTGTAGGGGTTTCGAGGATTTTTAGGGTTAGGGCTTGCGGCTTTTTTGTGTAAGGGCGGTAAGGGCTAGGGTTCCAGGGAGTGCGGTTAAATGTAGTTCTCGACAACTCGGCCTCTGATTGGCCGTGCCGGCTGTGCAGGGAATGCTGGTAGGTGTAGTTTTCCGGCACAAGGCTTGCGGTAGGCCGCGTTGAGTGCCCAGAGCATGCCGGGAAATGTAGTTCTGGGACTCTGAACTTCCGGGAGGCCATGTTGGGCGCCCAGAGCATACCGGGAAATGTAGTTCCGGGACTCCGAACTTCCGGGAGGCCATGTTGGGTGCCCAGAGCACGCCGGGAAATGTAGTTCTGGGACTCCGAACTTCCGGGAGGCCATGTTGGGTGCCCAGAGCACGCCGGGAAATGTAGTTCTGGGACTCCGAACTTCCGGGAGGCCATGTTGGGTGCCCAGAGCACACCGGGAAATGCAGTTCTCGGGGTCTAGGGCTGGGGCTAGGGTTAGAGTTTAGGGTGAGGGTTGGGGTTAGGGTTAGGGCTAGTGAATGCTGGTTCTCTGTGTTTGCAGATGACGGTGAGCGTGTTTAAACTAATTCCAGTTGAAGAAGTTTCAGTTACTTGCTTGGTGACATTATCAGTTCAACATTAAAAGCTGCAGCAAAAGCAAAAGGGGAGTTTTGCTTCTAGAAACACCACAGGTCTCTTGTCTGCTCTCGGAATGTTTTTGAGATAAACCATATCTTAAAAAACAAAGGAAAAAAAAAACACAGCTGCTTCTTTTGCTCTCTTCCTACTTTCTTGTGCTTTGCCCCTCCCCTTTCCCAGGTGATTGGGTTTGGGTGCTGGGCGGGGCTGAATGCTATATGAGCCCCAGGCATGCTATCAGAGAGCTCCTTCTGCTTGGGCTGCTCCTTGGGGTAAGTGCTGTGTTTTTCCTTCAGTCAGTTGCAGGGTTCTCTAGGCAGACTGGAGCCTATGGATTTCTGGATTTTAAGTGCTTGGAATTCACTCAGTAGCGGGATGTTTAGTAGGGGCTGCTGGCTCACTGTTTTTTTTTGGGCTGGTGGGATACTCTTCTGTTTTTGAGCTCTATTTTAGTCTCTAGATGTATAAACCCACTTGTGTAACTCTCCAGAGGACTAAAACCAGCTTGATTGAATGCTACATATGGCTTGGCAGCGTAGATGCAGCATTACCAAGAGACTGAGCAGAGTTGTATCAGAGTCACCTCTTTCATCCGCAAAGGGTAAGTTTGATTACCCCTGCCGAGGCTTGTGTGTGTGCGTGTCTTTTTGGCATTTGTGGAGCTCAGTTGTTTTTCTTTGTGTGTGTGCATGTTCTTTTTTTTTTTTTTTTTTTTTTTTTGAGGGTCAAGCAGTGTGTTTGCTGAGTGTGGTTAGAATGAGGAGGTGGGGAGCTGCTCAGGACTGGAAGGTTTGCTTTCTAGGAGTATGCGGCATCCTTCCTGTGCGACGTGACTAACTGTTGGGCTGGAACGTTCCAGCTTTTGTGTGTCTTAAGCAATGTAGCTTGTGTAGTGTGTGTTGTGTGGCCCGGGCAGAGTTTGCTGTGGTGCAGTGGGCGAAGAATCTCAGTTAGAGCTGGTGAGCAGCTGAAGTACCAGAGCTGGGAAGAGAGAGGTATTATTGCAGCAGGTACGCTGTGGCTGTGAGGTGCCTCAGACTGTGCTTTTCTGTCTTTTTTTGTTTTGTTTTGTTTTGTTGTTTTTTTGCAGGTGCTTTGTGCGGTCGTGGACAGGAAAGGGAAATCCTCGTGTCGCGGAGCAGTGAGGGAAGGTGAGTGTTGTCAGCCTGGTCATCCCTTATCTGAAGCGAAGGGAAGACACTCAGGTGTTTCCCTCAGAGGGTCCGAGGTGAGTCTGTTTGGGATAGAGGAGCAGCGTGGCAGGTGGGTGCTTGCAAGCGCAGTGGTTCTTTTGTCCTTTTGTGTTCCCCGGTGGTGTGGATGATGCTGGCCGCTCCTTTCAAGCTTGGACCTAATTTGCAGGTCCAGAGGCAAGTGGAGTGCTGTTTTGAAAGGATAAAGGTAAAGCTGGGGTCGCTTATGTTGTTGAGGGATGGGTGCTACTGCTGGCAGCTGAATGTTTATCTTCTGCCTGTGTTTTGCCTTTCATTAGGCTGAAATGCAGTGTGCAGTGCAGGATGTGTCAACCAGCTGCCTCTGCAGTGACTCTGGTGCGTGATGAGCAGAGGTAGCTGTTAATTTTGGGGGTGTGGTTGTCACTGAAGTTATTTTCCTACATCCAATAGAGTAAAATTCCAGTTTGCCTTTTGTTGAGGGAATCTGGAAACAGCACAGATCCCACGGCCTGCTGCAGCTGAGCAAACCAAGATACCAGGGTAACGGTGAGAAGCTCCTATGACAGTGTTCCCACATCGCCCAACTGAGGAGTGCAGAAAAATATTGCTGCCAGCAGCTGATACCAAAAACAAGGTCTACGTGACTACTAATCACAAGGGGACTGTTTTCTTGCAGGTGGGGTTGTTTTCTTCTGGTTGTTTTTCTGAGTGCTTTGGCCAATAACCTTGCGTGAAACACTGTCCACCCCTGTTGAGTTCTCTATAAAAGTTAGGCTATTCGGGCAATAAAATGGAGCATGATCTGACTCTACTGTGTGTCTGTCGTGCTTTCGGCCGTGCTTCCTGCAACAGCCTTTTAGAGGTGCTATAAGTGGGTAAAGAGAAGAGATGGAAGCATGTGCCACGTGGGGCAGGCAAGCGGCTGAGGTACAGGAGGATGAGAGTATGTGATTTATTCCTGGGGGTGGAATGGAATCGATTGTTTTGGTGTATAGTCTGTTTTGCTCCTAGATCTTTCATTCATTGTAAATAAAAGTTTGAGCCAATTCCAGTTAGGAATGTTCCAGTTACGACCCAGCAAGTATTGTCCTTTTAACGTTAAAAAAAACATGCGGCAAAAGCATGGGTGCAGATCTGTTTCGGGTCTTGTGCATCATATTCGGTTCGAGATCGCGTCTGTTTCCATCCTCACTCTTGCAGAAGTCATCTGGGCCGCATCAGGAGCTCTTGCTTGGGAATTGATTTCCTGAGTGTGTTCTTAGGGGGTTTTCAGTCCCCATCCTTCTGGTCTCTTGTCTTGCAGGCAGGCTTTTTAGGCCTCCATCATCCCAGTTCTGGCAGTTGCTTCCAGTTGCGTGTTGTGACATTTGAGTCTCTGGTAGGGTCTGGTGCAGAGCACCTGTTCTGACTTGCTGTTGCCGTAGGGCTTTCTTTTTGGGGGTCACTTTTTCCTGTGCCTTGTGTTGTGTGTTTTGTTTGTAGTGTTTGTGGCGTGCCTGTGTGCGTGTACGTGTTTGGTCTGGAGCTGTCCTGCCTGGCAGTTAGTGAGGACAGGTAATGTGGCAGTGCATGGGTGTACTAATACATTGTCTGGACTGTTTTGGTAAAGATATCCAGTCTGCCTCTGGGCACGTACTGAAGGGCAGCTGGCACAGTCATCTCTGTGGTGTTTGGCAGACTGGAGGGGGGAGAGTTGAGCTGCTTGCGAGCAACTGCTCGCATAGCACTTGAACGGTGTGCTTGTGGAGGTCTGTCGAATCTTGAAAGCTTACAGATATGGGGTTTTGAATTTATTTTTATTTCTTTCCTGTCCCCAGTAGAGCGTAAACCTTTGGAGGAACCTGTCACAGGAAAGAGCTCCTTCTGGAACTGTTCAGCACTCGGTAGGCAACTCGGTGACTGGCTTGATCTACTTCTGAGGTGCTGAGGCAAGGGGGCTGCTGTTTTGAAACGATAGTATTGTAAATGGGGTCCCTTTTGTGTTGTTGAGGGATGGGTGCTAATGCTGGCAGCTGAATGATTGATTCTCTTGTGACTGTTTTAATTTGTTAAAGCTGAAACACAGTGTACGACACGGGACTTGACGACCGGAGCTGCTTTTGGCAAGGTGAGTGATGAACAGATATAGAAGGTAATTTAGGGGTGCAGTTGTCACTGCAGTTACTGAACTACACCAAGTACAGTAAAAATCCTGTTTATATTTCAGGGGTGTTGTAGCTGGCCTAAGAGAGCAGATGGAAGCATCTGCCTCGAGGGGAGGGGAGGGCACGGAGGTAAGGCAGCAGCTGAGAGTAACTGTCCCAGCTGTGCTGTGGCTTTGGATGCTGCTTCAGCCTATGCTTTTCTTTTTGTTTCACATTTGTCTCACACAGGCTGAGTGGGGCCAAGCTGCACTCTGAAGAGCAGCACGAGAAGGGCGGGCTGGTTGTGAGCTGGATTGGAGCGGAACTGCCAAGTAGCACGAGGTGAGTGCGAAGGGTATCCATCTTGCTTTGCAGGTGCCATGGCAGGCTCTCCACAGAAGCGGTTGAGGATTTGAGAAGAGGTTGCAGATGATCAAGGAGCGACACGTGCAGGGATGGCTTGAAAAGGGTATGGCTGCTTTCTCTTCTGTTTATCAGGTGTCCCAGGCAATGTGGGCTGTGGTGTTAGTCTTTAGAATCGGAACAAAGCAGGTGCTGAAATGCTGTGTCTGTTTTTTTTTTTTGTGTTGGGGTTGCACCTTGGTGAGTGTAGGGATGGGTTTTAAGTGGGTGCAGCGGAGGGCCTGGCCCCAGTGTCCTGTAGTGTGTTTTGGCCCATCAGCATAGCCTTTTGGTTCTCAGGTAGCTTACTGAAGTAAGTGATTTTTCCTGCGAGTGGAATGGAATTGATTTTTTTTTTTTTTTTTTTGGCGTGCAATCAGTTCTGCTCCTAGATTTTTCTTTTTATGTAAATAAAAGATCGAGCTAATTCCAGATGGGAAAAAAAATCAGTTACTTTCTTGGTCAGTTTGTCCTTTTAATATTCAAAGCTGCAGCAAAAGCATGGGGATTTTTGTTTCTAGAAACACCCTAGCTCTCCTGTCTGCACTCTGCATGCTGTTGAGCTAAGCCATATAAATGAATAAAGAAACCACAGCTACTGCTCCTGTCTGATTTTTTTGTTTGTTTGTTTGTTTCTGTGCTTTCCCCCTTGCACTTTCCCAGGTGATTAGCTTCAGGTTCCAGGTGGGACCTAGTGGTAACTGAGTTGCAGGTATTCCATGACAGAGCTCATTCTGCCTGGGCTGCTTTTTGGGGTAAGCGCTTTGTTTTTCCTTCAGTCAGTTGCAGGGTTCTTTAGGTGGGTCAGAGTCTATGGACTGATGCGTTTTCCAGTAGAAACCGGTACGCATATCTTTTTGAGTCGGTAACTGGTAGGATCTGTCACTGTAAAGCAATCTAGTAGTAGGTGCCTGTATTGCACGCAGCTCTTCCTCAGGTGAGTAGTTATTATGGCAGTTTTACGGATGGTATGGTGATGTTACTTTGTGTGTTTGCTTTGTGGTTCTGGTTCCCTTCTGATTTTTGCAGAATTACGGGGCTTTTTGTGATTCTTTGCCTGTATGTCAAATCTCATCAAAGTTACAACCTTGCTGTTAAAGTGATGGAGCAGGGTTTAGTTGAAACGTATCATGGAAGCTCCCTGTGTGAGCATGTGTCTGAAAATGGCAGCAGTGGGCACGTAAGGGGTAGTCTGTTTCAAGTTTAGGGACAGTTTGTTATATTTCTGGAGCTTTTGCCTGTGTGTTTTCTGTCTGTCGAGTCTTTAGACCATAAAGCCTTCTAGGCTTTATGTCCTTGAATCGACGTATTAGAAGTACGTTTATGAGGGGTTGCCAGGTACGTTGTTTTTGGGAAACCGTGGGGTATGGTTCCTTGAGTGCATAAGTGCAGTAGTGCCAAGAGAGTGAGCAGGGCCACCTTCTTCATCTCTGCAGAATGAGTCTGTTCGGGCACACTTCTCAGGTAAATGTAGTGAGCAGATGAGGTAAAGGAGCCGGGAACAGAGAGGTATTGCACAGTAGCATGTTGCATCAGTAGTAGTCAGCGTTGCAGAGGAGGTGTGTGTCAGGGCTGGCGTGCTAGTGAATGCTGGTTCTCTGTTTTTGCAAGTGATGATGAACCTGTTTGACGTAATTCCATTTGAAAAAGTTCCAGTTACTGGCCTGGTCGTGTCGTCCTTTCAATGTTAAAAGCTGCAGCAAAAGCATGGGGATTGTTGCTTCTAGAAACACCACAGGTCACCTGTCTGCTCTCTGCATGTTTTTCAAGTAAAGCAGATCTTTAAAAAAAAAACAAACAAAGAAAATAATAAAAAACAGCTGCTGCTGCTGCTCCTGCTTTCTTTCTACTTCCTTGTGCTTTGCCCCTCCCCTTTTCCAGGTGATTGGGTTTGGGTGCTGGGCGGGGCCGAATGGTATATGAGCCCCAGGCATGCTATCAGAGAGCTCCTTCTGCCTGGGCTGCTCCTTGGGGTAAGTGCTTTGTTTTTCCTTCAGTCAGTTGCAGGGTTCTCTAGGCAGGCTGGAGTTTATAGATTTCTAGAATTTTTAAGTGCTTGGAATTCACTTAGGAGAGGGATGTTTAATAGAGGTTTCTGGCTCACTGTTTTTTGGGATGGTGGGATACTCTTCTGTTTTTGAGCTATATTTTAATCTCTAGATGTATAAGCCAGCAGTAGGTAAACATTAGGAGGAACCGGTCAAAGGTAACAGCGCTTTCTGGAACCGTCAAGTTCTTGTTCGGCAACGTAGTGACTGGTTTGATCTACTTCACAGATGGAGAGGCAAGTGGACTGCTCTCTTTGAAATAACAAAATTGAAAACATAAAGTTTGTCAAAGATGGCAGTGCATGTTTGCAGTCTGTTTATTGCTTTTGCCAGTGGTAGATAACATTTATAAGGAATCGGTCAAAGGAAAGAGCGCCTTCTGGAACTGTGAAGCTCTGTGTTGGCAACTCGGTGACTGGCTGGACCTACTGTCCATCTCCAGAGGGAAGCGGACTGCTGTTTTGAAATTAAAAAATACTAATAAAAAAAATAAAAATATGGTGCTGCTCTATGGCGCCCGGAGGACTGCCACTCTGCATGGCAGTTAAAAAGAATGTGGTTTGGAGATGGAGAGCCACAGAGATGAAGCAGCTGGGAAGAGAGACACAAGTATTGCAGTAGGTCGGCTGTGGTTATGAGGTGCCTCAGGATGTGCTCTTTTTCTTGTTTCCGCCCTTCCCTCGTGCAGCCTTGGAGAGACGAAGTCCCCATGGTGTGGAGTGGTGCAAAAAGGTAAGAGGGTTGTCAGCCCGGTCAGTTTCCTTCACCAATGCTAAGGCAAGTCTTTGAAGAGAAACAGCCTGGTTGCTTGTGCTGCACCCTGTTGAACTAAGCCAGACCAAAAACAGGGCTGCTGTTCCTCCTGCTCTCTTTACCTCTTCTCATCTTGCAGAGGAATGGTCCCGCAATTCGGGTTAATAGGGGACAAGAGAACAAAGGGGTTTCAGAATAACTGCTAACTGTTATGACTGTTGCATGGGGCACTATGCAAGTCTCTGACATCCAGCCAAGATGGACAAAGGAGAAGGACAAGGGAAAAGCCTGGGAGGAAGACTATGAGCCTTCAGTACGAGAGACCCGCAGAGGGACCACCAGAGACTGATAACACATGCGCCAGTGGGCGGGTTCGGATTCCAGGAACTAGTTATAATAACCCTGCCTTTTCTAGAAGTAGTAATGAATATGTATTCGCCTAGGAGCATAAAAACCAGCCGCCTGCTGTGACTTGTGTGCGTCTCGGTGGAGCAGAGACTCGCGGCGCACCCAGTGCTGTTTGCTTACCTCTATTCATTTAATAAATTGTAAACTTTGATTGTAATCCTATTTGGGACTTAGTCATTTATTACAACAGACAACCTTGTAAAATGCAGACAACCAGAATCCTTACAACAATTAAGTGGAAATCACGGTGTAAGAAACATTACCACCTCAAAGAGTAAAAGCCTCAAAAGAAATGTGACTTGTAACAGGCCAGCAGCTGTGTGTTTTCGGTGAAGCACCAGATAGAGTATGAACCTGGATTGCACAGTTAATGGGGAAACGGGAGGGTCCTGGTCCTTGGGAGGGGAAAAAAAAAAAAAAGTATATAAACTGTGTATGGAATCGGTAGGTGCCCTCCTGCTCGCGAGACACCCGCCATTGTAATCTCAAATAAAGATGCTACTGTACTGAGATCCTCTCCTGAGCCTATGTTATTTCCCAAAGATTGATTCACGGTTTTAAGGTTTCAGGGATAGGGCCCTAGGGTTGGGTTTCAGGGTAAGCGTTCTCAGGGTTTGTGTTTAGGATTTTAAGGTTTTTAGTTTTAGGGTTGGAGTTTGAACGGTTAGCGTTTTAGGGATTTGAGGGTTAGGGTTTTAAGGGTTTCAGGGTTAGCGTGTTAGGGTTTTAGAGTTTTTTGGGTTGTAGTGTTGATAGTTTTTTTAGGGTTAGGTTCTTTGGGTTTTATTTTTGGTCAGTTATTTACGGTTAGGGTTTTAAGATCTTATTTTTTTTTTTTTCAGGTTAGGTTCTCCTGGGTTAGGGTTTTGAGCGTCTTAATATTTTGGGTTGGGTTTGGGATTTGAGCGTCCTATTTTTGGGGGGTTTGGGATTTGAGCGTCTTAATTTTGTGGGCTTGGGCGCTGTGAGCGTCTTAAGTGTTTGGGTTAGGGCTTTTAGGCATAGGTCTTCAGGGGTTTAGTGTGGTGGATAGTTTGGGTTAGGTCTGTAGGGGTTTTGAGGATTTTTCCACCTGCTGGTGGGAAAGGGGTACTGCAGGCGGCCGGGGGGGAGCTCATGCCCGGTGACGCCCGAGGGCGCCCCTCTGCCGCCACCTGCTGGTGGAAAAGGAGTACTGCAGGCGGCCGGGGGCCGCGCGTGCGCGTTGCTTATTATGTCTTTTTTTTTTTTTTTTTGAAGTGTAATTTCCTACGCTCCTAGATTTTTCTTCATATGTAAATGAAAGGTTCGTGCTAATTCCCGTTGAAAATAGTTCATTTACTTTCTTGGTTATATTGTCCTTTCTATGTTCAAAGCTGAGGCAAAAATACGGTAAATTTTGCTTCTAGAAACACCGCAGTTCTTTTGTCTGCACTCCGCATGCTGTAAACTAGGGATAGGTGACAAATAAATAAAAACATAAATAAAAGAACACAGCTGCTGCTCCTGCTCTCTTTCTTGTTTTTTGCCCCCTCCTCTTTCCCAGGTGATTGGGTTTGGGTGCTGGGCGGGGCCAAATGTTATACGAGCCCTAGGCATTCTATCAGAGAGCTCCTTCTGCGTGGGCTGCTCTTTGGGGTCGGTGCTTTGTTTATTCTTCTGTTAGCTACATGCAGGGTTCTTTTCGTGGGTCAGAGTCTTGTACGATATTTTAGAGGAAACCAATCTAGTAGTACGTGCATTTATTGCATGAAGCTCTTTGGAGGTGATTGATTGTTATAGCGCTTTTATGGATAGGATGTCAATGTTATTTTGTGTGTTTGCTTTGTTGTTCTACGTCCCTCATGATTTTTGCAGGGTTATAGGGCAGATGCCACCAGGTTTGCTGTTGTTTTTGTTTTGTTTGATTTATTTTTCTTATTTTCTTTTTCGGAAGGGGGTTTGGGATTTGAGCGTCCTATTTTTCTGGGTTTGGGATTTGAGCATCTTAATTTTGTGGGTGTGGGATTTGAGCGTCTTAAGTGTTTGGGTTAGGGGTTTTAGGCATAGGACTTCAGGGGTTTAGTGTGGTAGATAGTTTGGGTTAGGTCTGTAGGGGTTTTGAGGATTTTTAGGGTTAGGGCTTGCGGCTTTTTTGTGTAAGGGCGGTAAGGGCTAGGGTTCCAGGGAGTGCGGTTAAATGTAGTTCTCGACAACTCGGCCTCTGATTGGCCGTGCCGGCTGTGCAGGGAATGCTGGTAGGTGTAGTTTTCCGGCACAAGGCTTGCGGTAGGCCGCGTTGAGTGCCCAGAGCATGCCGGGAAATGTAGTTCTGGGACTCTGAACTTCCGGGAGGCCATGTTGGGCGCCCAGAGCATACCGGGAAATGTAGTTCTGGGACTCCGAACTTCCGGGAGGCCATGTTGTGTGCCCAGAGCACGCCGGGAAATGTAGTTCTGGGACTCCGAACTTCCGGGAGGCCATGTTGGGTGCCCAGAGCACGCCGGGAAATGTAGTTCTGGGACTCCGAACTTCCGGGAGGCCATGTTGGGTGCCCAGAGCACACCGGGAAATGCAGTTCTCGGGGTCTAGGGCTGGGGCTAGGGTTAGAGTTTAGGGTGAGGGTTGGGGTTAGGGTTAGGGCTAGTGAATGCTGGTTCTCTGTGTTTGCAGATGACGGTGAGCGTGTTTAAACTAATTCCAGTTGAAGAAGTTTCAGTTACTTGCTTGGTGACATTATCAGTTCAACATTAAAAGCTGCAGCAAAAGCAAAAGGGGAGTTTTGCTTCTAGAAACACCACAGGTCTCTTGTCTGCTCTCGGAATGTTTTTGAGATAAACCATATCTTAAAAAACAAAGGAAAAAAAAAAACACAGCTGCTTCTTTTGCTCTCTTCCTACTTTCTTGTGCTTTGCCCCTCCCCTTTCCCAGGTGATTGGGTTTGGGTGCTGGGCGGGGCTGAATGCTATATGAGCCCCAGGCATGCTATCAGAGAGCTCCTTCTGCTTGGGCTGCTCCTTGGGGTAAGTGCTGTGTTTTTCCTTCAGTCAGTTGCAGGGTTCTCTAGGCAGACTGGAGCCTATGGATTTCTGGATTTTAAGTGCTTGGAATTCACTCAGTAGCGGGATGTTTAGTAGGGGCTGCTGGCTCACTGTTTTTTTTTGGGCTGGTGGGATACTCTTCTGTTTTTGAGCTCTATTTTAGTCTCTAGATGTATAAACCCACTTGTGTAACTCTCCAGAGGACTAAAACCAGCTTGATTGAATGCTACATATGGCTTGGCAGCGTAGATGCAGCATTACCAAGAGACTGAGCAGAGTTGTATCAGAGTCACCTCTTTCATCCGCAAAGGGTAAGTTTGATTACCCCTGCCGAGGCTTGTGTGTGTGCGTGTCTTTTTGGCATTTGTGGAGCTCAGTTGTTTTTCTTTGTGTGTGTGCATGTTCTTTTTTTTTTTTTTTTTTTTTTTGAGGGTCAAGCAGTGTGTTTGCTGAGTGTGGTTAGAATGAGGAGGTGGGGAGCTGCTCAGGACTGGAAGGTTTGCTTTCTAGGAGTATGCGGCATCCTTCCTGTGCGACGTGACTAACTGTTGGGCTGGAACGTTCCAGCTTTTGTGTGTCTTAAGCAATGTAGCTTGTGTAGTGTGTGTTGTGTGGCCCGGGCAGAGTTTGCTGTGGTGCAGTGGGCGAAGAATCTCAGTTAGAGCTGGTGAGCAGCTGAAGTACCAGAGCTGGGAAGAGAGAGGTATTATTGCAGCAGGTACGCTGTGGCTGTGAGGTGCCTCAGACTGTGCTTTTCTGTCTTTTTTTTTGTTTTGTTTTGTTGATTTTTGCAGGTGCTTTGTGCGGTCGTGGACAGGAAAGGGAAATCCTCGTGTCGCGGAGCAGTGAGGGAAGGTGAGTGTTGTCAGCCTGGTCATCCCTTATCTGAAGCGAAGGGAAGACACTCAGGTGTTTCCCTCAGAGGGTCCGAGGTGAGTCTGTTTGGGATAGAGGAGCAGCGTGGCAGGTGGGTGCTTGCAAGCGCAGTGGTTCTTTTGTCCTTTTGTGTTCCCCGGTGGTGTGGATGATGCTGGCCGCTCCTTTCAAGCTTGGACCTAATTTGCAGGTCCAGAGGCAAGTGGAGTGCTGTTTTGAAAGGATAAAGGTAAAGCTGGGGTCGCTTATGTTGTTGAGGGATGGGTGCTACTGCTGGCAGCTGAATGTTTATCTTCTGCCTGTGTTTTGCCTTTCGTTAGGCTGAAATGCAGTGTGCAGTGCAGGATGTGTCAACCAGCTGCCTCTGCAGTGACTCTGGTGCGTGATGAGCAGAGGTAGCTGTTAATTTTGGGGGTGTGGTTGTCACTGAAGTTATTTTCCTACATCCAATAGAGTAAAATTCCAGTTTGCCTTTTGTTGAGGGAATCTGGAAACAGCACAGATCCCACGGCCTGCTGCAGCTGAGCAAACCAAGATACCAGGGTAACGGTGAGAAGCTCCTATGACAGTGTTCCCACATCGCCCAACTGAGGAGTGCAGAAAAATATTGCTGCCAGCAGCTGATACCAAAAACAAGGTCTACGTGACTACTAATCACAAGGGGACTGTTTTCTTGCAGGTGGGGTTGTTTTCTTCTGGTTGTTTTTCTGAGTGCTTTGGCCAATAACCTTGCGTGAAACACTGTCCACCCCTGTTGAGTTCTCTATAAAAGTTAGGCTATTCGGGCAATAAAATGGAGCATGATCTGACTCTACTGTGTGTCTGTCGTGCTTTCGGCCGTGCTTCCTGCAACAGCCTTTTAGAGGTGCTATAAGTGGGTAAAGAGAAGAGATGGAAGCATGTGCCACGTGGGGCAGGCAAGCGGCTGAGGTACAGGAGGATGAGAGTATGTGATTTATTCCTGGGGGTGGAATGGAATCGATTGTTTTGGTGTATAGTCTGTTTTGCTCCTAGATCTTTCATTCATTGTAAATAAAAGTTTGAGCCAATTCCAGTTAGGAATGTTCCAGTTACGACCCAGCAAGTATTGTCCTTTTAACGTTAAAAAAAACATGCGGCAAAAGCATGGGTGCAGATCTGTTTCGGGTCTTGTGCATCATATTCGGTTCGAGATCGCGTCTGTTTCCATCCTCACTCTTGCAGAAGTCATCTGGGCCGCATCAGGAGCTCTTGCTTGGGAATTGATTTCCTGAGTGTGTTCTTAGGGGGTTTTCAGTCCCCATCCTTCTGGTCTCTTGTCTTGCAGGCAGGCTTTTTAGGCCTCCATCATCCCAGTTCTGGCAGTTGCTTCCAGTTGCGTGTTGTGACATTTGAGTCTCTGGTAGGGTCTGGTGCAGAGCACCTGTTCTGACTTGCTGTTGCCGTAGGGCTTTCTTTTTGGGGGTCACTTTTTCCTGTGCCTTGTGTTGTGTGTTTTGTTTGTAGTGTTTGTGGCGTGCCTGTGTGCGTGTACGTGTTTGGTCTGGAGCTGTCCTGCCTGGCAGTTAGTGAGGACAGGTAATGTGGCAGTGCATGGGTGTACTAATACATTGTCTGGACTGTTTTGGTAAAGATATCCAGTCTGCCTCTGGGCACGTACTGAAGGGCAGCTGGCACAGTCATCTCTGTGGTGTTTGGCAGACTGGAGGGGGGAGAGTTGAGCTGCTTGCGAGCAACTGCTCGCATAGCACTTGAACGGTGTGCTTGTGGAGGTCTGTCGAATCTTGAAAGCTTACAGATATGGGGTTTTGAATTTATTTTTATTTCTTTCCTGTCCCCAGTAGAGCGTAAACCTTTGGAGGAACCTGTCACAGGAAAGAGCTCCTTCTGGAACTGTTCAGCACTCGGTAGGCAACTCGGTGACTGGCTTGATCTACTTCTGAGGTGCTGAGGCAAGGGGGCTGCTGTTTTGAAACGATAGTATTGTAAATGGGGTCCCTTTTGTGTTGTTGAGGGATGGGTGCTAATGCTGGCAGCTGAATGATTGATTCTCTTGTGACTGTTTTAATTTGTTAAAGCTGAAACACAGTGTACGACACGGGACTTGACGACCAGAGCTGCTTTTGGCAAGGTGACTGATGAACAGATATAGAAGGTAATTTAGGGGTGCAGTTGTCACTGCAGTTACTGAACTACACCAAGTACAGTAAAAATCCTGTTTATATTTCAGGGGTGTTGTAGCTGGCCTAAGAGAGCAGATGGAAGCATCTGCCTCGAGGGGAGGGGAGGGCACGGAGGTAAGGCAGCAGCTGAGAGTAACTGTCCCAGCTGTGCTGTGGCTTTGGATGCTGCTTCAGCCTATGCTTTTCTTTTTGTTTCACATTTGTCTCACACAGGCTGAGTGGGGCCAAGCTGCACTCTGAAGAGCAGCACGAGAAGGGCGGGCTGGTTGTGAGCTGGATTGGAGCGGAACTGCCAAGTAGCACGAGGTGAGTGCGAAGGGTATCCATCTTGCTTTGCAGGTGCCATGGCAGGCTCTCCACAGAAGCGGTTGAGGATTTGAGAAGAGGTTGCAGATGATCAAGGAGCGACACGTGCAGGGATGGCTTGAAAAGGGTATGGCTGCTTTCTCTTCTGTTTATCAGGTGTCCCAGGCAATGTGGGCTGTGGTGTTAGTCTTTAGAATCGGAACAAAGCAGGTGCTGAAATGCTGTGTCTGTTTTTTTTTTTTGTGTTGGGGTTGCACCTTGGTGAGTGTAGGGATGGGTTTTAAGTGGGTGCAGCGGAGGGCCTGGCCCCAGTGTCCTGTAGTGTGTTTTGGCCCATCAGCATAGCCTTTTGGTTCTCAGGTAGCTTACTGAAGTAAGTGATTTTTCCTGCGAGTGGAATGGAATTGATTTTTTTTTTTTTTTTTTGGCGTGCAATCAGTTCTGCTCCTAGATTTTTCTTTTTATGTAAATAAAAGATCGAGCTAATTCCAGATGGGAAAAAAAATCAGTTACTTTCTTGGTCAGTTTGTCCTTTTAATATTCAAAGCTGCAGCAAAAGCATGGGGATTTTTGTTTCTAGAAACACCCTAGCTCTCCTGTCTGCACTCTGCATGCTGTTGAGCTAAGCCATATAAATGAATAAAGAAACCACAGCTACTGCTCCTGTCTGATTTTTTTGTTTGTTTGTTTGTTTCTGTGCTTTCCCCCTTGCACTTTCCCAGGTGATTAGCTTCAGGTTCCAGGTGGGACCTAGTGGTAACTGAGTTGCAGGTATTCCATGACAGAGCTCATTCTGCCTGGGCTGCTTTTTGGGGTAAGCGCTTTGTTTTTCCTTCAGTCAGTTGCAGGGTTCTTTAGGTGGGTCAGAGTCTATGGACTGATGCGTTTTCCAGTAGAAACCGGTACGCATATCTTTTTGAGTCGGTAACTGGTAGGATCTGTCACTGTAAAGCAATCTAGTAGTAGGTGCCTGTATTGCACGCAGCTCTTCCTCAGGTGAGTAGTTATTATGGCAGTTTTACGGATGGTATGGTGATGTTACTTTGTGTGTTTGCTTTGTGGTTCTGGTTCCCTTCTGATTTTTGCAGAATTACGGGGCTTTTTGTGATTCTTTGCCTGTATGTCAAATCTCATCAAAGTTACAACCTTGCTGTTAAGGTGATGGAGCAGGGTTTAGTTGAAACGTATCATGGAAGCTCCCTGTGTGAGCATGTGTCTGAAAATGGCAGCAGTGGGCACGTAAGGGGTAGTCTGTTTCAAGTTTAGGGACAGTTTGTTATATTTCTGGAGCTTTTGCCTGTGTGTTTTCTGTCTGTCGAGTCTTTAGACCATAAAGCCTTCTAGGCTTTATGTCCTTGAATCGACGTATTAGAAGTACGTTTATGAGGGGTTGCCAGGTACGTTGTTTTTGGGAAACCGTGGGGTATGGTTCCTTGAGTGCATAAGTGCAGTAGTGCCAAGAGAGTGAGCAGGGCCACCTTCTTCATCTCTGCAGAATGAGTCTGTTCGGGCACACTTCTCAGGTAAATGTAGTGAGCAGATGAGGTAAAGGAGCCGGGAACAGAGAGGTATTGCACAGTAGCATGTTGCATCAGTAGTAGTCAGCGTTGCAGAGGAGGTGTGTGTCAGGGCTGGCGTGCTAGTGAATGCTGGTTCTCTGTTTTTGCAAGTGATGATGAACCTGTTTGACGTAATTCCATTTGAAAAAGTTCCAGTTACTGGCCTGGTCGTGTCGTCCTTTCAATGTTAAAAGCTGCAGCAAAAGCATGGGGATTGTTGCTTCTAGAAACACCACAGGTCACCTGTCTGCTCTCTGCATGTTTTTCAAGTAAAGCAGATCTTTAAAAAAAAAACAAACAAAGAAAATAATAAAAAACAGCTGCTGCTGCTGCTCCTGCTTTCTTTCTACTTCCTTGTGCTTTGCCCCTCCCCTTTTCCAGGTGATTGGGTTTGGGTGCTGGGCGGGGCCGAATGGTATATGAGCCCCAGGCATGCTATCAGAGAGCTCCTTCTGCCTGGGCTGCTCCTTGGGGTAAGTGCTTTGTTTTTCCTTCAGTCAGTTGCAGGGTTCTCTAGGCAGGCTGGAGTTTATAGATTTCTAGAATTTTTAAGTGCTTGGAATTCACTTAGGAGAGGGATGTTTAATAGAGGTTTCTGGCTCACTGTTTTTTGGGATGGTGGGATACTCTTCTGTTTTTGAGCTATATTTTAATCTCTAGATGTATAAGCCAGCAGTAGGTAAACATTAGGAGGAACCGGTCAAAGGTAACAGCGCTTTCTGGAACCGTCAAGTTCTTGTTCGGCAACGTAGTGACTGGTTTGATCTACTTCACAGATGGAGAGGCAAGTGGACTGCTCTCTTTGAAATAACAAAATTGAAAACATAAAGTTTGTCAAAGATGGCAGTGCATGTTTGCAGTCTGTTTATTGCTTTTGCCAGTGGTAGATAACATTTATAAGGAATCGGTCAAAGGAAAGAGCGCCTTCTGGAACTGTGAAGCTCTGTGTTGGCAACTCGGTGACTGGCTGGACCTACTGTCCATCTCCAGAGGGAAGCGGACTGCTGTTTTGAAATTAAAAAATACTAATAAAAAAAATAAAAATATGGTGCTGCTCTATGGCGCCCGGAGGACTGCCACTCTGCATGGCAGTTAAAAAGAATGTGGTTTGGAGATGGAGAGCCACAGAGATGAAGCAGCTGGGAAGAGAGACACAAGTATTGCAGTAGGTCGGCTGTGGTTATGAGGTGCCTCAGGATGTGCTCTTTTTCTTGTTTCCGCCCTTCCCTCGTGCAGCCTTGGAGAGACGAAGTCCCCATGGTGTGGAGTGGTGCAAAAAGGTAAGAGGGTTGTCAGCCCGGTCAGTTTCCTTCACCAATGCTAAGGCAAGTCTTTGAAGAGAAACAGCCTGGTTGCTTGTGCTGCACCCTGTTGAACTAAGCCAGACCAAAAACAGGGCTGCTGTTCCTCCTGCTCTCTTTACCTCTTCTCATCTTGCAGAGGAATGGTCCCGCAATTCGGGTTAATAGGGGACAAGAGAACAAAGGGGTTTCAGAATAACTGCTAACTGTTATGACTGTTGCATGGGGCACTATGCAAGTCTCTGACATCCAGCCAAGATGGACAAAGGAGAAGGACAAGGGAAAAGCCTGGGAGGAAGACTATGAGCCTTCAGTACGAGAGACCCGCAGAGGGACCACCAGAGACTGATAACACATGCGCCAGTGGGCGGGTTCGGATTCCAGGAACTAGTTATAATAACCCTGCCTTTTCTAGAAGTAGTAATGAATATGTATTCGCCTAGGAGCATAAAAACCAGCCGCCTGCTGTGACTTGTGTGCGTCTCGGTGGAGCAGAGACTCGCGGCGCACCCAGTGCTGTTTGCTTACCTCTATTCATTTAATAAATTGTAAACTTTGATTGTAATCCTATTTGGGACTTAGTCATTTATTACAACAGACAACCTTGTAAAATGCAGACAACCAGAATCCTTACAACAATTAAGTGGAAATCACGGTGTAAGAAACATTACCACCTCAAAGAGTAAAAGCCTCAAAAGAAATGTGACTTGTAACAGGCCAGCAGCTGTGTGTTTTCGGTGAAGCACCAGATAGAGTATGAACCTGGATTGCACAGTTAATGGGGAAACGGGAGGGTCCTGGTCCTTGGGAGGGGAAAAAAAAAAAAAAGTATATAAACTGTGTATGGAATCGGTAGGTGCCCTCCTGCTCGCGAGACACCCGCCATTGTAATCTCAAATAAAGATGCTACTGTACTGAGATCCTCTCCTGAGCCTATGTTATTTCCCAAAGATTGATTCACGGTTTTAAGGTTTCAGGGATAGGGCCCTAGGGTTGGGTTTCAGGGTAAGCGTTCTCAGGGTTTGTGTTTAGGATTTTAAGGTTTTTAGTTTTAGGGTTGGAGTTTGAACGGTTAGCGTTTTAGGGATTTGAGGGTTAGGGTTTTAAGGGTTTCAGGGTTAGCGTGTTAGGGTTTTAGAGTTTTTTGGGTTGTAGTGTTGATAGTTTTTTTTAGGGTTAGGTTCTTTGGGTTTTATTTTTGGTCAGTTATTTACGGTTAGGGTTTTAAGATCTTATTTTTTTTTTTTTCAGGTTAGGTTCTCCTGGGTTAGGGTTTTGAGCGTCTTAATATTTTGGGTTGGGTTTGGGATTTGAGCGTCCTATTTTTGGGGGGTTTGGGATTTGAGCGTCTTAATTTTGTGGGCTTGGGCGCTGTGAGCGTCTTAAGTGTTTGGGTTAGGGCTTTTAGGCATAGGTCTTCAGGGGTTTAGTGTGGTGGATAGTTTGGGTTAGGTCTGTAGGGGTTTTGAGGATTTTTCCACCTGCTGGTGGAAAAGAAGTACTGCAGGCGGCCGGGGGGCGCGCATGCGCGGTGATGCCCGCGGGCGCCCTCTGCCGCCACCTGCTGGTGGGAAAGGGGTACTGCAGGCGGCCGGGGGCCGCGCGTGTGTGTTGCTTATTATGTCTTTTTTTTTTTTTTTTTTGAAGTGTAATTTCCTACGCTCCTAGATTTTTCTTCATATGTAAATGAAAGGTTCGTGCTAATTCCCGTTGAAAATAGTTCATTTACTTTCTTGGTTATATTGTCCTTTCTATGTTCAAAGCTGAGGCAAAAATACGGTAAATTTTGCTTCTAGAAACACCGCAGTTCTTTTGTCTGCACTCCGCATGCTGTAAACTAGGGATAGGTGACAAATAAATAAAAACATAAATAAAAGAACACAGCTGCTGCTCCTGCTCTCTTTCTTGTTTTTTGCCCCCTCCTCTTTCCCAGGTGATTGGGTTTGGGTGCTGGGCGGGGCCAAATGTTATACGAGCCCTAGGCATTCTATCAGAGAGCTCCTTCTGCGTGGGCTGCTCTTTGGGGTCGGTGCTTTGTTTATTCTTCTGTTAGCTACATGCAGGGTTCTTTTCGTGGGTCAGAGTCTTGTACGATATTTTAGAGGAAACCAATCTAGTAGTACGTGCATTTATTGCATGAAGCTCTTTGGAGGTGATTAATTGTTATAGCGCTTTTATGGATAGGATGTCAATGTTATTTTGTGTGTTTGCTTTGTTGTTCTACGTCCCTCATGATTTTTGCAGGGTTATAGGGCAGATGCCACCAGGTTTGTTGTTGTTTTTGTTTTGTTTGATTTATTTTTCTTATTTTCTTTTTCGGAAGGGGGTTTGGGATTTGAGCGTCCTATTTTTCTGGGTTTGGGATTTGAGCATCTTAATTTTGTGGGTGTGGGATTTGAGCGTCTTAAGTGTTTGGGTTAGGGGTTTTAGGCATAGGACTTCAGGGGTTTAGTGTGGTAGATAGTTTGGGTTAGGTCTGTAGGGGTTTTGAGGATTTTTAGGGTTAGGGCTTGCGGCTTTTTTGTGTAAGGGCGGTAAGGGCTAGGGTTCCAGGGAGTGCTGTTAAATGTAGTTCTCGACAACTCGGCCTCTGATTGGCCGTGCCGGCTGTGCAGGGAATGCTGGTAGGTGTAGTTTTCCGGCACAAGGCTTGCGGTAGGCCGCGTTGAGTGCCCAGAGCATGCCGGGAAATGTAGTTCTGGGACTCCGAACTTCCGGGAGGCCATGTTGGGCGCCCAGAGCATACCGGGAAATGTAGTTCTGGGACTCCTAACTTCCGGGAGGCCATGTTGTGTGCCCAGAGCATACCGGGAAATGTAGTTCTGGGACTCCGAACTTCCGGGAGGCCATGTTGGGTGCCCAGAGCACGCCGGGAAATGTAGTTCTGGGACTCCGAACTTCCGGGAGGCCATGTTGGGTGCCCAGAGCACGCCGGGAAATGTAGTTCTGGGACTCCGAACTTCCGGGAGGCCATGTTGGGTGCCCAGAGCACACCGGGAAATGCAGTTCTCGGGGTCTAGGGCTGGGGCTAGGGTTAGAGTTTAGGGTGAGGGTTGGGGTTAGGGTTAGGGCTAGTGAATGCTGGTTCTCTGTGTTTGCAGATGACGGTGAGCGTGTTTAAACTAATTCCAGTTGAAGAAGTTTCAGTTACTTGCTTGGTGACATTATCAGTTCAACATTAAAAGCTGCAGCAAAAGCAAAAGGGGAGTTTTGCTTCTAGAAACACCACAGGTCTCTTGTCTGCTCTCGGAATGTTTTTGAGATAAACCATATCTTAAAAAACAAAGGAAAAAAAAAAACACAGCTGCTTCTTTTGCTCTCTTCCTACTTTCTTGTGCTTTGCCCCTCCCCTTTCCCAGGTGATTGGGTTTGGGTGCTGGGCGGGGCTGAATGCTATATGAGCCCCAGGCATGCTATCAGAGAGCTCCTTCTGCTTGGGCTGCTCCTTGGGGTAAGTGCTGTGTTTTTCCTTCAGTCAGTTGCAGGGTTCTCTAGGCAGACTGGAGCCTATGGATTTCTGGATTTTAAGTGCTTGGAATTCACTCAGTAGCGGGATGTTTAGTAGGGGCTGCTGGCTCACTGTTTTTTTTTGGGCTGGTGGGATACTCTTCTGTTTTTGAGCTCTATTTTAGTCTCTAGATGTATAAACCCACTTGTGTAACTCTCCAGAGGACTAAAACCAGCTTGATTGAATGCTACATATGGCTTGGCAGCGTAGATGCAGCATTACCAAGAGACTGAGCAGAGTTGTATCAGAGTCACCTCTTTCATCCGCAAAGGGTAAGTTTGATTACCCCTGCCGAGGCTTGTGTGTGTGCGTGTCTTTTTGGCATTTGTGGAGCTCAGTTGTTTTTCTTTGTGTGTGTGCATGTTCTTTTTTTTTTTTTTTTTTTTTTTTGAGGGTCAAGCAGTGTGTTTGCTGAGTGTGGTTAGAATGAGGAGGTGGGGAGCTGCTCAGGACTGGAAGGTTTGCTTTCTAGGAGTATGTGGCATCCTTCCTGTGCGACGTGACTAACTGTTGGGCTGGAACGTTCCAGCTTTTGTGTGTCTTAAGCAATGTAGCTTGTGTAGTGTGTGTTGTGTGGCCCGGGCAGAGTTTGCTGTGGTGCAGTGGGCGAAGAATCTCAGTTAGAGCTGGTGAGCAGCTGAAGTACCAGAGCTGGGAAGAGAGAGGTATTATTGCAGCAGGTACGCTGTGGCTGTGAGGTGCCTCAGACTGTGCTTTTCTGTCTTTTTTTTTGTTTTGTTTTGTTTTGTTGATTTTTGCAGGTGCTTTGTGCGGTCGTGGACAGGAAAGGGAAATCCTCGTGTCGCGGAGCAGTGAGGGAAGGTGAGTGTTGTCAGCCTGGTCATCCCTTATCTGAAGCGAAGGGAAGACACTCAGGTGTTTCCCTCAGAGGGTCCGAGGTGAGTCTGTTTGGGATAGAGGAGCAGCGTGGCAGGTGGGTGCTTGCAAGCGCAGTGGTTCTTTTGTCCTTTTGTGTTCCCCGGTGGTGTGGATGATGCTGGCCGCTCCTTTCAAGCTTGGACCTAATTTGCAGGTCCAGAGGCAAGTGGAGTGCTGTTTTGAAAGGATAAAGGTAAAGCTGGGGTCGCTTATGTTGTTGAGGGATGGGTGCTACTGCTGGCAGCTGAATGTTTATCTTCTGCCTGTGTTTTGCCTTTCATTAGGCTGAAATGCAGTGTGCAGTGCAGGATGTGTCAACCAGCTGCCTCTGCAGTGACTCTGGTGCGTGATGAGCAGAGGTAGCTGTTAATTTTGGGGGTGTGGTTGTCACTGAAGTTATTTTCCTACATCCAATAGAGTAAAATTCCAGTTTGCCTTTTGTTGAGGGAATCTGGAAACAGCACAGATCCCACGGCCTGCTGCAGCTGAGCAAACCAAGATACCAGGGTAACGGTGAGAAGCTCCTATGACAGTGTTCCCACATCGCCCAACTGAGGAGTGCAGAAAAATATTGCTGCCAGCAGCTGATACCAAAAACAAGGTCTACGTGACTACTAATCACAAGGGGACTGTTTTCTTGCAGGTGGGGTTGTTTTCTTCTGGTTGTTTTTCTGAGTGCTTTGGCCAATAACCTTGCGTGAAACACTGTCCACCCCTGTTGAGTTCTCTATAAAAGTTAGGCTATTCGGGCAATAAAATGGAGCATGATCTGACTCTACTGTGTGTCTGTCGTGCTTTCGGCCGTGCTTCCTGCAACAGCCTTTTAGAGGTGCAATAAGTGGTTAAAGAGAAGAGATGGAAGCATGTGCCACGTGGGGCAGGCAAGCGGCTGAGGTACAGGAGGATGAGAGTATGTGATTTTTTCCTGGGGGTGGAATGGAATTGATTGTTTTGGTGTATAGTCTGTTTTGCTCCTAGATCTTTCATTCATTGTAAATAAAAGTTTGAGCCAATTCCAGTTAGGAATGTTCCAGTTACGACCCAGCAAGTATTGTCCTTTTAACGTTAAAAAAAAAATGCGGCAAAAGCATGGGTGCAGATCTGTTTCGGGTCTTGTGCATCATATTCGGTTCGAGATCGCGTCTGTTTCCATCCTCACTCTTGCAGAAGTCATCTGGGCCGCATCAGGAGCTCTTGCTTGGGAATTGATTTCCTGAGTGTGTTCTTAGGGGGTTTTCAGTCCCCATCCTTCTGGTCTCTTGTCTTGCAGGCAGGCTTTTTAGGCCTCCATCATCCCAGTTCTGGCAGTTGCTTCCAGTTGCATGTTGTGACATTTGAGTCTCTCCTGGGGTCTGGTGCAGAGCACCTGTTCTGACTTGCTGTTGCCGTAGGGCTTTCTTTTTGGGGGTCACTTTTTCCTGTGCCTTGTGTTGTGTGTTTTGTTTGTAGTGTTTGTGGCGTGCCTGTGTGCGTGTACGTGTTTGGTCTGGAGCTGTCCTGCCTGGCAGTTAGTGAGGACAGGTAATGTGGCAGTGCATGGGTGTACTAATACATTGTCTGGACTGTTTTGGTAAAGATATCCAGTCTGCCTCTGGGCACGTACTGAAGGGCAGCTGGCACAGTCATCTCTGTGGTGTTTGGCAGACTGGAGGGGGGAGAGTTGAGCTGCTTGCGAGCAACTGCTCGCATAGCACTTGAACGGTGTGCTTGTGGAGGTCTGTCGAATCTTGAAAGCTTACAGATATGGGGTTTTGAATTTATTTTTATTTCTTTCCTGTCCCCAGTAGAGCGTAAACCTTTGGAGGAACCTGTCACAGGAAAGAGCTCCTTCTGGAACTGTTCAGCACTCGGTAGGCAACTCGGTGACTGGCTTGATCTACTTCTGAGGTGCTGAGGCAAGGGGGCTGCTGTTTTGAAACGATAGTATTGTAAATGGGGTCCCTTTTGTGTTGTTGAGGGATGGGTGCTAATGCTGGCAGCTGAATGATTGATTCTCTTGTGACTGTTTTCATTTGTTAAAGCTGAAACACAGTGTACGACACGGGACTTGACGACCAGAGCTGCTTTTGGCAAGGTGACTGATGAACAGATATAGAAGGTAATTTAGGGGTGCAGTTGTCACTGCAGTTACTGAACTACACCAAGTACAGTAAAAATCCTGTTTATATTTCAGGGGTGTTGTAGCTGGCCTAAGAGAGCAGATGGAAGCATCTGCCTCGAGGGGAGGGGAGGGCACGGAGGTAAGGCAGCAGCTGAGAGTAACTGTCCCAGCTGTGCTGTGGCTTTGGATGCTGCTTCAGCCTATGCTTTTCTTTTTGTTTCACATTTGTCTCACACAGGCTGAGTGGGGCCAAGCTGCACTCTGAAGAGCAGCACGAGAAGGGCGGGCTGGTTGTGAGCTGGATTGGAGCGGAACTGCCAAGTAGCACGAGGTGAGTGCGAAGGGTATCCATCTTGCTTTGCAGGTGCCCTGGCAGGCTCTCCACAGAAGCGGTTGAGGATTTGAGAAGAGGTTGCAGATGATCAAGGAGCGACACGTGCAGGGATGGCTTGAAAAGGGTATGGCTGCTTTCTCTTCTGTTTATCAGGTGTCCCAGGCCATGTGGGCTGTGGTGTTAGTCTTTAGAATCGGAACAAAGCAGGTGCTGAAATGCTGTGTCTGTTTTTTTTTTTTGTGTTGGGGTTGCACCTTGGTGAGTGTAGGGATGGGTTTTAAGTGGGTGCAGCGGAGGGCCTGGCCCCAGTGTCCTGTAGTGTGTTTTGGCCCATCAGCATAGCCTTTTGGTTCTCAGGTAGCTTACTGAAGTAAGTGATTTTTCCTGCGAGTGGAATGGAATTGATTTTTTTTTTTTTTTTTTGGCGTGCAATCAGTTCTGCTCCTAGATTTTTCTTTTTATGTAAATAAAAGATCGAGCTAATTCCAGATGGGAAAAAAAATCAGTTACTTTCTTGGTCAGTTTGTCCTTTTAATATTCAAAGCTGCAGCAAAAGCATGGGGATTTTTGTTTCTAGAAACACCCTAGCTCTCCTGTCTGCACTCTGCATGCTGTTGAGCTAAGCCATATAAATGAATAAAGAAACCACAGCTACTGCTCCTGTCTGATTTTTTTGTTTGTTTGTTTGTTTCTGTGCTTTCCCCCTTGCACTTTCCCAGGTGATTAGCTTCAGGTTCCAGGTGGGACCTAGTGGTAACTGAGTTGCAGGTATTCCATGACAGAGCTCCTTCTGCCTGGGCTGCTTTTTGGGGTAAGCGCTTTGTTTTTCCTTCAGTCAGTTGCAGGGTTCTTTAGGTGGGTCAGAGTCTATGGACTGATGCGTTTTCCAGTAGAAACCGGTACGCATATCTTTTTGAGTTGGTAACTGGTAGGATCTGTCACTGTAAAGCAATCTAGTAGTAGGTGCCTGTATTGCACGCAGCTCTTCCTCAGGTGAGTAGTTATTATGGCAGTTTTACGGATGGTATGGTGATGTTACTTTGTGTGTTTGCTTTGTGGTTCTGGTTCCCTTCTGATTTTTGCAGAATTACGGGGCTTTTTGTGATTCTTTGCCTGTATGTCAAATCTCATCAAAGTTACAACCTTGCTGTTAAGGTGATGGAGCAGGGTTTAGTTGAAACGTATCATGGAAGCTCCCTGTGTGAGCATGTGTCTGAAAATGGCAGCAGTGGGCACGTAAGGGGTAGTCTGTTTCAAGTTTAGGGACAGTTTGTTATATTTCTGGAGCTTTTGCCTGTGTGTTTTCTGTCTGTCGAGTCTTTAGACCATAAAGCCTTCTAGGCTTTATGTCCTTGAATCGACGTATTAGAAGTACGTTTATGAGGGGTTGCCAGGTACGTTGTTTTTGGGAAACCGTGGGGTATGGTTCCTTGAGTGCATAAGTGCAGTAGTGCCAAGAGAGTGAGCAGGGCCACCTTCTTCACCTCTGCAGAATGAGTCTGTTCGGGCACACTTCTCAGGTAAATGTAGTGAGCAGATGAGGTAAAGGAGCCGGGAACAGAGAGGTATTGCACAGTAGCATGTTGCATCAGTAGTAGTCAGCGTTGCGGAGGAGGTGTGTGTCAGGGCTGGTGTGCTAGTGAATGCTGGTTCTCTGTTTTTGCAAGTGATGATGAACCTGTTTGACGTAATTCCATTTGAAAAAGTTCCAGTTACTGGCCTGGTCGTGTCGTCCTTTCAATGTTAAAAGCTGCAGCAAAAGCATGGGGATTGTTGCTTCTAGAAACACCACAGGTCACCTGTCTGCTCTCTGCATGTTTTTCAAGTAAAGCAGATCTTAAAAAAAAAAAAAAAACAAACAAAGAAAATAATAAAAAACAGCTGCTGCTGCTGCTCCTGCTTTCTTTCTACTTCCTTGTGCTTTGCCCCTCCCCTTTTCCAGGTGATTGGGTTTGGGTGCTGGGCGGGGCCGAATGGTATATGAGCCCCAGGCATGCTATCAGAGAGCTCCTTCTGCCTGGGCTGCTCCTTGGGGTAAGTGCTTTGTTTTTCCTTCAGTCAGTTGCAGGGTTCTCTAGGCAGGCTGGAGTTTATAGATTTCTAGAATTTTTAAGTGCTTGGAATTCACTTAGGAGAGGGATGTTTAATAGAGGTTTCTGGCTCACTGTTTTTTGGGATGGTGGGATACTCTTCTGTTTTTGAGCTATATTTTAATCTCTAGATGTATAAGCCAGCAGTAGGTAAACATTAGGAGGAACCGGTCAAAGGTAACAGCGCTTTCTGGAACCGTCAAGTTCTTGTTCGGCAACGTAGTGACTGGTTTGATCTACTTCACAGATGGAGAGGCAAGTGGACTGCTCTCTTTGAAATAACAAAATTGAAAACATAAAGTTTGTCAAAGATGGCAGTGCATGTTTGCAGTCTGTTTATTGCTTTTGCCAGTGGTAGATAACATTTATAAGGAATCGGTCAAAGGAAAGAGCGCCTTCTGGAACTGTGAAGCTCTGTGTTGGCAACTCGGTGACTGGCTGGACCTACTGTCCATCTCCAGAGGGAAGCGGACTGCTGTTTTGAAATTAAAAAATACTAATAAAAAAAATAAAAATATGGTGCTGCTCTATGGCGCCCGGAGGACTGCCACTCTGCATGGCAGTTAAAAAGAATGTGGTTTGGAGATGGAGAGCCACAGAGATGAAGCAGCTGGGAAGAGAGACACAAGTATTGCAGTAGGTCGGCTGTGGTTATGAGGTGCCTCAGGATGTGCTCTTTTTCTTGTTTCCGCCCTTCCCTCGTGCAGCCTTGGAGAGACGAAGTCCCCATGGTGTGGAGTGGTGCAAAAAGGTAAGAGGGTTGTCAGCCCGGTCAGTTTCCTTCACCAATGCTAAGGCAAGTCTTTGAAGAGAAACAGCCTGGTTGCTTGTGCTGCACCCTGTTGAACTAAGCCAGACCAAAAACAGGGCTGCTGTTCCTCCTGCTCTCTTTACCTCTTCTCATCTTGCAGAGGAATGGTCCCGCAATTCGGGTTAATAGGGGACAAGAGAACAAAGGGGTTTCAGAATAACTGCTAACTGTTATGACTGTTGCATGGGGCACTATGCAAGTCTCTGACATCCAGCCAAGATGGACAAAGGAGAAGGACAAGGGAAAAGCCTGGGAGGAAGACTATGAGCCTTCAGTACGAGAGACCCGCAGAGGGACCACCAGAGACTGATAACACGTGCGCCAGTGGGCGGGTTCGGATTCCAGGAACTAGTTATAATAACCCTGCCTTTTCTAGAAGTAGTAATGAATATGTATTCGCCTAGGAGCATAAAAACCAGCCGCCTGCTGTGACTTGTGTGCGTCTCGGTGGAGCAGAGACTCGCGGCGCACCCAGTGCTGTTTGCTTACCTCTATTCATTTAATAAATTGTAAACTTTGATTGTAATCCTATTTGGGACTTAGTCATTTATTACAACAGACAACCTTGTAAAATGCAGACAACCAGAATCCTTACAACAATTAAGTGGAAATCACGGTGTAAGAAACATTACCACCTCAAAGAGTAAAAGCCTCAAAAGAAATGTGACTTGTAACAGGCCAGCAGCTGTGTGTTTTCGGTGAAGCACCAGATAGAGTATGAACCTGGATTGCACAGTTAATGGGGAAACGGGAGGGTCCTGGTCCTTGGGAGGGGGAAAAAAAAAAAAAGTATATAAACTGTGTATGGAATCGGTAGGTGCCCTCCTGCTCGCGAGACACCCGCCATTGTAATCTCAAATAAAGATGCTACTGTACTGAGATCCTCTCCTGAGCCTATGTTATTTCCCAAAGATTGATTCATGGTTTTAAGGTTTCAGGGATAGGGCCCTAGGGTTGGGTTTCAGGGTAAGCGTTCTCAGGGTTTGTGTTTAGGATTTTAAGGTTTTTAGTTTTAGGGTTGGAGTTTGAACGGTTAGCGTTTTAGGGATTTGAGGGTTAGGGTTTTAAGGGTTTCAGGGTTAGCGTGTTAGGGTTTTAGAGTTTTTTGGGTTGTAGTGTTGATAGTTTTTTTAGGGTTAGGTTCTTTGGGTTTTATTTTTGGTCAGTTATTTACGGTTAGGGTTTTAAGATCTTATTTTTTTTTTTTTTCAGGTTAGGTTCTCCTGGGTTAGGGTTTTGAGCGTCTTAATATTTTGGGTTGGGTTTGGGATTTGAGCGTCCTATTTTTGGGGGGTTTGGGATTTGAGCGTCTTAATTTTGTGGGCTTGGGCGCTGTGAGCGTCTTAAGTGTTTGGGTTAGGGCTTTTAGGCATAGGTCTTCAGGGGTTTAGTGTGGTGGATAGTTTGGGTTAGGTCTGTAGGGGTTTTGAGGATTTTTCCACCTGCTGGTGGAAAAGGAGTACTGCAGGCGGCCGGGGGCCGCGCGTGCGCGTTGCTTATTATGTCTTTTTTTTTTTTTTTTTGAAGTGTAATTTCCTACGCTCCTAGATTTTTCTTCATATGTAAATGAAAGGTTCGTGCTAATTCCCGTTGAAAATAGTTCATTTACTTTCTTGGTTATATTGTCCTTTCTATGTTCAAAGCTGAGGCAAAAATACGGTAAATTTTGCTTCTAGAAACACCGCAGTTCTTTTGTCTGCACTCCGCATGCTGTAAACTAGGGATAGGTGACAAATAAATAAAAACATAAATAAAAGAACACAGCTGCTGCTCCTGCTCTCTTTCTTGTTTTTTGCCCCCTCCTCTTTCCCAGGTGATTGGGTTTGGGTGCTGGGCGGGGCCAAATGTTATACGAGCCCTAGGCATTCTATCAGAGAGCTCCTTCTGCGTGGGCTGCTCTTTGGGGTCGGTGCTTTGTTTATTCTTCTGTTAGCTACATGCAGGGTTCTTTTCGTGGGTCAGAGTCTTGTACGATATTTTAGAGGAAACCAATCTAGTAGTACGTGCATTTATTGCATGAAGCTCTTTGGAGGTGATTGATTGTTATAGCGCTTTTATGGATAGGATGTCAATGTTATTTTGTGTGTTTGCTTTGTTGTTCTACGTCCCTCATGATTTTTGCAGGGTTATAGGGCAGATGCCACCAGGTTTGTTGTTGTTTTTGTTTTGTTTGATTTATTTTTCTTATTTTCTTTTTCGGAAGGGGGTTTGGGATTTGAGCGTCCTATTTTTCTGGGTTTGGGATTTGAGCATCTTAATTTTGTGGGTGTGGGATTTGAGCGTCTTAAGTGTTTGGGTTAGGGGTTTTAGGCATAGGACTTCAGGGGTTTAGTGTGGTAGATAGTTTGGGTTAGGTCTGTAGGGGTTTTGAGGATTTTTAGGGTTAGGGCTTGCGGCTTTTTTGTGTAAGGGCGGTAAGGGCTAGGGTTCCAGGGAGTGCTGTTAAATGTAGTTCTCGACAACTCGGCCTCTGATTGGCCGTGCCGGCTGTGCAGGGAATGCTGGTAGGTGTAGTTTTCCGGCACAAGGCTTGCGGTAGGCCGCGTTGAGTGCCCAGAGCATGCCGGGAAATGTAGTTCTGGGACTCCGAACTTCCGGGAGGCCATGTTGGGCGCCCAGAGCATACCGGGAAATGTAGTTCTGGGACTCCTAACTTCCGGGAGGCCATGTTGGGTGCCCAGAGCACGCCGGGAAATGTAGTTCTGGGACTCCGAACTCCCGGGAGGCCATGTTGGGTGCCCAGAGCATGCCGGGAAATGTAGTTCTGGGACTCCGAACTTCCGGGAGGCCATGTTGGGTGCCCAGAGCACGCCGGGAAATGTAGTTCTGGGACTCCGAACTTCCGGGAGGCCATGGTGGGCGCCCAGAGCATACCGGGAAATGTAGTTCTGGGACTCCGAACTTCCGGGAGGCCATGTTGGGTGCCCAGAGCACGCCGGGAAATGTAGTTCTGGGACTCCGAACTTCCGGGAGGCCATGGTGGGTGCCCAGAGCACACCGGGAAATGCAGTTCTCGGGGACTAGGGCTGGGGCTAGGGTTAGAGTTTAGGGTGAGGGTTGGGGTTAGGGTTAGGGCTAGTGAATGCTGGTTCTCTGTGTTTGCAGATGACGGTGAGCGTGTTTAAACTAATTCCAGTTGAAGAAGTTTCAGTTACTTGCTTGGTGACATTATCAGTTCAACATTAAAAGCTGCAGCAAAAGCAAAAGGGGAGTTTTGCTTCTAGAAACACCACAGGTCTCTTGTCTGCTCTTGGAATGTTTTTGAGATAAACCATATCTTAAAAAACAAAGGAAAAAAAAAAACACAGCTGCTTCTTTTGCTCTCTTCCTACTTTCTTGTGCTTTGCCCCTCCCCTTTCCCAGGTGATTGGGTTTGGGTGCTGGGCGGGGCTGAATGGTATATGAGCCCCAGGCATGCTATCAGAGAGCTCCTTCTGCTTGGGCTGCTCCTTGGGGTAAGTGCTGTGTTTTTCCTTCAGTCAGTTGCAGGGTTCTCTAGGCAGACTGGAGCCTATGGATTTCTGGATTTTAAGTGCTTGGAATTCACTCAGTAGCGGGATGTTTAGTAGGGGCTGCTGGCTCACTGGTTTTTTTTGGGATGGTGGGATACTCTTCTGTTTTTGAGCTCTATTTTAGTCTCTAGATGTATAAACCCACTTGTGTAACTCTCCAGAGGACTAAAACCAGCTTGATTGAATGCTACATATGGCTTGGCAGCGTAGATGCAGCATTACCAAGAGACTGAGCAGAGTTGTATCAGAGTCACCTCTTTCATCCGCAAAGGGTAAGTTTGATTACCCCTGCCGAGGCTTGTGTGTGTGCGTGTCTTTTTGGCATTTGTGGAGCTCAGTTGTTTTTCTTTGTGTGTGTGCATGTTCTTTTTTTTTTTTTTTTTTTTTTTTTTTTTTTTTGAGGGTCAAACAGTGTGTTTGCTGAGTGTGGTTAGAATGAGGAGGTGGGGAGCTGCTCAGGACTGGAAGGTTTGCTTTCTAGGAGTATGCGGCATCCTTCCTGTGCGACGTGACTAACTGTTGGGCTGGAACGTTCCAGCTTTTGTGTGTCTTAAGCAATGTAGCTTGTGTAGTGTGTGTTGTGTGGCCCGGGCAGAGTTTGCTGTGGTGCAGTGGGCGAAGAATCTCAGTTAGAGCTGGTGAGCAGCTGAAGTACCAGAGCTGGGAAGAGAGAGGTATTATTGCAGCAGGTACGCTGTGGCTGTGAGGTGCCTCAGACTGTGCTTTTCTGTCTTTTTTTTTGTTTTGTTTTGTTTTGTTGATTTTTGCAGGTGCTTTGTGCGGTCGTGGACAGGAAAGGGAAATCCTCGTGTCGCGGAGCAGTGAGGGAAGGTGAGTGTTGTCAGCCTGGTCATCCCTTATCTGAAGCGAAGGGAAGACACTCAGGTGTTTCCCTCAGAGGGTCCGAGGTGAGTCTGTTTGGGATAGAGGAGCAGCGTGGCAGGTGGGTGCTTGCAAGCGCAGTGGTTCTTTTGTCCTTTTGTGTTCCCCGGTGGTGTGGATGATGCTGGCCGCTCCTTTCAAGCTTGGACCTAATTTGCAGGTCCAGAGGCAAGTGGAGTGCTGTTTTGAAAGGATAAAGGTAAAGCTGGGGTCGCTTATGTTGTTGAGGGATGGGTGCTACTGCTGGCAGCTGAATGTTTATCTTCTGCCTGTGTTTTGCCTTTCATTAGGCTGAAATGCAGTGTGCAGTGCAGGATGTGTCAACCAGCTGCCTCTGCAGTGACTCTGGTGCGTGATGAGCAGAGGTAGCTGTTAATTTTGGGGGTGTGGTTGTCACTGAAGTTATTTTCCTACATCCAATAGAGTAAAATTCCAGTTTGCCTTTTGTTGAGGGAATCTGGAAACAGCACAGATCCCACGGCCTGCTGCAGCTGAGCAAACCAAGATACCAGGGTAACGGTGAGAAGCTCCTATGACAGTGTTCCCACATCGCCCAACTGAGGAGTGCAGAAAAATATTGCTGCCAGCAGCTGATACCAAAAACAAGGTCTACGTGACTACTAATCACAAGGGGACTGTTTTCTTGCAGGTGGGGTTGTTTTCTTCTGGTTGTTTTTCTGAGTGCTTTGGCCAATAACCTTGCGTGAAACACTGTCCACCCCTGTTGAGTTCTCTATAAAAGTTAGGCTATTCGGGCAATAAAATGGAGCATGATCTGACTCTACTGTGTGTCTGTCATGCTTTCGGCCGTGCTTCCTGCAACAGCCTTTTAGAGGTGCAATAAGTGGTTAAAGAGAAGAGATGGAAGCATGTGCCACGTGGGGCAGGCAAGCGGCTGAGGTACAGGAGGGGATGAGAGTATGTGATTTTTTTCTGGGGATGGAATGGAATCGATTGTTTTGGTGTATAGTCTGTTTTGCTCCTAGATCTTTCATTCATTGTAAATAAAAGTTTGAGCCAATTCTAGTTAGGAATGTTCCAGTTACGACCCAGCAAGTATTGTCCTTTTAACGTTAAAAAAAAAATGCGGCAAAAGCATGGGTGCAGATCTGTTTCGGGTCTTGTGCATCATATTCGGTTCGAGATCGCGTCTGTTTCCATCCTCACTCTTGCAGAAGTCATCTGGGCCGCATCAGGAGCTCTTGCTTGGGAATTGATTTCCTGAGTGTGTTCTTAGGGGGTTTTCAGTCCCCATCCTTCTGGTCTCTTGTCTTGCAGGCAGGCTTTTTAGGCCTCCATCATCCCAGTTCTGGCAGTTGCTTCCAGTTGCATGTTGTGACATTTGAGTCTCTCCTGGGGTCTGGTGCAGAGCACCTGTTCTGACTTGCTGTTGCCGTAGGGCTTTCTTTTTGGGGGTCACTTTTTCCTGTGCCTTGTGTTGTGTGTTTTGTTTGTAGTGTTTGTGGCGTGCCTGTGTGCGTGTACGTGTTTGGTCTGGAGCTGTCCTGCCTGGCAGTTAGTGAGGACAGGTAATGTGGCAGTGCATGGGTGTACTAATACATTGTCTGGACTGTTTTGGTAAAGATATCCAGTCTGCCTCTGGGCACGTACTGAAGGGCAGCTGGCACAGTCATCTCTGTGGTGTTTGGCAGACTGGAGGGGGGAGAGTTGAGCTGCTTGCGAGCAACTGCTCGCATAGCACTTGAACGGTGTGCTTGTGGAGGTCTGTCGAATCTTGAAAGCTTACAGATATGGGGTTTTGAATTTATTTTTATTTCTTTCCTGTCCCCAGTAGAGCGTAAACCTTTGGAGGAACCTGTCACAGGAAAGAGCTCCTTCTGGAACTGTTCAGCACTCGGTAGGCAACTCGGTGACTGGCTTGATCTACTTCTGAGGTGCTGAGGCAAGGGGGCTGCTGTTTTGAAACGATAGTATTGTAAATGGGGTCCCTTTTGTGTTGTTGAGGGATGGGTGCTAATGCTGGCAGCTGAATGATTGATTCTCTTGTGACTGTTTTCATCTGTTAAAGCTGAAACACAGTGTACGACACGGGACTTGACGACCAGAGCTGCTTTTGGCAAGGTGAGTGATGAACAGATATAGAAGGTAATTTAGGGGTGCAGTTGTCACTGCAGTTACTGAACTACGCCAAGTACAGTAAAAATCCTGTTTATATTTCAGGGGTGTTGTAGCTGGCCTAAGAGAGCAGATGGAAGCATCTGCCTCGAGGGGAGGGGAGGGCACGGAGGTAAGGCAGCAGCTGAGAGTAACTGTCCCAGCTGTGCTGTGGCTTTGGATGCTGCTTCAGCCTATGCTTTTCTTTTTGTTTCACATTTGTCTCACACAGGCTGAGTGGGGCCAAGCTGCACTCTGAAGAGCAGCACGAGAAGGGCGGGCTGGTTGTGAGCTGGATTGGAGCGGAACTGCCAAGTAGCACGAGGTGAGTGCGAAGGGTATCCATCTTGCTTTGCAGGTGCCATGGCAGGCTCTCCACAGAAGCGGTTGAGGATTTGAGAAGAGGTTGCAGATGATCAAGGAGCGACACGTGCAGGGATGGCTTGAAAAGGGTATGGCTGCTTTCTCTTCTGTTTATCAGGTGTCCCAGGCCATGTGGGCTGTGGTGTTAGTCTTTAGAATCGGAACAAAGCAGGTGCTGAAATGCTGTGTCTGTTTTTTTTTTTTTTTGTGTGTTGGGGTTGCACCTTGGTGAGTGTAGGGATGGGTTTTAAGTGGGTGCAGCGGAGGGCCTGGCCCCAGTGTCCTGTAGTGTGTTTTGACCCATCAGCATAGCCTTTTGGTTCTCAGGTAGCTTACTGAAGTAAGTGATTTTTCCTGCGAGTGGAATGGAATTGATTTTTTTTTTTTTTTTTGGCGTGCAATCAGTTCTGCTCCTAGATTTTTCTTTTTATGTAAATAAAAGATCGAGCTAATTCCAGATGGGAAAAAAAATCAGTTACTTTCTTGGTCAGTTTGTCCTTTTAATATTCAAAGCTGCAGCAAAAGCATGGGGATTTTTGTTTCTAGAAACACCCTAGCTCTCCTGTCTGCACTCTGCATGCTGTTGAGCTAAGCCATATAAATGAATAAAGAAACCACAGCTACTGCTCCTGTCTGATTTTTTTGTTTGTTTGTTTGTTTCTGTGCTTTCCCCCTTGCACTTTCCCAGGTGATTAGCTTCAGGTTCCAGGTGGGACCTAGTGGTAACTGAGTTGCAGGTATTCCATGACAGAGCTCCTTCTGCCTGGGCTGCTTTTTGGGGTAAGCGCTTTGTTTTTCCTTCAGTCAGTTGCAGGGTTCTTTAGGTGGGTCAGAGTCTATGGACTGATGCGTTTTCCAGTAGAAACCGGTACGCATATCTTTTTGAGTTGGTAACTGGTAGGATCTGTCACTGTAAAGCAATCTAGTAGTAGGTGCCTGTATTGCACGCAGCTCTTCCTCAGGTGAGTAGTTATTATGGCAGTTTTACGGATGGTATGGTGATGTTACTTTGTGTGTTTGCTTTGTGGTTCTGGGTCCATTCTGATTTTTGCAGAATTACGGGGCTTTTTGTGATTCTTTGCTTGTATGTCAAATCTCATCAAAGTTACAACCTTGCTGTTAAAGTGATGGAGCAGGGTTTAGTTGAAACGTATCATGGAAGCTCCCTGTGTGAGCATGTGTCTGAAAATGGCAGCAGTGGGCACGTAAGGGGTAGTCTGTTTCAAGTTTAGGGACAGTTTGTTATATTTCTGGAGCTTTTGCCTGTGTGTTTTCTGTCTGTCGAGTCTTTAGACCATAAAGCCTTCTAGGCTTTATGTCCTTGAATCGACGTATTAGAAGTACGTTTATGAGGGGTTGCCAGGTACGTTGTTTTTGGGAAACCGTGGGGTATGGTTCCTTGAGTGCATAAGTGCAGTAGTGCCAAGAGAGTGAGCAGGGCCACCTTCTTCATCTCTGCAGAATGAGTCTGTTCGGGCACACTTCTCAGGTAAATGTAGTGAGCAGATGAGGTAAAGGAGCCGGGAACAGAGAGGTATTGCACAGTAGCATGTTGCATCAGTAGTAGTCAGCGTTGCGGAGGAGGTGTGTGTCAGGGCTGGCGTGCTAGTGAATGCTGGTTCTCTGTTTTTGCAAGTGATGATGAACCTGTTTGACGTAATTCCATTTGAAAAAGTTCCAGTTACTGGCCTGGTCGTGTCGTCCTTTCAATGTTAAAAGCTGCAGCAAAAGCATGGGGATTGTTGCTTCTAGAAACACCACAGGTCACCTGTCTGCTCTCTGCATGTTTTTCAAGTAAAGCAGATCTTAAAAAAAAAAAAAACAAACAAAGAAAATAATAAAAAACAGCTGCTGCTGCTGCTCCTGCTTTCTTTCTACTTCCTTGTGCTTTGCCCCTCCCCTTTTCCAGGTGATTGGGTTTGGGTGCTGGGCGGGGCCGAATGGTATATGAGCCCCAGGCATGCTATCAGAGAGCTCCTTCTGCCTGGGCTGCTCCTTGGGGTAAGTGCTTTGTTTTTCCTTCAGTCAGTTGCAGGGTTCTCTAGGCAGGCTGGAGTTTATAGATTTCTAGAATTTTTAAGTGCTTGGAATTCACTTAGGAGAGGGATGTTTAATAGAGGTTTCTGGCTCACTGTTTTTTGGGATGGTGGGATACTCTTCTGTTTTTGAGCTATATTTTAATCTCTAGATGTATAAGCCAGCAGTAGGTAAACATTAGGAGGAACCGGTCAAAGGTAACAGCGCTTTCTGGAACCGTCAAGTTCTTGTTCGGCAACGTAGTGACTGGTTTGATCTACTTCACAGATGGAGAGGCAAGTGGACTGCTCTCTTTGAAATAACAAAATTGAAAACATAAAGTTTGTCAAAGATGGCAGTGCATGTTTGCAGTCTGTTTATTGCTTTTGCCAGTGGTAGATAACATTTATAAGGAATCGGTCAAAGGAAAGAGCGCCTTCTGGAACTGTGAAGCTCTGTGTTGGCAACTCGGTGACTGGCTGGACCTACTGTCCATCTCCAGAGGGAAGCGGACTGCTGTTTTGAAATTAAAAAATACTAATAAAAAAAATAAAAATATGGTGCTGCTCTATGGCGCCCGGAGGACTGCCACTCTGCATGGCAGTTAAAAAGAATGTGGTTTGGAGATGGAGAGCCACAGAGATGAAGCAGCTGGGAAGAGAGACACAAGTATTGCAGTAGGTCGGCTGTGGTTATGAGGTGCCTCAGGATGTGCTCTTTTTCTTGTTTCCGCCCTTCCCTCGTGCAGCCTTGGAGAGACGAAGTCCCCATGGTGTGGAGTGGTGCAAAAAGGTAAGAGGGTTGTCAGCCCGGTCAGTTTCCTTCACCAATGCTAAGGCAAGTCTTTGAAGAGAAACAGCCTGGTTGCTTGTGCTGCACCCTGTTGAACTAAGCCAGACCAAAAACAGGGCTGCTGTTCCTCCTGCTCTCTTTACCTCTTCTCATCTTGCAGAGGAATGGTCCCGCAATTCGGGTTAATAGGGGACAAGAGAACAAAGGGGTTTCAGAATAACTGCTAACTGTTATGACTGTTGTATGGGGCACTATGCAAGTCTCTGACATCCAGCCAAGATGGACAAAGGAGAAGGACAAGGGAAAAGCCTGGGAGGAAGACTATGAGCCTTCAGTACGAGAGACCCGCAGAGGGACCACCAGAGACTGATAACACATGCGCCAGTGGGCGGGTTCGGATTCCAGGAACTAGTTATAATAACCCTGCCTTTTCTAGAAGTAGTAATGAATATGTATTCGCCTAGGAGCATAAAAACCAGCCGCCTGCTGTGACTTGTGTGCGTCTCGGTGGAGCAGAGACTCGCGGCGCACCCAGTGCTGTTTGCTTACCTCTATTCATTTAATAAATTGTAAACTTTGATTGTAATCCTATTTGGGACTTAGTCATTTATTACAACAGACAACCTTGTAAAATGCAGACAACCAGAATCCTTACAACAATTAAGTGGAAATCACGGTGTAAGAAACATTACCACCTCAAAGAGTAAAAGCCTCAAAAGAAATGTGACTTGTAACAGGCCAGCAGCTGTGTGTTTTCGGTGAAGCACCAGATAGAGTATGAACCTGGATTGCACAGTTAATGGGGAAACGGGAGGGTCCTGGTCCTTGGGAGGGGGAAAAAAAAAAAAGTATATAAACTGTGTATGGAATCGGTAGGTGCCCTCCTGCTCGCGGGACACCCGCCGTTGTAATCTCAAATAAAGATGCTACTGTACTGAGATCCTCTCCTGAGCCTATGTTATTTCCCAGAGATTGATTCACGGTTTTAAGGTTTCAGGGATAGGGCCCTAGGGTTGGGTTTCAGGGTAAGCGTTCTCAGGGTTTATGTTTAGGATTTTAAGGTTTTTAGTTTTAGGGTTGGAGTTTGAACGGTTAGCGTTTTAGGGATTTGAGGGTTAGGGTTTTAAGGGTTTCAGGGTTAGCGTGTTAGGGTTTTAGAGTTTTTTGGGTTGTAGTGTTGATAGTTTTTTTAGGGTTAGGTTCTTTGGGTTTTATTTTTGGTCAGTTATTTACGGTTAGGGTTTTAAGATCTTATTTTTTTTTTTTCAGGTTAGGTTCTCCTGGGTTAGGGTTTTGAGCGTCTTAATATTTTGGGTTGGGTTAGGGATTTGAGCGTCCTATTTTTGGGGGGTTTGGGATTTGAGCGTCTTAATTTTGTGGGCTTGGGCGCTGTGAGCGTCTTAAGTGTTTGGGTTAGGGCTTTTAGGCATAGGTCTTCAGGGGTTTAGTGTGGTGGATAGTTTGGGTTAGGTCTGTAGGGGTTTTGAGGATTTTTCCACCTGCTGGTGGAAAAGGAGTACTGCAGGCGGCCGGGGGGCGCGCATGCGCGGTGATGCCCGCGGGCGCCCTCTGCCGCCACCTGCTGGTGGGAAAGGGGTACTGCAGGCGGCCGGGGGCCGCGCGTGCGCGTTGCTTATTATGTCTTTTTTTTTTTTTTTTTGAAGTGTAATTTCCTACGCTCCTAGATTTTTCTTCATATGTAAATGAAAGGTTCGTGCTAATTCCCGTTGAAAATAGTTCATTTACTTTCTTGGTTATATTGTCCTTTCTATGTTCAAAGCTGAGGCAAAAATACGGTAAATTTTGCTTCTAGAAACACCGCAGTTCTTTTGTCTGCACTCCGCATGCTGTAAACTAGGGATAGGTGACAAATAAATAAAAACATAAATAAAAGAACACAGCTGCTGCTCCTGCTCTCTTTCTTGTTTTTTGCCCCCTCCTCTTTCCCAGGTGATTGGGTTTGGGTGCTGGGCGGGGCCAAATGTTATACGAGCCCTAGGCATTCTATCAGAGAGCTCCTTCTGCGTGGGCTGCTCTTTGGGGTCGGTGCTTTGTTTATTCTTCTGTTAGCTACATGCAGGGTTCTTTTCGTGGGTCAGAGTCTTGTACGATATTTTAGAGGAAACCAATCTAGTAGTACGTGCATTTATTGCATGAAGCTCTTTGGAGGTGATTGATTGTTATAGCGCTTTTATGGATAGGATGTCAATGTTATTTTGTGTGTTTGCTTTGTTGTTCTACGTCCCTCATGATTTTTGCAGGGTTATAGGGCAGATGCCACCAGGTTTGTTGTTGTTTTTGTTTTGTTTGATTTATTTTTCTTATTTTCTTTTTCGGAAGGGGGTTTGGGATTTGAGCGTCCTATTTTTCTGGGTTTGGGATTTGAGCATCTTAATTTTGTGGGTGTGGGATTTGAGCGTCTTAAGTGTTTGGGTTAGGGGTTTTAGGCATAGGACTTCAGGGGTTTAGTGTGGTAGATAGTTTGGGTTAGGTCTGTAGGGGTTTTGAGGATTTTTAGGGTTAGGGCTTGCGGCTTTTTTGTGTAAGGGCGGTAAGGGCTAGGGTTCCAGGGAGTGCTGTTAAATATAGTTCTCGACAACTCGGCCTCTGATTGGCCGTGCCGGCTGTGCAGGGAATGCTGGTAGGTGTAGTTTTCCGGCACAAGGCTTGCAGTAGGCCGCGTTGAGTGCCCAGAGCATGCCGGGAAATGTAGTTCTGGGACTCCGAACTTCCGGGAGGCCATGTTGGGCGCCCAGAGCATACCGGGAAATGTAGTTCTGGGACTCCTAACTTCCGGGAGGCCATGTTGGGTGCCCAGAGCACGCCGGGAAATGTAGTTCTGGGACTCCGAACTTCCGGGAGGCCATGTTGGGTGCCCAGAGCATGCCGGGAAATGTAGTTCTGGGACTCCGAACTTCCGGGAGGCCATGGTGGGTGCCCAGAGCACACCGGGAAATGCAGTTCTCGGGGTCTAGGGCTGGGGCTAGGGTTAGAGTTTAGGGTGAGGGTTGGGGTTAGGGTTAGGGCTAGTGAATGCTGGTTCTCTGTGTTTGCAGATGACGGTGAGCGTGTTTAAACTAATTCCAGTTGAAGAAGTTTCAGTTACTTGCTTGGTGACATTATCAGTTCAACATTAAAAGCTGCAGCAAAAGCAAAAGGGGAGTTTTGCTTCTAGAAACACCACAGGTCTCTTGTCTGCTCTCGGAATGTTTTTGAGATAAACCATATCTTAAAAAACAAAGGAAAAAAAAAAACACAGCTGCTTCTTTTGCTCTCTTCCTACTTTCTTGTGCTTTGCCCCTCCCCTTTCCCAGGTGATTGGGTTTGGGTGCTGGGCGGGGCTGAATGGTATATGAGCCCCAGGCATGCTATCAGAGAGCTCCTTCTGCTTGGGCTGCTCCTTGGGGTAAGTGCTGTGTTTTTCCTTCAGTCAGTTGCAGGGTTCTCTAGGCAGACTGGAGCCTATGGATTTCTGGATTTTAAGTGCTTGGAATTCACTCAGTAGCGGGATGTTTAGTAGGGGCTGCTGGCTCACTGTTTTTTTTTGGGCTGGTGGGATACTCTTCTGTTTTTGAGCTCTATTTTAGTCTCTAGATGTATAAACCCACTTGTGTAACTCTCCAGAGGACTAAAACCAGCTTGATTGAATGCTACATATGGCTTGGCAGCGTAGATGCAGCATTACCAAGAGACTGAGCAGAGTTGTATCAGAGTCACCTCTTTCATCCGCAAAGGGTAAGTTTGATTACCCCTGCCGAGGCTTGTGTGTGTGCGTGTCTTTTTGGCATTTGTGGAGCTCAGTTGTTTTTCTTTGTGTGTGTGCATGTTCTTTTTTTTTTTTTTTTTTTTTTGAGGGTCAAACAGTGTGTTTGCTGAGTGTGGTTAGAATGAGGAGGTGGGGAGCTGCTCAGGACTGGAAGGTTTGCTTTCTAGGAGTATGCAGCATCCTTCCTGTGCGACGTGACTAACTGTTGGGCTGGAACGTTCCAGCTTTTGTGTGTCTTAAGGAATGTAGCTTGTGTAGTGTGTGTTGTGTGGCCCGGGCAGAGTTTGCTGTGGTGCAGTGGGCGAAGAATCTCAGTTAGAGCTGGTGAGCAGCTGAAGTACCAGAGCTGGGAAGAGAGAGGTATTATTGCAGCAGGTACGCTGTGGCTGTGAGGTGCCTCAGACTGTGCTTTTCTGTCTTTTTTTTGTTTTGTTTTGTTTTGTTGTTTTTTTGCAGGTGCTTTGTGCGGTCGTGGACAGGAAAGGGAAATCCTCGTGTCGCGGAGCAGTGAGGGAAGGTGAGTGTTGTCAGCCTGGTCATCCCTTATCTGAAGCGAAGGGAAGACACTCAGGTGTTTCCCTCAGAGGGTCCGAGGTGAGTCTGTTTGGGATAGAGGAGCAGCGTGGCAGGTGGGTGCTTGCAAGCGCAGTGGTTCTTTTGTCCTTTTGTGTTCCCCGGTGGTGTGGATGATGCTGGCCGCTCCTTTCAAGCTTGGACCTAATTTGCAGGTCCAGAGGCAAGTGGAGTGCTGTTTTGAAAGGATAAAGGTAAAGCTGGGGTCGCTTATGTTGTTGAGGGATGGGTGCTACTGCTGGCAGCTGAATGTTTATCTTCTGCCTGTGTTTTGCCTTTCATTAGGCTGAAATGCAGTGTGCAGTGCAGGATGTGTCAACCAGCTGCCTCTGCAGTGACTCTGGTGCGTGATGAGCAGAGGTAGCTGTTAATTTTGGGGGTGTGGTTGTCACTGAAGTTATTTTCCTACATCCAATAGAGTAAAATTCCAGTTTGCCTTTTGTTGAGGGAATCTGGAAACAGCACAGATCCCACGGCCTGCTGCAGCTGAGCAAACCAAGATACCAGGGTGAGAAGCTCCTATGACAGTGTTCCCACATCGCCCAACTGAGGAGTGCAGAAAAATATTGCTGCCAGCAGCTGATACCAAAAACAAGGTCTACGTGACTACTAATCACAAGGGGACTGTTTTCTTGCAGGTGGGGTTGTTTTCTTCTGGTTGTTTTTCTGAGTGCTTTGGCCAATAACCTTGCGTGAAACACTGTCCACCCCTGTTGAGTTCTCTATAAAAGTTAGGCTATTCGGGCAATAAAATGGAGCATGATCTGACTCTACTGTGTGTCTGTCGTGCTTTCGGCCGTGCTTCCTGCAACAGCCTTTTAGAGGTGCTATAAGTGGTTAAAGAGAAGAGATGGAAGCATGTGCCATGTGGGGCAGGCAAGCGGCTGAGGTACAGGAGGGGATGAGAGTATGTGATTTTTTCCTGGGGGTGGAATGGAATCGATTGTTTTGGTGTATAGTCTGTTTTGCTCCTAGATCTTTCATTCATTGTAAATAAAAGTTTGAGCCAATTCCAGTTAGGAATGTTCCAGTTACGACCCAGCAAGTATTGTCCTTTTAACGTTAAAAAAAAAATGCGGCAAAAGCATGGGTGCAGATCTGTTTCGGGTCTTGTGCATCATATTCGGTTCGAGATCGCGTCTGTTTCCATCCTCACTCTTGCAGAAGTCATCTGGGCCGCATCAGGAGCTCTTGCTTGGGAATTGATTTCCTGAGTATGTTCTTAGGGGGTTTTCAGTCCCCATCCTTCTGGTCTCTTGTCTTGAAGGCAGGCTTTTTAGGCCTCCATCATCCCAGTTCTGGCAGTTGCTTCCAGTTGCATGTTGTGACATTTGAGTCTCTCCTGGGGTCTGGTGCAGAGCACCTGTTCTGACTTGCTGTTGCCGTAGGGCTTTCTTTTTGGGGGTCACTTTTTCCTGTGCCTTGTGTTGTGTGTTTTGTTTGTAGTGTTTGTGGCGTGCCTGTGTGCGTGTACGTGTTTGGTCTGGAGCTGTCCTGCCTGGCAGTTAGTGAGGACAGGTAATGTGGCAGTGCATGGGTGTACTAATACATTGTCTGGACTGTTTTGGTAAAGATATCCAGTCTGCCTCTGGGCACGTACTGAAGGGCAGCTGGCACAGTCATCTCTGTGGTGTTTGGCAGACTGGAGGGGGGAGAGTTGAGCTGCTTGCGAGCAACTGCTCGCATAGCACTTGAACGGTGTGCTTGTGGAGGTCTGTCGAATCTTGAAAGCTTACAGATATGGGGTTTTGAATTTATTTTTATTTCTTTCCTGTCCCCAGTAGAGCGTAAACCTTTGGAGGAACCTGTCACAGGAAAGAGCTCCTTCTGGAACTGTTCAGCACTCGGTAGGCAACTCGGTGACTGGCTTGATCTACTTCTGAGGTGCTGAGGCAAGGGGGCTGCTGTTTTGAAACGATAGTATTGTAAATGGGGTCCCTTTTGTGTTGTTGAGGGATGGGTGCTAATGCTGGCAGCTGAATGATTGATTCTCTTGTGACTGTTTTCATCTGTTAAAGCTGAAACACAGTGTACGACACGGGACTTGACGACCAGAGCTGCTTTTGGCAAGGTGAGTGATGAACAGATATAGAAGGTAATTTAGGGGTGCAGTTGTCACTGCAGTTACTGAACTACACCAAGTACAGTAAAAATCCTGTTTATATTTCAGGGGTGTTGTAGCTGGCCTAAGAGAGCAGATGGAAGCATCTGCCTCGAGGGGAGGGGAGGGCACGGAGGTAAGGCAGCAGCTGAGAGTAACTGTCCCAGCTGTGCTGTGGCTTTGGATGCTGCTTCAGCCTATGCTTTTCTTTTTGTTTCACATTTGTCTCACACAGGCTGAGTGGGGCCAAGCTGCACTCTGAAGAGCAGCACGAGAAGGGCGGGCTGGTTGTGAGCTGGATTGGAGCGGAACTGCCAAGTAGCACGAGGTGAGTGCGAAGGGTATCCATCTTGCTTTGCAGGTGCCATGGCAGGCTCTCCACAGAAGCAGTTGAGGATTTGAGAAGAGGTTGCAGATGATCAAGGAGCGACACGTGCAGGGATGGCTTGAAAAGGGTATGGCTGCTTTCTCTTCTGTTTATCAGGTGTCCCAGGCCATGTGGGCTGTGGTGTTAGTCTTTAGAATCGGAACAAAGCAGGTGCTGAAATGCTGTGTCTGTTTTTTTTTTTTTGTGTGTGTTGGGGTTGCACCTTGGTGAGTGTAGGGATGGGTTTTAAGTGGGTGCAGCAGAGGGCCTGGCCCCAGTGTCCTGTAGTGTGTTTTGGCCCATCAGCATAGCCTTTTGGTTCTCAGGTAGCCTACTGAAGTAAGTGATTTTTCCTGCGAGTGGAATGGAATTGATTTTTTTTTTTTTTTTTTTGGCGTGCAATCAGTTCTGCTCCTAGATTTTTCTTTTTATGTAAATAAAAGATCGAGCTAATTCCAGATGGGAAAAAAAATCAGTTACTTTCTTGGTCAGTTTGTCCTTTTAATATTCAAAGCTGCAGCAAAAGCATGGGGATTTTTGTTTCTAGAAACACCCTAGCTCTCCTGTCTGCACTCTGCATGCTGTTGAGCTAAGCCATATAAATGAATAAAGAAACCACAGCTACTGCTCCTGTCTGATTTTTTTGTTTGTTTGTTTGTTTCTGTGCTTTCCCCCTTGCACTTTCCCAGGTGATTAGCTTCAGGTTCCAGGTGGGACCTAGTGGTAACTGAGTTGCAGGTATTCCATGACAGAGCTCATTCTGCCTGGGCTGCTTTTTGGGGTAAGCGCTTTGTTTTTCCTTCAGTCAGTTGCAGGGTTCTTTAGGTGGGTCAGAGTCTATGGACTGATGCGTTTTCCAGTAGAAACCGGTACGCATATCTTTTTGAGTTGGTAACTGGTAGGATCTGTCACTGTAAAGCAATCTAGTAGTAGGTGCCTGTATTGCACGCAGCTCTTCCTCAGGTGAGTAGTTATTATGGCAGTTTTACGGATGGTATGGTGATGTTACTTTGTGTGTTTGCTTTGTGGTTCTGGTTCCCTTCTGATTTTTGCAGAATTACGGGGCTTTTTGTGATTCTTTGCCTGTATGTCAAATCTTATCAAAGTTACAACCTTGCTGTTAAAGTGATGGAGCAGGGTTTAGTTGAAACGTATCATGGAAGCTCCCTGTGTGAGCATGTGTCTGAAAATGGCAGCAGTGGGCACGTAAGGGGTAGTCTGTTTCAAGTTTAGGGACAGTTTGTTATATTTCTGGAGCTTTTGCCTGTGTGTTTTCTGTCTGTCTAGTGTTTAGACCTTGCAGCCTTTTAGTCTTGATGTCCTTGAATTGACATATTAGAAGTATGTTTATTAGGTGTTTCCAGGTAGTTGTTTTTGGGAAACAGTGGGGTAATGTCTCTTGACCGCATAAGTGCAGTAGTGCCAAGAGAGTGAGCAGGGCCACCTTCTTCATCTCTGCAGAATGAGTCTGTTCGGGCATACTTCTCAGGTAAATGTAGTGAGCAGATGAGGTAAAGGAGCCGGGAACAGAGAGGTATTGCACAGTAGCATGTTGCATCAGTAGTAGTCAGCGTTGCAGAGGAGGTGTGTGTCAGGGCTGGCGTGCTAGTGAATGCTGGTTCTCTGTTTTTGCAAGTGATGATGAACCTGTTTGACGTAATTCCATTTGAAAAAGTTCCAGTTACTGGCCTGGTCGTGTCGTCCTTTCAATGTTAAAAGCTGCAGCAAAAGCATGGGGATTGTTGCTTCTAGAAACACCACAGGTCACCTGTCTGCTCTCTGCATGTTTTTCAAGTAAAGCAGATCTTAAAAAAAAAAAAACAAACAAAGAAAATAATAAAAAACAGCTGCTGCTGCTGCTCCTGCTTTCTTTCTACTTCCTTGTGCTTTGCCCCTCCCCTTTTCCAGGTGATTGGGTTTGGGTGCTGGGCGGGGCCGAATGGTATATGAGCCCCAGGCATGCTATCAGAGAGCTCCTTCTGCCTGGGCTGCTCCTTGGGGTAAGTGCTTTGTTTTTCCTTCAGTCAGTTGCAGGGTTCTCTAGGCAGGCTGGAGTTTATAGATTTCTAGAATTTTTAAGTGCTTGGAATTCACTTAGGAGAGGGATGTTTAATAGAGGTTTCTGGCTCACTGTTTTTTGGGATGGTGGGATACTCTTCTGTTTTTGAGCTATATTTTAATCTCTAGATGTATAAGCCAGCAGTAGGTAAACATTAGGAGGAACCGGTCAAAGGTAACAGCGCTTTCTGGAACCGTCAAGTTCTTGTTCGGCAACGTAGTGACTGGTTTGATCTACTTCACAGATGGAGAGGCAAGTGGACTGCTCTCTTTGAAATAACAAAATTGAAAACATAAAGTTTGTCAAAGATGGCAGTGCATGTTTGCAGTCTGTTTATTGCTTTTGCCAGTGGTAGATAACATTTATAAGGAATCGGTCAAAGGAAAGAGCGCCTTCTGGAACTGTGAAGCTCTGTGTTGGCAACTCGGTGACTGGCTGGACCTACTGTCCATCTCCAGAGGGAAGCGGACTGCTGTTTTGAAATTAAAAAATACTAATAAAAAAAATAAAAATATGGTGCTGCTCTATGGCGCCCGGAGGACTGCCACTCTGCATGGCAGTTAAAAAGAATGTGGTTTGGAGATGGAGAGCCACAGAGATGAAGCAGCTGGGAAGAGAGACACAAGTATTGCAGTAGGTCGGCTGTGGTTATGAGGTGCCTCAGGATGTGCTCTTTTTCTTGTTTCCGCCCTTCCCTCGTGCAGCCTTGGAGAGACGAAGTCCCCATGGTGTGGAGTGGTGCAAAAAGGTAAGAGGGTTGTCAGCCCGGTCAGTTTCCTTCACCAATGCTAAGGCAAGTCTTTGAAGAGAAACAGCCTGGTTGCTTGTGCTGCACCCTGTTGAACTAAGCCAGACCAAAAACAGGGCTGCTGTTCCTCCTGCTCTCTTTACCTCTTCTCATCTTGCAGAGGAATGGTCCCGCAATTCGGGTTAATAGGGGACAAGAGAACAAAGGGGTTTCAGAATAACTGCTAACTGTTATGACTGTTGCATGGGGCACTATGCAAGTCTCTGACATCCAGCCAAGATGGACAAAGGAGAAGGACAAGGGAAAAGCCTGGGAGGAAGACTATGAGCCTTCAGTACGAGAGACCCGCAGAGGGACCACCAGAGACTGATAACACATGCACCAGTGGGCGGGTTCGGATTCCAGGAACTAGTTATAATAACCCTGCCTTTTCTAGAAGTAGTAATGAATATGTATTCGCCTAGGAGCATAAAAACCAGCCGCCTGCTGTGACTTGTGTGCGTCTCGGTGGAGCAGAGACTCGCGGCGCACCCAGTGCTGTTTGCTTACCTCTATTCATTTAATAAATTGTAAACTTTGATTGTAATCCTATTTGGGACTTAGTCATTTATTACAACAGACAACCTTGTAAAATGCAGACAACCAGAATCCTTACAACAATTAAGTGGAAATCACGGTGTAAGAAACATTACCACCTCAAAGAGTAAAAGCCTCAAAAGAAATGTGACTTGTAACAGGCCAGCAGCTGTGTGTTTTCGGTGAAGCACCAGATAGAGTATGAACCTGGATTGCACAGTTAATGGGGAAACGGGAGGGTCCTGGTCCTTGGGAGGGGGAAAAAAAAAAAGTATATAAACTGTGTATGGAATCGGTAGGTGCCCTCCTGCTCGCGGGACACCCGCCGTTGTAATCTCAAATAAAGATGCTACTGTACTGAGATCCTCTCCTGAGCCTATGTTATTTCCCAGAGATTGATTCACGGTTTTAAGGTTTCAGGGATAGGGCCCTAGGGTTGGGTTTCAGGGTAAGCGTTCTCAGGGTTTATGTTTAGGATTTTAAGGTTTTTAGTTTTAGGGTTGGAGTTTGAACGGTTAGCGTTTTAGGGATTTGAGGGTTAGGGTTTTAAGGGTTTCAGGGTTAGCGTGTTAGGGTTTTAGAGTTTTTTGGGTTGTAGTGTTGATAGTTTTTTTAGGGTTAGGTTCTTTGGGTTTTATTTTTGGTCAGTTATTTACGGTTAGGGTTTTAAGATCTTATTTTTTTTTTTTCAGGTTAGGTTCTCCTGGGTTAGGGTTTTGAGCGTCTTAATATTTTGGGTTGGGTTAGGGATTTGAGCGTCCTATTTTTGGGGGGTTTGGGATTTGAGCGTCTTAATTTTGTGGGCTTGGGCGCTGTGAGCGTCTTAAGTGTTTGGGTTAGGGCTTTTAGGCATAGGTCTTCAGGGGTTTAGTGTGGTGGATAGTTTGGGTTAGGTCTGTAGGGGTTTTGAGGATTTTTCCACCTGCTGGTGGAAAAGAAGTACTGCAGGCGGCCGGGGGGCGCGCATGCGCGGTGATGCCCGCGGGCGCCCTCTGCCGCCACCTGCTGGTGGGAAAGGGGTACTGCAGGCGGCCGGGGGCCGCGCGTGCGCGTTGCTTATTATGTCTTTTTTTTTTTTTTTTTGAAGTGTAATTTCCTACGCTCCTAGATTTTTCTTCATATGTAAATGAAAGGTTCGTGCTAATTCCCGTTGAAAATAGTTCATTTACTTTCTTGGTTATATTGTCCTTTCTATGTTCAAAGCTGAGGCAAAAATACGGTAAATTTTGCTTCTAGAAACACCGCAGTTCTTTTGTCTGCACTCCGCATGCTGTAAACTAGGGATAGGTGACAAATAAATAAAAACATAAATAAAAGAACACAGCTGCTGCTCCTGCTCTCTTTCTTGTTTTTTGCCCCCTCCTCTTTCCCAGGTGATTGGGTTTGGGTGCTGGGCGGGGCCAAATGTTATACGAGCCCTAGGCATTCTATCAGAGAGCTCCTTCTGCGTGGGCTGCTCTTTGGGGTCGGTGCTTTGTTTATTCTTCTGTTAGCTACATGCAGGGTTCTTTTCGTGGGTCAGAGTCTTGTACGATATTTTAGAGGAAACCAATCTAGTAGTACGTGCATTTATTGCATGAAGCTCTTTGGAGGTGATTGATTGTTATAGCGCTTTTATGGATAGGATGTCAATGTTATTTTGTGTGTTTGCTTTGTTGTTCTACGTCCCTCATGATTTTTGCAGGGTTATAGGGCAGATGCCACCAGGTTTGTTGTTGTTTTTGTTTTGTTTGATTTATTTTTCTTATTTTCTTTTTCGGAAGGGGGTTTGGGATTTGAGCGTCCTATTTTTCTGGGTTTGGGATTTGAGCATCTTAATTTTGTGGGTGTGGGATTTGAGCGTCTTAAGTGTTTGGGTTAGGGGTTTTAGGCATAGGACTTCAGGGGTTTAGTGTGGTAGATAGTTTGGGTTAGGTCTGTAGGGGTTTTGAGGATTTTTAGGGTTAGGGCTTGCGGCTTTTTTGTGTAAGGGCGGTAAGGGCTAGGGTTCCAGGGAGTGCTGTTAAATGTAGTTCTCGACAACTCGGCCTCTGATTGGCCGTGCCGGCTGTGCAGGGAATGCTGGTAGGTGTAGTTTTCCGGCACAAGGCTTGCGGTAGGCCGCGTTGAGTGCCCAGAGCATGCCGGGAAATGTAGTTCTGGGACTCCGAACTTCCGGGAGGCCATGTTGGGCGCCCAGAGCATACCGGGAAATGTAGTTCTGGGACTCCTAACTTCCGGGAGGCCATGTTGGGTGCCCAGAGCACGCCGGGAAATGTAGTTCTGGGACTCCGAACTCCCGGGAGGCCATGTTGGGTGCCCAGAGCATGCCGGGAAATGTAGTTCTGGGACTCCGAACTTCCGGGAGGCCATGTTGGGTGCCCAGAGCACGCCGGGAAATGTAGTTCTGGGACTCCGAACTTCCGGGAGGCCATGTTGGGTGCCCAGAGCACGCCGGGAAATGTAGTTCTGGGACTCCGAACTTCCGGGAGGCCATGTTGGGTGCCCAGAGCACGCCGGGAAATGTAGTTCTGGGACTCTGAACTTCCGGGAGGCCATGGTGGGCGCCCAGAGCATACCGGGAAATGTAGTTCTGGGACTCCGAACTTCCGGGAGGCCATGTTGGGTGCCCAGAGCACGCCGGGAAATGTAGTTCTGGGACTCCGAACTTCCGGGAGGCCATGGTGGGTGCCCAGAGCACACCCGGAAATGCAGTTCTCGGGGACTAGGGCTGGGGCTAGGGTTAGAGTTTAGGGTGAGGGTTGGGGTTAGGGTTAGGGCTAGTGAATGCTGGTTCTCTGTGTTTGCAGATGACGGTGAGCGTGTTTAAACTAATTCCAGTTGAAGAAGTTTCAGTTACTTGCTTGGTGACATTATCAGTTCAACATTAAAAGCTGCAGCAAAAGCAAAAGGGGAGTTTTGCTTCTAGAAACACCACAGGTCTCTTGTCTGCTCTCAGAATGTTTTTGAGATAAACCATATCTTAAAAAACAAAGGAAAAAAAAAACACAGCTGCTTCTTTTGCTCTCTTCCTACTTTCTTGTGCTTTGCCCCTCCCCTTTCCCAGGTGATTGGGTTTGGGTGCTGGGCGGGGCTGAATGCTATATGAGCCCCAGGCATGCTATCAGAGAGCTCCTTCTGCTTGGGCTGCTCCTTGGGGTAAGTGCTGTGTTTTTCCTTCAGTCAGTTGCAGGGTTCTCTAGGCAGACTGGAGCCTATGGATTTCTGGATTTTAAGTGCTTGGAATTCACTCAGTAGCGGGATGTTTAGTAGGGGCTGCTGGCTCACTGTTTTTTTTTGGGCTGGTGGGATACTCTTCTGTTTTTGAGCTCTATTTTAGTCTCTAGATGTATAAACCCACTTGTGTAACTCTCCAGAGGACTAAAACCAGCTTGATTGAATGCTACATATGGCTTGGCAGCGTAGATGCAGCATTACCAAGAGACTGAGCAGAGTTGTATCAGAGTCACCTCTTTCATCCGCAAAGGGTAAGTTTGATTACCCCTGCCGAGGCTTGTGTGTGTGCGTGTCTTTTTGGCATTTGTGGAGCTCAGTTGTTTTTCTTTGTGTGTGTGCATGTTCTTTTTTTTTTTTTTTTTTTTTTGAGGGTCAAACAGTGTGTTTGCTGAGTGTGGTTAGAATGAGGAGGTGGGGAGCTGCTCAGGACTGGAAGGTTTGCTTTCTAGGAGTATGCAGCATCCTTCCTGTGCGACGTGACTAACTGTTGGGCTGGAACGTTCCAGCTTTTGTGTGTCTTAAGCAATGTAGCTTGTGTAGTGTGTGTTGTGTGGCCCGGGCAGAGTTTGCTGTGGTGCAGTGGGCGAAGAATCTCAGTTAGAGCTGGTGAGCAGCTGAAGTACCAAAGCTGGGAAGAGAGAGGTATTATTGCAGCAGGTACGCTGTGGCTGTGAGGTGCCTCAGACTGTGCTTTTCTGTCTTTTTTTTGTTTTGTTTTGTTTTGTTGTTTTTTTGCAGGTGCTTTGTGCGGTCGTGGACAGGAAAGGGAAATCCTCGTGTCGCGGAGCAGTGAGGGAAGGTGAGTGTTGTCAGCCTGGTCATCCCTTATCTGAAGCGAAGGGAAGACACTCAGGTGTTTCCCTCAGAGGGTCCGAGGTGAGTCTGTTTGGGATAGAGGAGCAGCGTGGCAGGTGAGTGCTTGCAAGCGCAGTGGTTCTTTTGTCCTTTTGTGTTCCCCGGTGGTGTGGATGATGCTGGCCGCTCCTTTCAAGCTTGGACCTAATTTGCAGGTCCAGAGGCAAGTGGAGTGCTGTTTTGAAAGGATAAAGGTAAAGCTGGGGTCGCTTATGTTGTTGAGGGATGGGTGCTACTGCTGGCAGCTGAATGTTTATCTTCTGCCTGTGTTTTGCCTTTCATTAGGCTGAAATGCAGTGTGCAGTGCAGGATGTGTCAACCAGCTGCCTCTGCAGTGACTCTGGTGCGTGATGAGCAGAGGTAGCTGTTAATTTTGGGGGTGTGGTTGTCACTGAAGTTATTTTCCTACATCCAATAGAGTAAAATTCCAGTTTGCCTTTTGTTGAGGGAATCTGGAAACAGCACAGATCCCACGGCCTGCTGCAGCTGAGCAAACCAAGATACCAGGGTAACGGTGAGAAGCTCCTATGACAGTGTTCCCACATCGCCCAACTGAGGAGTGCAGAAAAATATTGCTGCCAGCAGCTGATACCAAAAACAAGGTCTACGTGACTACTAATCACAAGGGGACTGTTTTCTTGCAGGTGGGGTTGTTTTCTTCTGGTTGTTTTTCTGAGTGCTTTGGCCAATAACCTTGCGTGAAACACTGTCCACCCCTGTTGAGTTCTCTATAAAAGTTAGGCTATTCGGGCAATAAAATGGAGCATGATCTGACTCTACTGTGTGTCTGTCGTGCTTTCGGCCGTGCTTCCTGCAACAGCCTTTTAGAGGTGCAATAAGTGGTTAAAGAGAAGAGATGGAAGCATGTGCCACGTGGGGCAGGCAAGCGGCTGAGGTACAGGAGGATGAGAGTATGTGATTTATTCCTGGGGGTGGAATGGAATCGATTGTTTTGGTGTATAGTCTGTTTTGCTCCTAGATCTTTCATTCATTGTAAATAAAAGTTTGAGCCAATTCCAGTTAGGAATGTTCCAGTTACGACCCAGCAAGTATTGTCCTTTTAACGTTAAAAAAAAAATGCGGCAAAAGCATGGGTGCAGATCTGTTTCGGGTCTTGTGCATCATATTCGGTTCGAGATCGCGTCTGTTTCCATCCTCACTCTTGCAGAAGTCATCTGGGCCGCATCAGGAGCTCTTGCTTGGGAATTGATTTCCTGAGTGTGTTCTTAGGGGGTTTTCAGTCCCCATCCTTCTGGTCTCTTGTCTTGCAGGCAGGCTTTTTAGGCCTCCATCATCCCAGTTCTGGCAGTTGCTTCCAGTTGCATGTTGTGACATTTGAGTCTCTCCTGGGGTCTGGTGCAGAGCACCTGTTCTGACTTGCTGTTGCCGTAGGGCTTTCTTTTTGGGGGTCACTTTTTCCTGTGCCTTGTGTTGTGTGTTTTGTTTGTAGTGTTTGTGGCGTGCCTGTGTGCGTGTACGTGTTTGGTCTGGAGCTGTCCTGCCTGGCAGTTAGTGAGGACAGGTAATGTGGCAGTGCATGGGTGTACTAATACATTGTCTGGACTGTTTTGGTAAAGATATCCAGTCTGCCTCTGGGCACGTACTGAAGGGCAGCTGGCACAGTCATCTCTGTGGTGTTTGGCAGACTGGAGGGGGGAGAGTTGAGCTGCTTGCGAGCAACTGCTCGCATAGCACTTGAACGGTGTGCTTGTGGAGGTCTGTCGAATCTTGAAAGCTTACAGATATGGGGTTTTGAATTTATTTTTATTTCTTTCCTGTCCCCAGTAGAGCGTAAACCTTTGGAGGAACCTGTCACAGGAAAGAGCTCCTTCTGGAACTGTTCAGCACTCGGTAGGCAACTCGGTGACTGGCTTGATCTACTTCTGAGGTGCTGAGGCAAGGGGGCTGCTGTTTTGAAACGATAGTATTGTAAATGGGGTCCCTTTTGTGTTGTTGAGGGATGGGTGCTAATGCTGGCAGCTGAATGATTGATTCTCTTGTGACTGTTTTCATCTGTTAAAGCTGAAACACAGTGTACGACACGGGACTTGACGACCAGAGCTGCTTTTGGCAAGGTGAGTGATGAACAGATATAGAAGGTAATTTAGGGGTGCAGTTGTCACTGCAGTTACTGAACTACACCAAGTACAGTAAAAATCCTGTTTATATTTCAGGGGTGTTGTAGCTGGCCTAAGAGAGCAGATGGAAGCATCTGCCTCGAGGGGAGGGGAGGGCACGGAGGTAAGGCAGCAGCTGAGAGTAACTGTCCCAGCTGTGCTGTGGCTTTGGATGCTGCTTCAGCCTATGCTTTTCTTTTTGTTTCACATTTGTCTCACACAGGCTGAGTGGGGCCAAGCTGCACTCTGAAGAGCAGCACGAGAAGGGCGGGCTGGTTGTGAGCTGGATTGGAGCGGAACTGCCAAGTAGCACGAGGTGAGTGCGAAGGGTATCCATCTTGCTTTGCAGGTGCCCTGGCAGGCTCTCCACAGAAGCGGTTGAGGATTTGAGAAGAGGTTGCAGATGATCAAGGAGCGACACGTGCAGGGATGGCTTGAAAAGGGTATGGCTGCTTTCTCTTCTGTTTATCAGGTGTCCCAGGCCATGTGGGCTGTGGTGTTAGTCTTTAGAATCGGAACAAAGCAGGTGCTGAAATGCTGTGTCTGTTTTTTTTTTTTGTGTTGGGGTTGCACCTTGGTGAGTGTAGGGATGGGTTTTAAGTGGGTGCAGCGGAGGGCCTGGCCCCAGTGTCCTGTAGTGTGTTTTGGCCCATCAGCATAGCCTTTTGGTTCTCAGGTAGCTTACTGAAGTAAGTGATTTTTCCTGCGAGTGGAATGGAATTGATTTTTTTTTTTTTTTTTTTTTGGCGTGCAATCAGTTCTGCTCCTAGATTTTTCTTTTTATGTAAATAAAAGATCGAGCTAATTCCAGATGGGAAAAAAAATCAGTTACTTTCTTGGTCAGTTTGTCCTTTTAATATTCAAAGCTGCAGCAAAAGCATGGGGATTTTTGTTTCTAGAAACACCCTAGCTCTCCTGTCTGCACTCTGCATGCTGTTGAGCTAAGCCATATAAATGAATAAAGAAACCACAGCTACTGCTCCTGTCTGATTTTTTTGTTTGTTTGTTTGTTTCTGTGCTTTCCCCCTTGCACTTTCCCAGGTGATTAGCTTCAGGTTCCAGGTGGGACCTAGTGGTAACTGAGTTGCAGGTATTCCATGACAGAGCTCCTTCTGCCTGGGCTGCTTTTTGGGGTAAGCGCTTTGTTTTTCCTTCAGTCAGTTGCAGGGTTCTTTAGGTGGGTCAGAGTCTATGGACTGATGTGTTTTCCAGTAGAAACCGGTACGCATATCTTTTTGAGTTGGTAACTGGTAGGATCTGTCACTGTAAAGCAATCTAGTAGTAGGTGCCTGTATTGCACGCAGCTCTTCCTCAGGTGAGTAGTTATTATGGCAGTTTTACGGATGGTATGGTGATGTTACTTTGTGTGTTTGCTTTGTGGTTCTGGTTCCCTTCTGATTTTTGCAGAATTACGGGGCTTTTTGTGATTCTTTGCCTGTATGTCAAATCTCATCAAAGTTACAACCTTGCTGTTAAAGTGATGGAGCAGGGTTTAGTTGAAACGTATCATGGAAGCTCCCTGTGTGAGCATGTGTCTGAAAATGGCAGCAGTGGGCACGTAAGGGGTAGTCTGTTTCAAGTTTAGGGACAGTTTGTTATATTTCTGGAGCTTTTGCCTGTGTGTTTTCTGTCTGTCGAGTCTTTAGACCATAAAGCCTTCTAGGCTTTATGTCCTTGAATCGACGTATTAGAAGTACGTTTATGAGGGGTTGCCAGGTACGTTGTTTTTGGGAAACCGTGGGGTATGGTTCCTTGAGTGCATAAGTGCAGTAGTGCCAAGAGAGTGAGCAGGGCCACCTTCTTCATCTCTGCAGAATGAGTCTGTTCGGGCACACTTCTCAGGTAAATGTAGTGAGCAGATGAGGTAAAGGAGCCGGGAACAGAGAGGTATTGCACAGTAGCATGTTGCATCAGTAGTAGTCAGCGTTGCGGAGGAGGTGTGTGTCAGGGCTGGCGTGCTAGTGAATGCTGGTTCTCTGTTTTTGCAAGTGATGATGAACCTGTTTGACGTAATTCCATTTGAAAAAGTTCCAGTTACTGGCCTGGTCGTGTCGTCCTTTCAATGTTAAAAGCTGCAGCAAAAGCATGGGGATTGTTGCTTCTAGAAACACCACAGGTCACCTGTCTGCTCTCTGCATGTTTTTCAAGTAAAGCAGATCTTAAAAAAAAAAAACAAACAAAGAAAATAATAAAAAACAGCTGCTGCTGCTGCTCCTGCTTTCTTTCTACTTCCTTGTGCTTTGCCCCTCCCCTTTTCCAGGTGATTGGGTTTGGGTGCTGGGCGGGGCCGAATGGTATATGAGCCCCAGGCATGCTATCAGAGAGCTCCTTCTGCCTGGGCTGCTCCTTGGGGTAAGTGCTTTGTTTTTCCTTCAGTCAGTTGCATGGTTCTCTAGGCAGGCTGGAGTTTATAGATTTCTAGAATTTTTAAGTGCTTGGAATTCACTTAGGAGAGGGATGTTTAATAGAGGTTTCTGGCTCACTGTTTTTTGGGATGGTGGGATACTCTTCTGTTTTTGAGCTATATTTTAATCTCTAGATGTATAAGCCAGCAGTAGGTAAACATTAGGAGGAACCGGTCAAAGGTAACAGCGCTTTCTGGAACCGTCAAGTTCTTGTTCGGCAACGTAGTGACTGGTTTGATCTACTTCACAGATGGAGAGGCAAGTGGACTGCTCTCTTTGAAATAACAAAATTGAAAACATAAAGTTTGTCAAAGATGGCAGTGCATGTTTGCAGTCTGTTTATTGCTTTTGCCAGTGGTAGATAACATTTATAAGGAATCGGTCAAAGGAAAGAGCGCCTTCTGGAACTGTGAAGCTCTGTGTTGGCAACTCGGTGACTGGCTGGACCTACTGTCCATCTCCAGAGGGAAGCGGACTGCTGTTTTGAAATTAAAAAATACTAATAAAAAAAATAAAAATATGGTGCTGCTCTATGGCGCCCGGAGGACTGCCACTCTGCATGGCAGTTAAAAAGAATGTGGTTTGGAGATGGAGAGCCACAGAGATGAAGCAGCTGGGAAGAGAGACACAAGTATTGCAGTAGGTCGGCTGTGGTTATGAGGTGCCTCAGGATGTGCTCTTTTTCTTGTTTCCGCCCTTCCCTCGTGCAGCCTTGGAGAGACGAAGTCCCCATGGTGTGGAGTGGTGCAAAAAGGTAAGAGGGTTGTCAGCCCGGTCAGTTTCCTTCACCAATGCTAAGGCAAGTCTTTGAAGAGAAACAGCCTGGTTGCTTGTGCTGCACCCTGTTGAACTAAGCCAGACCAAAAACAGGGCTGCTGTTCCTCCTGCTCTCTTTACCTCTTCTCATCTTGCAGAGGAATGGTCCCGCAATTCGGGTTAATAGGGGACAAGAGAACAAAGGGGTTTCAGAATAACTGCTAACTGTTATGACTGTTGCATGGGGCACTATGCAAGTCTCTGACATCCAGCCAAGATGGACAAAGGAGAAGGACAAGGGAAAAGCCTGGGAGGAAGACTATGAGCCTTCAGTACGAGAGACCCGCAGAGGGACCACCAGAGACTGATAACACATGCGCCAGTGGGCGGGTTCGGATTCCAGGAACTAGTTATAATAACCCTGCCTTTTCTAGAAGTAGTAATGAATATGTATTCGCCTAGGAGCATAAAAACCAGCCGCCTGCTGTGACTTGTGTGCGTCTCGGTGGAGCAGAGACTCGCGGCGCACCCAGTGCTGTTTGCTTACCTCTATTCATTTAATAAATTGTAAACTTTGATTGTAATCCTATTTGGGACTTAGTCATTTATTACAACAGACAACCTTGTAAAATGCAGACAACCAGAATCCTTACAACAATTAAGTGGAAATCACGGTGTAAGAAACATTACCACCTCAAAGAGTAAAAGCCTCAAAAGAAATGTGACTTGTAACAGGCCAGCAGCTGTGTGTTTTCGGTGAAGCACCAGATAGAGTATGAACCTGGATTGCACAGTTAATGGGGAAACGGGAGGGTCCTGGTCCTTGGGAGGGGGAAAAAAAAAAAGTATATAAACTGTGTATGGAATCGGTAGGTGCCCTCCTGCTCGCGGGACACCCGCCGTTGTAATCTCAAATAAAGATGCTACTGTACTGAGATCCTCTCCTGAGCCTATGTTATTTCCCAGAGATTGATTCACGGTTTTAAGGTTTCAGGGATAGGGCCCTAGGGTTGGGTTTCAGGGTAAGCGTTCTCAGGGTTTGTGTTTAGGATTTTAAGGTTTTTAGTTTTAGGGTTGGAGTTTGAACGGTTAGCGTTTTAGGGATTTGAGGGTTAGGGTTTTAAGGGTTTCAGGGTTAGCGTGTTAGGGTTTTAGAGTTTTTTGGGTTGTAGTGTTGATAGTTTTTTTAGGGTTAGGTTCTTTGGGTTTTATTTTTGGTCAGTTATTTACGGTTAGGGTTTTAAGATCTTATTTTTTTTTTTTCAGGTTAGGTTCTCCTGGGTTAGGGTTTTGAGCGTCTTAATATTTTGGGTTGGGTTTGGGATTTGAGCGTCCTATTTTTGGGGGGTTTGGGATTTGAGCGTCTTAATTTTGTGGGCTTGGGCGCTGTGAGCGTCTTAAGTGTTTGGGTTAGGGCTTTTAGGCATAGGTCTTCAGGGGTTTAGTGTGGTGGATAGTTTGGGTTAGGTCTGTAGGGGTTTTGAGGATTTTTCCACCTGCTGGTGGGAAAGGGGTACTGCAGGCGGCCGGGGGGGAGCTCATGCCCGGTGACGCCCGAGGGCGCCCCTCTGCCGCCACCTGCTGGTGGAAAAGGAGTACTGCAGGCGGCCGGGGGCCGCGCGTGCGCGTTGCTTATTATGTCTTTTTTTTTTTTTTTTTGAAGTGTAATTTCCTACGCTCCTAGATTTTTCTTCATATGTAAATGAAAGGTTCGTGCTAATTCCCGTTGAAAATAGTTCATTTACTTTCTTGGTTATATTGTCCTTTCTATGTTCAAAGCTGAGGCAAAAATACGGTAAATTTTGCTTCTAGAAACACCGCAGTTCTTTTGTCTGCACTCCGCATGCTGTAAACTAGGGATAGGTGACAAATAAATAAAAACATAAATAAAAGAACACAGCTGCTGCTCCTGCTCTCTTTCTTGTTTTTTGCCCCCTCCTCTTTCCCAGGTGATTGGGTTTGGGTGCTGGGCGGGGCCAAATGTTATACGAGCCCTAGGCATTCTATCAGAGAGCTCCTTCTGCGTGGGCTGCTCTTTGGGGTCGGTGCTTTGTTTATTCTTCTGTTAGCTACATGCAGGGTTCTTTTCGTGGGTCAGAGTCTTGTACGATATTTTAGAGGAAACCAATCTAGTAGTACGTGCATTTATTGCATGAAGCTCTTTGGAGGTGATTGATTGTTATAGCGCTTTTATGGATAGGATGTCAATGTTATTTTGTGTGTTTGCTTTGTTGTTCTACGTCCCTCATGATTTTTGCAGGGTTATAGGGCAGATGCCACCAGGTTTGTTGTTGTTTTTGTTTTGTTTGATTTATTTTTCTTATTTTCTTTTTCGGAAGGGGGTTTGGGATTTGAGCGTCCTATTTTTCTGGGTTTGGGATTTGAGCATCTTAATTTTGTGGGTGTGGGATTTGAGCGTCTTAAGTGTTTGGGTTAGGGGTTTTAGGCATAGGACTTCAGGGGTTTAGTGTGGTAGATAGTTTGGGTTAGGTCTGTAGGGGTTTTGAGGATTTTTAGGGTTAGGGCTTGCGGCTTTTTTGTGTAAGGGCGGTAAGGGCTAGGGTTCCAGGGAGTGCTGTTAAATGTAGTTCTCGACAACTCGGCCTCTGATTGGCCGTGCCGGCTGTGCAGGGAATGCTGGTAGGTGTAGTTTTCCGGCACAAGGCTTGCGGTAGGCCGCGTTGAGTGCCCAGAGCATGCCGGGAAATGTAGTTCTGGGACTCCGAACTTCCGGGAGGCCATGTTGGGCGCCCAGAGCATACCGGGAAATGTAGTTCTGGGACTCCTAACTTCCGGGAGGCCATGTTGGGTGCCCAGAGCACGCCGGGAAATGTAGTTCTGGGACTCCGAACTCCCGGGAGGCCATGTTGGGTGCCCAGAGCATGCCGGGAAATGTAGTTCTGGGACTCCGAACTTCCGGGAGGCCATGTTGGGTGCCCAGAGCACGCCGGGAAATGTAGTTCTGGGACTCTGAACTTCCGGGAGGCCATGGTGGGCGCCCAGAGCATGCCGGGAAATGTAGTTCTGGGACTCCGAACTTCCGGGAGGCCATGTTGGGTGCCCAGAGCACGCCGGGAAATGTAGTTCTGGGACTCCGAACTTCCGGGAGGCCATGGTGGGTGCCCAGAGCACACCCGGAAATGCAGTTCTCGGGGACTAGGGCTGGGGCTAGGGTTAGAGTTTAGGGTGAGGGTTGGGGTTAGGGTTAGGGCTAGTGAATGCTGGTTCTCTGTGTTTGCAGATGACGGTGAGCGTGTTTAAACTAATTCCAGTTGAAGAAGTTTCAGTTACTTGCTTGGTGACATTATCAGTTCAACATTAAAAGCTGCAGCAAAAGCAAAAGGGGAGTTTTGCTTCTAGAAACACCACAGGTCTCTTGTCTGCTCTCGGAATGTTTTTGAGATAAACCATATCTTAAAAAACAAAGGAAAAAAAAAACACAGCTGCTTCTTTTGCTCTCTTCCTACTTTCTTGTGCTTTGCCCCTCCCCTTTCCCAGGTGATTGGGTTTGGGTGCTGGGCGGGGCTGAATGCTATATGAGCCCCAGGCATGCTATCAGAGAGCTCCTTCTGCTTGGGCTGCTCCTTGGGGTAAGTGCTGTGTTTTTCCTTCAGTCAGTTGCAGGGTTCTCTAGGCAGACTGGAGCCTATGGATTTCTGGATTTTAAGTGCTTGGAATTCACTCAGTAGCGGGATGTTTAGTAGGGGCTGCTGGCTCACTGTTTTTTTTTGGGCTGGTGGGATACTCTTCTGTTTTTGAGCTCTATTTTAGTCTCTAGATGTATAAACCCACTTGTGTAACTCTCCAGAGGACTAAAACCAGCTTGATTGAATGCTACATATGGCTTGGCAGCGTAGATGCAGCATTACCAAGAGACTGAGCAGAGTTGTATCAGAGTCACCTCTTTCATCCGCAAAGGGTAAGTTTGATTACCCCTGCCGAGGCTTGTGTGTGTGCGTGTCTTTTTGGCATTTGTGGAGCTCAGTTGTTTTTCTTTGTGTGTGTGCATGTTCTTTTTTTTTTTTTTTTTTTTTTTGAGGGTCAAGCAGTGTGTTTGCTGAGTGTGGTTAGAATGAGGAGGTGGGGAGCTGCTCAGGACTGGAAGGTTTGCTTTCTAGGAGTATGCGGCATCCTTCCTGTGCGACGTGACTAACTGTTGGGCTGGAACGTTCCAGCTTTTGTGTGTCTTAAGCAATGTAGCTTGTGTAGTGTGTGTTGTGTGGCCCGGGCAGAGTTTGCTGTGGTGCAGTGGGCGAAGAATCTCAGTTAGAGCTGGTGAGCAGCTGAAGTACCAGAGCTGGGAAGAGAGAGGTATTATTGCAGCAGGTACGCTGTGGCTGTGAGGTGCCTCAGACTGTGCTTTTCTGTCTTTTTTTGTTTTGTTTTGTTTTGTTGTTTTTTTGCAGGTGCTTTGTGCGGTCGTGGACAGGAAAGGGAAATCCTCGTGTCGCGGAGCAGTGAGGGAAGGTGAGTGTTGTCAGCCTGGTCATCCCTTATCTGAAGCGAAGGGAAGACACTCAGGTGTTTCCCTCAGAGGGTCCGAGGTGAGTCTGTTTGGGATAGAGGAGCAGCGTGGCAGGTGGGTGCTTGCAAGCGCAGTGGTTCTTTTGTCCTTTTGTGTTCCCCGGTGGTGTGGATGATGCTGGCCGCTCCTTTCAAGCTTGGACCTAATTTGCAGGTCCAGAGGCAAGTGGAGTGCTGTTTTGAAAGGATAAAGGTAAAGCTGGGGTCGCTTATGTTGTTGAGGGATGGGTGCTACTGCTGGCAGCTGAATGTTTATCTTCTGCCTGTGTTTTGCCTTTCATTAGGCTGAAATGCAGTGTGCAGTGCAGGATGTGTCAACCAGCTGCCTCTGCAGTGACTCTGGTGCGTGATGAGCAGAGGTAGCTGTTAATTTTGGGGGTGTGGTTGTCACTGAAGTTATTTTCCTACATCCAATAGAGTAAAATTCCAGTTTGCCTTTTGTTGAGGGAATCTGGAAACAGCACAGATCCCACGGCCTGCTGCAGCTGAGCAAACCAAGATACCAGGGTAACGGTGAGAAGCTCCTATGACAGTGTTCCCACATCGCCCAACTGAGGAGTGCAGAAAAATATTGCTGCCAGCAGCTGATACCAAAAACAAGGTCTACGTGACTACTAATCACAAGGGGACTGTTTTCTTGCAGGTGGGGTTGTTTTCTTCTGGTTGTTTTTCTGAGTGCTTTGGCCAATAACCTTGCGTGAAACACTGTCCACCCCTGTTGAGTTCTCTATAAAAGTTAGGCTATTCGGGCAATAAAATGGAGCATGATCTGACTCTACTGTGTGTCTGTCGTGCTTTCGGCCGTGCTTCCTGCAACAGCCTTTTAGAGGTGCAATAAGTGGTTAAAGAGAAGAGATGGAAGCATGTGCCACGTGGGGCAGGCAAGCGGCTGAGGTACAGGAGGGGATGAGAGTATGTGATTTTTTCCTGGGGGTGGAATGGAATTGATTGTTTTGGTGTATAGTCTGTTTTGCTCCTAGATCTTTCATTCATTGTAAATAAAAGTTTGAGCCAATTCCAGTTAGGAATGTTCCAGTTACGACCCAGCAAGTATTGTCCTTTTAACGTTAAAAAAAAAATGCGGCAAAAGCATGGGTGCAGATCTGTTTCGGGTCTTGTGCATCATATTCGGTTCGAGATCGCGTCTGTTTCCATCCTCACTCTTGCAGAAGTCATCTGGGCCGCATCAGGAGCTCTTGCTTGGGAATTGATTTCCTGAGTGTGTTCTTAGGGGGTTTTCAGTCCCCATCCTTCTGGTCTCTTGTCTTGCAGGCAGGCTTTTTAGGCCTCCATCATCCCAGTTCTGGCAGTTGCTTCCAGTTGCATGTTGTGACATTTGAGTCTCTCCTGGGGTCTGGTGCAGAGCACCTGTTCTGACTTGCTGTTGCCGTAGGGCTTTCTTTTTGGGGGTCACTTTTTCCTGTGCCTTGTGTTGTGTGTTTTGTTTGTAGTGTTTGTGGCGTGCCTGTGTGCGTGTACGTGTTTGGTCTGGAGCTGTCCTGCCTGGCAGTTAGTGAGGACAGGTAATGTGGCAGTGCATGGGTGTACTAATACATTGTCTGGACTGTTTTGGTAAAGATATCCAGTCTGCCTCTGGGCACGTACTGAAGGGCAGCTGGCACAGTCATCTCTGTGGTGTTTGGCAGACTGGAGGGGGGAGAGTTGAGCTGCTTGCGAGCAACTGCTCGCATAGCACTTGAACGGTGTGCTTGTGGAGGTCTGTCGAATCTTGAAAGCTTACAGATATGGGGTTTTGAATTTATTTTTATTTCTTTCCTGTCCCCAGTAGAGCGTAAACCTTTGGAGGAACCTGTCACAGGAAAGAGCTCCTTCTGGAACTGTTCAGCACTCGGTAGGCAACTCGGTGACTGGCTTGATCTACTTCTGAGGTGCTGAGGCAAGGGGGCTGCTGTTTTGAAACGATAGTATTGTAAATGGGGTCCCTTTTGTGTTGTTGAGGGATGGGTGCTAATGCTGGCAGCTGAATGATTGATTCTCTTGTGACTGTTTTCATCTGTTAAAGCTGAAACACAGTGTACGACACGGGACTTGACGACCAGAGCTGCTTTTGGCAAGGTGAGTGATGAACAGATATAGAAGGTAATTTAGGGGTGCAGTTGTCACTGCAGTTACTGAACTACACCAAGTACAGTAAAAATCCTGTTTATATTTCAGGGGTGTTGTAGCTGGCCTAAGAGAGCAGATGGAAGCATCTGCCTCGAGGGGAGGGGAGGGCACGGAGGTAAGGCAGCAGCTGAGAGTAACTGTCCCAGCTGTGCTGTGGCTTTGGATGCTGCTTCAGCCTATGCTTTTCTTTTTGTTTCACATTTGTCTCACACAGGCTGAGTGGGGCCAAGCTGCACTCTGAAGAGCAGCACGAGAAGGGCGGGCTGGTTGTGAGCTGGATTGGAGCGGAACTGCCAAGTAGCACGAGGTGAGTGCGAAGGGTATCCATCTTGCTTTGCAGGTGCCATGGCAGGCTCTCCACAGAAGCGGTTGAGGATTTGAGAAGAGCTTGCAGATGATCAAGGAGCGACACGTGCAGGGATGGCTTGAAAAGGGTATGGCTGCTTTCTCTTCTGTTTATCAGGTGTCCCAGGCCATGTGGGCTGTGGTGTTAGTCTTTAGAATCGGAACAAAGCAGGTGCTGAAATGCTGTGTCTGTTTTTTTTTTTTGTGTTGGGGTTGCACCTTGGTGAGTGTAGGGATGGGTTTTAAGTGGGTGCAGCGGAGGGCCTGGCCCCAGTGTCCTGTAGTGTGTTTTGGCCCATCAGCATAGCCTTTTGGTTCTCAGGTAGCTTACTGAAGTAAGTGATTTTTCCTGCGAGTGGAATGGAATTGATTTTTTTTTTTTTTTTTTGGCGTGCAATCAGTTCTGCTCCTAGATTTTTCTTTTTATGTAAATAAAAGATCGAGCTAATTCCAGATGGGAAAAAAAATCAGTTACTTTCTTGGTCAGTTTGTCCTTTTAATATTCAAAGCTGCAGCAAAAGCATGGGGATTTTTGTTTCTAGAAACACCCTAGCTCTCCTGTCTGCACTCTGCATGCTGTTGAGCTAAGCCATATAAATGAATAAAGAAACCACAGCTACTGCTCCTGTCTGATTTTTTTGTTTGTTTGTTTGTTTCTGTGCTTTCCCCCTTGCACTTTCCCAGGTGATTAGCTTCAGGTTCCAGGTGGGACCTAGTGGTTGTAGAGGAATGGCTTGAGGGCAGAGGTCACCTAAACATTAAGCAATTAGATGAGGACGATCTTGCCAAATACCGCACACCGCTAGTATAAGATTAGACTCACTGTAAAACATAAGGCCTGCAGCTGACAGCTGTAAAAAGGGATAGAAGAACAGTGTCCTTGGAGCAAGGAATACAGCGTCCTTGGGGCTATAGTTAGCTCTAAAATGAGAACTTGTGGTTATAGCTGTCTGCACTAACAGGATATAGCAATAATCAATCATAAGCTTAGCTTTTGTAACATGTATGAGCTAATTATCTTGTACCGTATATATATCGACTGGGCTATCTAGTAAAGTTGAAGCATACTGATCACTCATATTGAGTGCTTGTGTCTTCCTTCCGTCGACAACAAATGGCGCCCGAACAGGGACCCTGCTGGACGGGGACTCAGTACGAGTAAGCCGGAATTATAAGTCGACGGAAAACAAAGGGAAAGCCGGTCCTGACTGAAGAATTTAAGGAGTACTCGGATTTATAAAAGAACTGTACAGGAGGTGACGAAGAGAGGATCACCCGGGACGAACCCATAGTGGGTCCCGCCGGAACGCCGCAACAGGTCTGCCAGAAGTTTTGCAAAGGAGCAACGGTACTGTGAGTAAAATGGAGAGACAAGCGGCTTATGATTTACTTAAATGCTTTTTAGAAAAGCGTAAAGTGTTAGATATAGATTGTTCAAAAGAATTACCTGGATTGTTAGCATACGGGGTGGCAAAGGGTTGCTTTATCAATCCTGATACAGTGTTTGAACAAGCGGAGTGGCGAAAGTTCGGGGATAAATTGTTTGAGGATGTGATTAATGAGCAGAAGGCAGCTAAGAAATTAATGAAGCCATGGAGGGCTGTGATAAATGCGTTAGCAGTACATAAAGCAGAACAGAAGGTTGCTGCTGCTGCGGCAGAGCGCTTAGGGGGAACTAACAGTCAGAAAGAACAGGAAATTAATCAGTACCCGCTTCCACCTTCAGTGAGAACATTTACAATAACCCAACAAGGTGGGTCAGTGCCCAGTGCACCTCCACCTCCGCCAGAAGCCCCTGAAGCAGAGGGTTTAGAAAAGAAAACGAGCATGAATCCATTTGTAGACGACGTGCAAGGACGAGGTAGAGAGGGACTATGGGCAAAGATAGCAGAAGAAGCCATGCAGGAGGGTAATTATGAGACAGCGGCACAATTAACTCAGGCGTTCCCTGTAGTCTATTCTCCCCCTGATGCTCAGGGTAATGTAACTGTTAATATGACCAATTTAGACTGGAAAATATTAACCCAATTGCGCTCTACAGTGAGTGATTTTGGAATAAAGGGAGAGCCTACACGACAGATGTTGGACTATATTTGGGGAACGAATATACTGCTGCCAGGAGATATACGTAGCATTATGAAATTAATATTGACACAACATCAGCAGCTATTGTTTAATGCACACTGGCACTCGGTATGCCAGGAGTCTGTCGCTGTGATACGACAACCAGGAGATCCACTACATGGGGTAACCTTAGAAGAGCTTATGGGTCTGGGACCCTACTTTCGTCTTGAGGCGCAGGCTTTGCTGGGCCCCGATAAAGCTAAAGAATCCATGGGGCTAGCAAGGAGGGCCTTGGATCAAATCAAAGAACCAGGGGGAATTCCATCGTACATGGGAATTAAACAAGGTAGGGAGGAGCCTTTTGGGCTGTTTATTGATCGGGTTGCGAATGCCATACAAGCGGCAGGGGTGCCAGACTATCTTAAAGGCACGATTCTTAAACAATGTGCATTGCAAAATTGTAACCCATCTACACGTAGTATACTGGCTACACTGCCGAGTACATGGACAATAGAAGAGGGACTTGAGAGAATGGCACAAGTGCCGGTAGGACCACAAGCTATGTTAATTGAGGCTATTAAACAAGTAGGGGAGAGTATCTCCAAGGGATTGAAACAGAATCAGGAACAGGTTTTCGCTGCCCTTGCTCCCTTGCAAAAACCGATGGGACCTCATGCATCAGGACGCCAAGCATTACGATGCTATAGATGCGGGATTGCGGGACACATGAAACGACAGTGCAAAACGGCAAACGTTTGGTGTCCGTCATGCCGCTCGAATACGCATAATGAATCCGCATGCCGCAAAGGAGGACAGGGAAACGGGAAAGCCAGCGGGAAGAGTCGCCCCGCAACGACACAAAAAGCGGCTTTCCCCACCACGGCAGCGACAACAGCAGCACCAATCGGAGCAACGAACCCTTTTGTCTCCAGCCAGCCACAAGCGGGAGCCTGGGACTGGACTTGGCAACAGCAGTAAATCTTACATTATGGGACTCTAAACCAACAAGAGTTAACTCCGGTGTGATAGGACCCGTGAAAATTAACGGCGAGCCCGTGGGTGCCTTGCTTATCGGAAGATCATCTGCCACTTTAAATGGAATACAAGTGCTAACAGGACTAATCGATAAAGATTATACCGGGGATATACAAATAATTGTTTCGGCTATGTTTCCGCCGGTGTTTATTCCAAAGGAGACGCGCATAGCACAGCTAATACCACTACCCCATCTAGCGGCCAGCGTTCCACCTGCAAGAGAAGCGCCGCGCAACAAAGGAGCATTTGGATCCACAGGTGGAATGGCCATGCTAACGGTGGGATTACAGCAAAGACCACGAAGGCCTGTCACCCTTAAATACAATGGGGAAACTATAAGAGTCAACGCCCTATTGGATACTGGGGCTGATATATCAATCATCAGCACAGAGAACTGGCCTCAGCACTGGCCAACAGTCGAGACAAGTACAACCATCAGCGGGGTCGGCGGAATGACTTTTGCTCGTCGATCCCCACCCCTACAATGGACATTGGGGGACAAAACAGTGGAATGTACAGTCTCTATATTACCGCTCCCGGATGGAGTGCATGCCCTGGTAGGTCGCGACATCCTAGCACAAATGGGAGTGGTGTTAACCACTGATCACATGAATGCCTACCCTTTATAGATGCGGCCATTGCTTGGACTTTCCCGATCCCTATCAGGTGGAAAACTGAGGAGCCTGTTTGGGTGGAGCAGTGGCCTTTAAAAAGGGAAAGTCTGATACAGGCACATGAACTGATAAAGGAACAGTACCTGCAAGGACACTTACAATTATCTACCAGCCCCTGGAATACTCCGATTTTTGTAATAAAGAAGAAATCCGGAAAGTACAGACTGTTACATGACTTACGTGCAGTTAATAAACAAATGTATAACATGGGAGCACTGCAACCAGGACTACCTAATCCTGCCATGATTCCTGAAGGATGGCAATTGTTAATCATAGATTTGAAGGACTGTTTTTTCACTATTAAACTCCACGAGAGCGACAAGCAGAGATTTGCATTTACACTGCCCGCTATAAATCGAGAAGGGCCGGACCAGCGATTTGAATGGACTGTGTTACCACAAGGGATGCGAAATTCGCCCACGCTGTGTCAGTTATATGTGGATGCAGCTCTCCAACCAATACGTAAACAATGGGATAAGACGATAATATACCATTACATGGATGATATATTACTAGCACAACCATCGCCGTTTACGTTGCAGCAAAAATCCGAACTGACAGAACAGTTAAAACGGGCCGGATTGGTAATAGCCCCGGAAAAGATACAGGAATCAAGCCCATGGAAATACCTGGGCTGGCAGATCACTGAAACGAAAATTCAACCACAAAAATTAACACTCACAGCGGACATTAGAACTCTCAACGATGCCCAAAAACTAATGGGGGATTTACAGTGGTTACGACCAGTCGTTGGAATTCCGAATGAACTGCTAAACGCATTAAGACCTTTGCTGAGGGGCACAGACCCAGCGACACCCGTTACGGTGTCAGAGGATCAACAGAAAATCATACAGGATATTGCATCTATGATTACAACGCATGTCACCCATCGACGCATAGAAAATCAGCCCCTTGACCTCACAATACTATGCGGACCTCAATACCTAATGGGAGCTATAACGCAACAAAAAATAAAAACGGGGGAAAAGGGGCCAGTGGTAAGAGTGCTAGAATGGATAGCACCGCCATTACAGCCAAGAAGAACAATCCAAGAAAAAATTTTGACCCTAGCAGAATTAATAAAAAGGGGAAGAGAACGTATACTACAAATAGATGGTGCCCCACCGAATGCTATCTGGCTACCTATCAAGCCTAATGACCTGGAATGGTTTCTACGAAATTCCTCGGACTTACAAGCAGCATTGCTACAGGATGGAGCAGAGATAATAGCAAAACCATTACCATCAACAACGCTAGCATGGATGCAAAATCAAAATTGGTTGGTAATACCGAAAAGATCACCAATACCGCTCGAGAATGCAGTTACAGTTTTTACGGATGCAGGAAAACGATCACGAACTGCTGCGATAACCTGGAAAGAAGAACAAACTTGGAGACATCAGATTTTACAAGCACAGCAAAAGGATTCTCTGCAAACATTGGAATTGTTTGCAGTGGTCTGGGCTTTTGTGAAATGGAAGGATGCCCCGCTGAACGTGATTTCTGACTCCCTCTACGTGGTGGGAATTGTTAATCGCATCGAAGACGCAAGCCTCCGGGATGTTAAAAATGAACGACTAGCAGAATTGTTGATTAGCCTGCAACACGCTATTGAACAGAGAACGGAGCCTTATGCCATGATTCACATTAGAAGCCATCAGTGGGAGGAAGGCCTGGGAGAGGGCAATGCACGGGCAGACAGACTGGTCGCGAGTGTCTCTAGAGAAGCGCCGTTGTCACCTTTTTGCAGGGCGCGTGAGGCACACGCAATATTCCACCAAAATGCCAAAGGGCTAGCCAAAGCGTATCGAATATCAAGAGCCGATGCGCAAGCTATAGTAAAGTCCTGCCCAATATGCAGCCACCATAATGCAGGAGCAGGGTTGGGAACAGGGGTGAACCCCCGAGGACTAAAGGTTAACGAAGTTTGGCAAATGGATGTTACACACATTGCCAGCTTCGGAAGATTAAAATACTTACATGTTACAATTGATACCTATAGCCATATGATTTGGGCTACCCCGCAATCAGGGGAAAGAGCTAGAGACGTGCGCAGACACCTTACTAGCTGTTTTGCTGTGATGGGTGTGCCTGAAACAATAAAGACAGATAACGGACCTGCATATACAAGTGGAGCGACCAAAAATTTTATGGACTTATGGAATATCAAACATATTACGGGCATACCATATTCTCCAACAGGACAGGCCATTGTAGAAAGAGCCAATGGAACGCTAAAACAATATTTAGAGAAATTTAAGGAGATCACAGATGCTAGGGAAAGGATAGACAAAGTATTATTTGTATTAAACTACCTGTGCATATTTGGTGAGGATGATGAGCCACCTGCAATTCGTCACCACTTGGTGGACCGAAAGAATAATAATCAAAGCATGAGAGTTAGATATCGAGACATGAAAACAGGTCAATGGCTAGGGCCAGCCGACGCAATTTATATAGGTAGGGGTTATGTGTGTGTTTCTTCCCCCACAGGTCCTGTCTGGGTTCCTAGCCGCTTCGTGAGACCCGCCGTCGAAGAAGGAACAGCAGAAAGAGGACCCCAACATGATCGAGAGAAGAATGATCAGTGCGACGATGCTGGGATTGATACTAATAGCCACCAGAGTACACACCATAACAAAGATCAGTCCACATGACAATATGTGGGTCACTTGGGCTAATCAAACAGGTCAATCGGCATTTTGTCTGTCCCTGGCTACTGCCAGAGACCCCTTCCGAACCTGTCTTTTTGGGGTCCCCATTGGAGATCCTACGGAGTTACAATCATTGTTCAAAGAATATGTTAATGTAAGCGCGGGTTCCTTTTCCTATTATTGTAATGGCACTAAGTTTACCGGAGATGGAACAATTGAGAATCTGATTTGTAAGAATGATTCGACAGCAAACAATGTGGTGACACTACTAAAAAGATTACATAAAACGTTGCCCTGGGACCCGCAAGAATTAGACCTTTTGGGTTCGGTGGCCGTTGGTAATAGCAGCCAAAACTGGACTCGAACATGTTTTATACTAAGGACTGGAGGCCAGCGAGAACAGTGGACCAATATTACAAGCAAGACATATGGGTTTGATCCAGAGGGACCATACTGTGGGTATAATGATAGCAGCGACAATGTCACTGTGTTCGGGGCCAGGTTAACCGCTCGGGTTGGTCTTCGGGGACCTAAGGCCTTACCCCCGGGAATATTCTTAATTTGCGGGGACAGAGCATGGCAGGGAGTACCAGCTAACCCAATGGGGGGTCCCTGTTACATAGGCCGACTAACACTTTTCGCTCCTAATCTACACGATCAACAATGGCTAAATTTAACTCGAGCAATGCAGATTTATAAACGATCCAAGCGTAGTTTAACGACATTAGGGTCTGACTGCAAAGATGACGTGCAGTTGTGGGGCCCCGCAAAAAGGATTTTCGCTGCGGCTTTAGCACCAGGAGTAGCAGTTGCTCACGCTATGACTAATTTAGGAAAGCTTGCTTGCTGGGCTGTTAAGCAATCAAATGTTACAACAGAAATAATTACTGAATTGTCGCAAGACATGGACAGCTTGCGGCATGCTATACTGCAAAATAGAGCTGCTATTGATTTTTTGCTATTAGCACAAGGACATGGATGTGAAGACTTTGAGGGAATGTGTTGCTTTAATCTTTCGGATCATGGCCAATCAATCCATGACCAGCTAAAGTGGCTAAAGGTTCACACTCAGAAGGTTACGATAGAGAATGACTGGTTTGAAGATATATTTAGGAGGTTATTCGGCAATATCGGAGGTTGGTTTATGGGACTGATCAGAGAAGGTTTACGCATCTTGCTAATAATCATACTAATCATAATTGCTGCGAAAATAATATTTAGTTGCTTAACCAGAAAGCTTGAACAGCTATCGGAGAAGGTTTTTCTGATCCAAAATAAAAACGGGGGAATTGTAGAGGAATGGCTTGAGGGCAGAGGTCACCTAAACATTAAGCAATTAGATGAGGACGATCTTGCCAAATACCGCACACCGCTAGTATAAGATTAGACTCACTGTAAAACATAAGGCCTGCAGCTGACAGCTGTAAAAAGGGATAGAAGAACAGTGTCCTTGGAGCAAGGAATACAGCGTCCTTGGGGCTATAGTTAGCTCTAAAATGAGAACTTGTGGTTATAGCTGTCTGCACTAACAGGATATAGCAATAATCAATCATAAGCTTAGCTTTTGTAACATGTATGAGCTAATTATCTTGTACCGTATATATATCGACTGGGCTATCTAGTAAAGTTGAAGCATACTGATCACTCATATTGAGTGCTTGTGTCTTCCTTCCGTCGACAACAAGTGGTAACTGAGTTGCAGGTATTCCATGACAGAGCTCCTTCTGCCTGGGCTGCTTTTTGGGGTAAGCGCTTTGTTTTTCCTTCAGTCAGTTGCAGGGTTCTTTAGGTGGGTCAGAGTCTATGGACTGATGCGTTTTCCAGTAGAAACCGGTACGCATATCTTTTTGAGTTGGTAACTGGTAGGATCTGTCACTGTAAAGCAATCTAGTAGTAGGTGCCTGTATTGCACGCAGCTCTTCCTCAGGTGAGTAGTTATTATGGCAGTTTTACGGATGGTATGGTGATGTTACTTTGTGTGTTTGCTTTGTGGTTCTGGTTCCCTTCTGATTTTTGCAGAATTACGGGGCTTTTTGTGATTCTTTGCCTGTATGTCAAATCTCATCAAAGTTACAACCTTGCTGTTAAAGTGATGGAGCAGGGTTTAGTTGAAACGTATCATGGAAGCTCCCTGTGTGAGCATGTGTCTGAAAATGGCAGCAGTGGGCACGTAAGGGGTAGTCTGTTTCAAGTTTAGGGACAGTTTGTTATATTTCTGGAGCTTTTGCCTGTGTGTTTTCTGTCTGTCGAGTCTTTAGACCATAAAGCCTTCTAGGCTTTATGTCCTTGAATCGACGTATTAGAAGTACGTTTATGAGGGGTTGCCAGGTACGTTGTTTTTGGGAAACCGTGGGGTATGGTTCCTTGAGTGCATAAGTGCAGTAGTGCCAAGAGAGTGAGCAGGGCCACCTTCTTCATCTCTGCAGAATGAGTCTGTTCGGGCACACTTCTCAGGTAAATGTAGTGAGCAGATGAGGTAAAGGAGCCGGGAACAGAGAGGTATTGCACAGTAGCATGTTGCATCAGTAGTAGTCAGCGTTGCGGAGGAGGTGTGTGTCAGGGCTGGCGTGCTAGTGAATGCTGGTTCTCTGTTTTTGCAAGTGATGATGAACCTGTTTGACGTAATTCCATTTGAAAAAGTTCCAGTTACTGGCCTGGTCGTGTCGTCCTTTCAATGTTAAAAGCTGCAGCAAAAGCATGGGGATTGTTGCTTCTAGAAACACCACAGGTCACCTGTCTGCTCTCTGCATGTTTTTCAAGTAAAGCAGATCTTAAAAAAAAAAAAACAAACAAAGAAAATAATAAAAAACAGCTGCTGCTGCTGCTCCTGCTTTCTTTCTACTTCCTTGTGCTTTGCCCCTCCCCTTTTCCAGGTGATTGGGTTTGGGTGCTGGGCGGGGCCGAATGGTATATGAGCCCCAGGCATGCTATCAGAGAGCTCCTTCTGCCTGGGCTGCTCCTTGGGGTAAGTGCTTTGTTTTTCCTTCAGTCAGTTGCATGGTTCTCTAGGCAGGCTGGAGTTTATAGATTTCTAGAATTTTTAAGTGCTTGGAATTCACTTAGGAGAGGGATGTTTAATAGAGGTTTCTGGCTCACTGTTTTTTGGGATGGTGGGATACTCTTCTGTTTTTGAGCTATATTTTAATCTCTAGATGTATAAGCCAGCAGTAGGTAAACATTAGGAGGAACCGGTCAAAGGTAACAGCGCTTTCTGGAACCGTCAAGTTCTTGTTCGGCAACGTAGTGACTGGTTTGATCTACTTCACAGATGGAGAGGCAAGTGGACTGCTCTCTTTGAAATAACAAAATTGAAAACATAAAGTTTGTCAAAGATGGCAGTGCATGTTTGCAGTCTGTTTATTGCTTTTGCCAGTGGTAGATAACATTTATAAGGAATCGGTCAAAGGAAAGAGCGCCTTCTGGAACTGTGAAGCTCTGTGTTGGCAACTCGGTGACTGGCTGGACCTACTGTCCATCTCCAGAGGGAAGCGGACTGCTGTTTTGAAATTAAAAAATACTAATAAAAAAAATAAAAATATGGTGCTGCTCTATGGCGCCCGGAGGACTGCCACTCTGCATGGCAGTTAAAAAGAATGTGGTTTGGAGATGGAGAGCCACAGAGATGAAGCAGCTGGGAAGAGAGACACAAGTATTGCAGTAGGTCGGCTGTGGTTATGAGGTGCCTCAGGATGTGCTCTTTTTCTTGTTTCCGCCCTTCCCTCGTGCAGCCTTGGAGAGACGAAGTCCCCATGGTGTGGAGTGGTGCAAAAAGGTAAGAGGGTTGTCAGCCCGGTCAGTTTCCTTCACCAATGCTAAGGCAAGTCTTTGAAGAGAAACAGCCTGGTTGCTTGTGCTGCACCCTGTTGAACTAAGCCAGACCAAAAACAGGGCTGCTGTTCCTCCTGCTCTCTTTACCTCTTCTCATCTTGCAGAGGAATGGTCCCGCAATTCGGGTTAATAGGGGACAAGAGAACAAAGGGGTTTCAGAATAACTGCTAACTGTTATGACTGTTGCATGGGGCACTATGCAAGTCTCTGACATCCAGCCAAGATGGACAAAGGAGAAGGACAAGGGAAAAGCCTGGGAGGAAGACTATGAGCCTTCAGTACGAGAGACCCGCAGAGGGACCACCAGAGACTGATAACACATGCGCCAGTGGGCGGGTTCGGATTCCAGGAACTAGTTATAATAACCCTGCCTTTTCTAGAAGTAGTAATGAATATGTATTCGCCTAGGAGCATAAAAACCAGCCGCCTGCTGTGACTTGTGTGCGTCTCGGTGGAGCAGAGACTCGCGGCGCACCCAGTGCTGTTTGCTTACCTCTATTCATTTAATAAATTGTAAACTTTGATTGTAATCCTATTTGGGACTTAGTCATTTATTACAACAGACAACCTTGTAAAATGCAGACAACCAGAATCCTTACAACAATTAAGTGGAAATCACGGTGTAAGAAACATTACCACCTCAAAGAGTAAAAGCCTCAAAAGAAATGTGACTTGTAACAGGCCAGCAGCTGTGTGTTTTCGGTGAAGCACCAGATAGAGTATGAACCTGGATTGCACAGTTAATGGGGAAACGGGAGGGTCCTGGTCCTTGGGAGGGGGAAAAAAAAAAAAGTATATAAACTGTGTATGGAATCGGTAGGTGCCCTCCTGCTCGCGGGACACCCGCCGTTGTAATCTCAAATAAAGATGCTACTGTACTGAGATCCTCTCCTGAGCCTATGTTATTTCCCAGAGATTGATTCACGGTTTTAAGGTTTCAGGGATAGGGCCCTAGGGTTGGGTTTCAGGGTAAGCGTTCTCAGGGTTTATGTTTAGGATTTTAAGGTTTTTAGTTTTAGGGTTGGAGTTTGAACGGTTAGCGTTTTAGGGATTTGAGGGTTAGGGTTTTAAGGGTTTCAGGGTTAGCGTGTTAGGGTTTTAGAGTTTTTTGGGTTGTAGTGTTGATAGTTTTTTTAGGGTTAGGTTCTTTGGGTTTTATTTTTGGTCAGTTATTTACGGTTAGGGTTTTAAGATCTTATTTTTTTTTTTCAGGTTAGGTTCTCCTGGGTTAGGGTTTTGAGCGTCTTAATATTTTGGGTTGGGTTAGGGATTTGAGCGTCCTATTTTTGGGGGGTTTGGGATTTGAGCGTCTTAATTTTGTGGGCTTGGGCGCTGTGAGCGTCTTAAGTGTTTGGGTTAGGGCTTTTAGGCATAGGTCTTCAGGGGTTTAGTGTGGTGGATAGTTTGGGTTAGGTCTGTAGGGGTTTTGAGGATTTTTCCACCTGCTGGTGGAAAAGGAGTACTGCAGGCGGCCGGGGGCCGCGCGTGCGCGTTGCTTATTATGTCTTTTTTTTTTTTTTTTTGAAGTGTAATTTCCTACGCTCCTAGATTTTTCTTCATATGTAAATGAAAGGTTCGTGCTAATTCCCGTTGAAAATAGTTCATTTACTTTCTTGGTTATATTGTCCTTTCTATGTTCAAAGCTGAGGCAAAAATACGGTAAATTTTGCTTCTAGAAACACCGCAGTTCTTTTGTCTGCACTCCGCATGCTGTAAACTAGGGATAGGTGACAAATAAATAAAAACATAAATAAAAGAACACAGCTGCTGCTCCTGCTCTCTTTCTTGTTTTTTGCCCCCTCCTCTTTCCCAGGTGATTGGGTTTGGGTGCTGGGCGGGGCCAAATGTTATACGAGCCCTAGGCATTCTATCAGAGAGCTCCTTCTGCGTGGGCTGCTCTTTGGGGTCGGTGCTTTGTTTATTCTTCTGTTAGCTACATGCAGGGTTCTTTTCGTGGGTCAGAGTCTTGTACGATATTTTAGAGGAAACCAATCTAGTAGTACGTGCATTTATTGCATGAAGCTCTTTGGAGGTGATTAATTGTTATAGCGCTTTTATGGATAGGATGTCAATGTTATTTTGTGTGTTTGCTTTGTTGTTCTACGTCCCTCATGATTTTTGCAGGGTTATAGGGCAGATGCCACCAGGTTTGTTGTTGTTTTTGTTTTGTTTGATTTATTTTTCTTATTTTCTTTTTCGGAAGGGGGTTTGGGATTTGAGCGTCCTATTTTTCTGGGTTTGGGATTTGAGCATCTTAATTTTGTGGGTGTGGGATTTGAGCGTCTTAAGTGTTTGGGTTAGGGGTTTTAGGCATAGGACTTCAGGGGTTTAGTGTGGTAGATAGTTTGGGTTAGGTCTGTAGGGGTTTTGAGGATTTTTAGGGTTAGGGCTTGCGGCTTTTTTGTGTAAGGGCGGTAAGGGCTAGGGTTCCAGGGAGTGCTGTTAAATGTAGTTCTCGACAACTCGGCCTCTGATTGGCCGTGCCGGCTGTGCAGGGAATGCTGGTAGGTGTAGTTTTCCGGCACAAGGCTTGCGGTAGGCCGCGTTGAGTGCCCAGAGCATGCCGGGAAATGTAGTTCTGGGACTCCGAACTTCCGGGAGGCCATGTTGGGCGCCCAGAGCATACCGGGAAATGTAGTTCTGGGACTCCTAACTTCCGGGAGGCCATGTTGGGTGCCCAGAGCACGCCGGGAAATGTAGTTCTGGGACTCCGAACTTCCGGGAGGCCATGGTGGGTGCCCAGAGCACACCCGGAAATGCAGTTCTCGGGGACTAGGGCTGGGGCTAGGGTTAGAGTTTAGGGTGAGGGTTGGGGTTAGGGTTAGGGCTAGTGAATGCTGGTTCTCTGTGTTTGCAGATGACGGTGAGCGTGTTTAAACTAATTCCAGTTGAAGAAGTTTCAGTTACTTGCTTGGTGACATTATCAGTTCAACATTAAAAGCTGCAGCAAAAGCAAAAGGGGAGTTTTGCTTCTAGAAACACCACAGGTCTCTTGTCTGCTCTCGGAATGTTTTTGAGATAAACCATATCTTAAAAAACAAAGGAAAAAAAAAAACACAGCTGCTTCTTTTGCTCTCTTCCTACTTTCTTGTGGTTTGCCCCTCCCCTTTCCCAGGTGATTGGGTTTGGGTGCTGGGCGGGGCCGAATGGTATATGAGCCCCAGGCATGCTATCAGAGAGCTCCTTCTGCCTGGGCTGCTCCTTGGGGTAAGTGCTTTGTTTTTCCTTCAGTCAGTTGCAGGGTTCTCTAGGCAGGCTGGAGTTTATAGATTTCTAGAATTTTTAAGTGCTTGGAATTCACTTAGGAGAGGGATGTTTAATAGAGGTTTCTGGCTCACTGTTTTTTGGGATGGTGGGATACTCTTCTGTTTTTGAGCTATATTTTAATCTCTAGATGTATAAGCCAGCAGTAGGTAAACATTAGGAGGAACCGGTCAAAGGTAACAGCGCTTTCTGGAACCGTCAAGTTCTTGTTCGGCAACGTAGTGACTGGTTTGATCTACTTCACAGATGGAGAGGCAAGTGGACTGCTCTCTTTGAAATAACAAAATTGAAAACATAAAGTTTGTCAAAGATGGCAGTGCATGTTTGCAGTCTGTTTATTGCTTTTGCCAGTGGTAGATAACATTTATAAGGAATCGGTCAAAGGAAAGAGCGCCTTCTGGAACTGTGAAGCTCTGTGTTGGCAACTCGGTGACTGGCTGGACCTACTGTCCATCTCCAGAGGGAAGCGGACTGCTGTTTTGAAATTAAAAAATACTAATAAAAAAAATAAAAATATGGTGCTGCTCTATGGCGCCCGGAGGACTGCCACTCTGCATGGCAGTTAAAAAGAATGTGGTTTGGAGATGGAGAGCCACAGAGATGAAGCAGCTGGGAAGAGAGACACAAGTATTGCAGTAGGTCGGCTGTGGTTATGAGGTGCCTCAGGATGTGCTCTTTTTCTTGTTTCCGCCCTTCCCTCGTGCAGCCTTGGAGAGACGAAGTCCCCATGGTGTGGAGTGGTGCAAAAAGGTAAGAGGGTTGTCAGCCCGGTCAGTTTCCTTCACCAATGCTAAGGCAAGTCTTTGAAGAGAAACAGCCTGGTTGCTTGTGCTGCACCCTGTTGAACTAAGCCAGACCAAAAACAGGGCTGCTGTTCCTCCTGCTCTCTTTACCTCTTCTCATCTTGCAGAGGAATGGTCCCGCAATTCGGGTTAATAGGGGACAAGAGAACAAAGGGGTTTCAGAATAACTGCTAACTGTTATGACTGTTGCATGGGGCACTATGCAAGTCTCTGACATCCAGCCAAGATGGACAAAGGAGAAGGACAAGGGAAAAGCCTGGGAGGAAGACTATGAGCCTTCAGTACGAGAGACCCGCAGAGGGACCACCAGAGACTGATAACACATGCGCCAGTGGGCGGGTTCGGATTCCAGGAACTAGTTATAATAACCCTGCCTTTTCTAGAAGTAGTAATGAATATGTATTCGCCTAGGAGCATAAAAACCAGCCGCCTGCTGTGACTTGTGTGCGTCTCGGTGGAGCAGAGACTCGCGGCGCACCCAGTGCTGTTTGCTTACCTCTATTCATTTAATAAATTGTAAACTTTGATTGTAATCCTATTTGGGACTTAGTCATTTATTACAACAGACAACCTTGTAAAATGCAGACAACCAGAATCCTTACAACAATTAAGTGGAAATCACGGTGTAAGAAACATTACCACCTCAAAGAGTAAAAGCCTCAAAAGAAATGTGACTTGTAACAGGCCAGCAGCTGTGTGTTTTCGGTGAAGCACCAGATAGAGTATGAACCTGGATTGCACAGTTAATGGGGAAACGGGAGGGTCCTGGTCCTTGGGAGGGGGAAAAAAAAAAAAGTATATAAACTGTGTATGGAATCGGTAGGTGCCCTCCTGCTCGCGGGACACCCGCCGTTGTAATCTCAAATAAAGATGCTACTGTACTGAGATCCTCTCCTGAGCCTATGTTATTTCCCAGAGATTGATTCACGGTTTTAAGGTTTCAGGGATAGGGCCCTAGGGTTGGGTTTCAGGGTAAGCGTTCTCAGGGTTTATGTTTAGGATTTTAAGGTTTTTAGTTTTAGGGTTGGAGTTTGAACGGTTAGCGTTTTAGGGATTTGAGGGTTAGGGTTTTAAGGGTTTCAGGGTTAGCGTGTTAGGGTTTTAGAGTTTTTTGGGTTGTAGTGTTGATAGTTTTTTTAGGGTTAGGTTCTTTGGGTTTTATTTTTGGTCAGTTATTTACGGTTAGGGTTTTAAGATCTTATTTTTTTTTTTTCAGGTTAGGTTCTCCTGGGTTAGGGTTTTGAGCGTCTTAATATTTTGGGTTGGGTTAGGGATTTGAGCGTCCTATTTTTGGGGGGTTTGGGATTTGAGCGTCTTAATTTTGTGGGCTTGGGCGCTGTGAGCGTCTTAAGTGTTTGGGTTAGGGCTTTTAGGCATAGGTCTTCAGGGGTTTAGTGTGGTGGATAGTTTGGGTTAGGTCTGTAGGGGTTTTGAGGATTTTTCCACCTGCTGGTGGGAAAGGGGTACTGCAGGCGGCCGGGGGCCGCGCGTGCGCGTTGCTTATTATGTCTTTTTTTTTTTTTTTTGAAGTGTAATTTCCTACGCTCCTAGATTTTTCTTCATATGTAAATGAAAGGTTCGTGCTAATTCCCGTTGAAAATAGTTCATTTACTTTCTTGGTTATATTGTCCTTTCTATGTTCAAAGCTGAGGCAAAAATACGGTAAATTTTGCTTCTAGAAACACCGCAGTTCTTTTGTCTGCACTCCGCATGCTGTAAACTAGGGATAGGTGACAAATAAATAAAAACATAAATAAAAGAACACAGCTGCTGCTCCTGCTCTCTTTCTTGTTTTTTGCCCCCTCCTCTTTCCCAGGTGATTGGGTTTGGGTGCTGGGCGGGGCCAAATGTTATACGAGCCCTAGGCATTCTATCAGAGAGCTCCTTCTGCGTGGGCTGCTCTTTGGGGTCGGTGCTTTGTTTATTCTTCTGTTAGCTACATGCAGGGTTCTTTTCGTGGGTCAGAGTCTTGTACGATATTTTAGAGGAAACCAATCTAGTAGTACGTGCATTTATTGCATGAAGCTCTTTGGAGGTGATTAATTGTTATAGCGCTTTTATGGATAGGATGTCAATGTTATTTTGTGTGTTTGCTTTGTTGTTCTACGTCCCTCATGATTTTTGCAGGGTTATAGGGCAGATGCCACCAGGTTTGTTGTTGTTTTTGTTTTGTTTGATTTATTTTTCTTATTTTCTTGTTCGGAAGGGGGTTTGGGATTTGAGCGTCCTATTTTTCTGGGTTTGGGATTTGAGCATCTTAATTTTGTGGGTGTGGGATTTGAGCGTCTTAAGTGTTTGGGTTAGGGGTTTTAGGCATAGGACTTCAGGGGTTTAGTGTGGTAGATAGTTTGGGTTAGGTCTGTAGGGGTTTTGAGGATTTTTAGGGTTAGGGCTTGCGGCTTTTTTGTGTAAGGGCGGTAAGGGCTAGGGTTCCAGGGAGTGCTGTTAAATGTAGTTCTCGACAACTCGGCCTCTGATTGGCCGTGCCGGCTGTGCAGGGAATGCTGGTAGGTGTAGTTTTCCGGCACAAGGCTTGCGGTAGGCCGCGTTGAGTGCCCAGAGCATGCCGGGAAATGTAGTTCTGGGACTCCGAACTTCCGGGAGGCCATGTTGGGCGCCCAGAGCATACCGGGAAATGTAGTTCTGGGACTCCTAACTTCCGGGAGGCCATGTTGGGTGCCCAGAGCACGCCGGGAAATGTAGTTCTGGGACTCCGAACTTCCGGGAGGCCATGGTGGGTGCCCAGAGCACACCCGGAAATGCAGTTCTCGGGGACTAGGGCTGGGGCTAGGGTTAGAGTTTAGGGTGAGGGTTGGGGTTAGGGTTAGGGCTAGTGAATGCTGGTTCTCTGTGTTTGCAGATGACGGTGAGCGTGTTTAAACTAATTCCAGTTGAAGAAGTTTCAGTTACTTGCCTGGTGACATTATCAGTTCAACATTAAAAGCTGCAGCAAAAGCAAAAGGGGAGTTTTGCTTCTAGAAACACCACAGGTCTCTTGTCTGCTCTCGGAATGTTTTTGAGATAAACCATATCTTAAAAAACAAAGGAAAAAAAAAAACACAGCTGCTTCTTTTGCTCTCTTCCTACTTTCTTGTGGTTTGCCCCTCCCCTTTTCCAGGTGATTGGGTTTGGGTGCTGGGCGGGGCCGAATGGTATATGAGCCCCAGGCATGCTATCAGAGAGCTCCTTCTGCCTGGGCTGCTCCTTGGGGTAAGTGCTTTGTTTTTCCTTCAGTCAGTTGCATGGTTCTCTAGGCAGGCTGGAGTTTATAGATTTCTAGAATTTTTAAGTGCTTGGAATTCACTTAGGAGAGGGATGTTTAATAGAGGTTTCTGGCTCACTGTTTTTTGGGATGGTGGGATACTCTTCTGTTTTTGAGCTATATTTTAATCTCTAGATGTATAAGCCAGCAGTAGGTAAACATTAGGAGGAACCGGTCAAAGGTAACAGCGCTTTCTGGAACCGTCAAGTTCTTGTTCGGCAACGTAGTGACTGGTTTGATCTACTTCACAGATGGAGAGGCAAGTGGACTGCTCTCTTTGAAATAACAAAATTGAAAACATAAAGTTTGTCAAAGATGGCAGTGCATGTTTGCAGTCTGTTTATTGCTTTTGCCAGTGGTAGATAACATTTATAAGGAATCGGTCAAAGGAAAGAGCGCCTTCTGGAACTGTGAAGCTCTGTGTTGGCAACTCGGTGACTGGCTGGACCTACTGTCCATCTCCAGAGGGAAGCGGACTGCTGTTTTGAAATTAAAAAATACTAATAAAAAAAATAAAAATATGGTGCTGCTCTATGGCGCCCGGAGGACTGCCACTCTGCATGGCAGTTAAAAAGAATGTGGTTTGGAGATGGAGAGCCACAGAGATGAAGCAGCTGGGAAGAGAGACACAAGTATTGCAGTAGGTCAGCTGTGGTTATGAGGTGCCTCAGGATGTGCTCTTTTTCTTGTTTCCGCCCTTCCCTCGTGCAGCCTTGGAGAGACGAAGTCCCCATGGTGTGGAGTGGTGCAAAAAGGTAAGAGGGTTGTCAGCCCGGTCAGTTTCCTTCACCAATGCTAAGGCAAGTCTTTGAAGAGAAACAGCCTGGTTGCTTGTGCTGCACCCTGTTGAACTAAGCCAGACCAAAAACAGGGCTGCTGTTCCTCCTGCTCTCTTTACCTCTTCTCATCTTGCAGAGGAATGGTCCCGCAATTCGGGTTAATAGGGGACAAGAGAACAAAGGGGTTTCAGAATAACTGCTAACTGTTATGACTGTTGCATGGGGCACTATGCAAGTCTCTGACATCCAGCCAAGATGGACAAAGGAGAAGGACAAGGGAAAAGCCTGGGAGGAAGACTATGAGCCTTCAGTACGAGAGACCCGCAGAGGGACCACCAGAGACTGATAACACATGCGCCAGTGGGCGGGTTCGGATTCCAGGAACTAGTTATAATAACCCTGCCTTTTCTAGAAGTAGTAATGAATATGTATTCGCCTAGGAGCATAAAAACCAGCCGCCTGCTGTGACTTGTGTGCGTCTCGGTGGAGCAGAGACTCGCGGCGCACCCAGTGCTGTTTGCTTACCTCTATTCATTTAATAAATTGTAAACTTTGATTGTAATCCTATTTGGGACTTAGTCATTTATTACAACAGACAACCTTGTAAAATGCAGACAACCAGAATCCTTACAACAATTAAGTGGAAATCACGGTGTAAGAAACATTACCACCTCAAAGAGTAAAAGCCTCAAAAGAAATGTGACTTGTAACAGGCCAGCAGCTGTGTGTTTTCGGTGAAGCACCAGATAGAGTATGAACCTGGATTGCACAGTTAATGGGGAAACGGGAGGGTCCTGGTCCTTGGGAGGGGGAAAAAAAAAAAAGTATATAAACTGTGTATGGAATCGGTAGGTGCCCTCCTGCTCGCGGGACACCCGCCGTTGTAATCTCAAATAAAGATGCTACTGTACTGAGATCCTCTCCTGAGCCTATGTTATTTCCCAGAGATTGATTCACGGTTTTAAGGTTTCAGGGATAGGGCCCTAGGGTTGGGTTTCAGGGTAAGCGTTCTCAGGGTTTATGTTTAGGATTTTAAGGTTTTTAGTTTTAGGGTTGGAGTTTGAACGGTTAGCGTTTTAGGGATTTGAGGGTTAGGGTTTTAAGGGTTTCAGGGTTAGCGTGTTAGGGTTTTAGAGTTTTTTGGGTTGTAGTGTTGATAGTTTTTTTAGGGTTAGGTTCTTTGGGTTTTATTTTTGGTCAGTTATTTACGGTTAGGGTTTTAAGATCTTATTTTTTTTTTTTCAGGTTAGGTTCTCCTGGGTTAGGGTTTTGAGCGTCTTAATATTTTGGGTTGGGTTAGGGATTTGAGCGTCCTATTTTTGGGGGGTTTGGGATTTGAGCGTCTTAATTTTGTGGGCTTGGGCGCTGTGAGCGTCTTAAGTGTTTGGGTTAGGGCTTTTAGGCATAGGTCTTCAGGGGTTTAGTGTGGTGGATAGTTTGGGTTAGGTCTGTAGGGGTTTTGAGGATTTTTCCACCTGCTGGTGGGAAAGGGGTACTGCAGGCGGCCGGGGGCCGCGCGTGCGCGTTGCTTATTATGTCTTTTTTTTTTTTTTTTGAAGTGTAATTTCCTACGCTCCTAGATTTTTCTTCATATGTAAATGAAAGGTTCGTGCTAATTCCCGTTGAAAATAGTTCATTTACTTTCTTGGTTATATTGTCCTTTCTATGTTCAAAGCTGAGGCAAAAATACGGTAAATTTTGCTTCTAGAAACACCGCAGTTCTTTTGTCTGCACTCCGCATGCTGTAAACTAGGGATAGGTGACAAATAAATAAAAACATAAATAAAAGAACACAGCTGCTGCTCCTGCTCTCTTTCTTGTTTTTTGCCCCCTCCTCTTTCCCAGGTGATTGGGTTTGGGTGCTGGGCGGGGCCAAATGTTATACGAGCCCTAGGCATTCTATCAGAGAGCTCCTTCTGCGTGGGCTGCTCTTTGGGGTCGGTGCTTTGTTTATTCTTCTGTTAGCTACATGCAGGGTTCTTTTCGTGGGTCAGAGTCTTGTACGATATTTTAGAGGAAACCAATCTAGTAGTACGTGCATTTATTGCATGAAGCTCTTTGGAGGTGATTAATTGTTATAGCGCTTTTATGGATAGGATGTCAATGTTATTTTGTGTGTTTGCTTTGTTGTTCTACGTCCCTCATGATTTTTGCAGGGTTATAGGGCAGATGCCACCAGGTTTGTTGTTGGTTTTGTTTGATTTATTTTTCTTATTTTCTTTTTCGGAAGGGGGTTTGGGATTTGAGCGTCCTATTTTTCTGGGTTTGGGATTTGAGCATCTTAATTTTGTGGGTGTGGGATTTGAGCGTCTTAAGTGTTTGGGTTAGGGGTTTTAGGCATAGGACTTCAGGGGTTTAGTGTGGTAGATAGTTTGGGTTAGGTCTGTAGGGGTTTTGAGGATTTTTAGGGTTAGGGCTTGCGGCTTTTTTGTGTAAGGGCGGTAAGGGCTAGGGTTCCAGGGAGTGCTGTTAAATGTAGTTCTCGACAACTCGGCCTCTGATTGGCCGTGCCGGCTGTGCAGGGAATGCTGGTAGGTGTAGTTTTCCGGCACAAGGCTTGCGGTAGGCCGCGTTGAGTGCCCAGAGCATGCCGGGAAATGTAGTTCTGGGACTCCGAACTTCCGGGAGGCCATGTTGGGCGCCCAGAGCATACCGGGAAATGTAGTTCTGGGACTCCTAACTTCCGGGAGGCCATGTTGGGTGCCCAGAGCACGCCGGGAAATGTAGTTCTGGGACTCCGAACTTCCGGGAGGCCATGTTGGGTGCCCAGAGCACGCCGGGAAATGTAGTTCTGGGACTCCGAACTTCCGGGAGGCCATGGTGGGTGCCCAGAGCACACCCGGAAATGCAGTTCTCGGGGACTAGGGCTGGGGCTAGGGTTAGAGTTTAGGGTGAGGGTTGGGGTTAGGGTTAGGGCTAGTGAATGCTGGTTCTCTGTGTTTGCAGATGACGGTGAGCGTGTTTAAACTAATTCCAGTTGAAGAAGTTTCAGTTACTTGCTTGGTGACATTATCAGTTCAACATTAAAAGCTGCAGCAAAAGCAAAAGGGGAGTTTTGCTTCTAGAAACACCACAGGTCTCTTGTCTGCTCTCGGAATGTTTTTGAGATAAACCATATCTTAAAAAACAAAGGAAAAAAAAACCACAGCTGCTTCTTTTGCTCTCTTCCTACTTTCTTGTGCTTTGCCCCTCCCCTTTCCCAGGTGATTGGGTTTGGGTGCTGGGCGGGGCTGAATGCTATATGAGCCCCAGGCATGCTATCAGAGAGCTCCTTCTGCTTGGGCTGCTCCTTGGGGTAAGTGCTGTGTTTTTCCTTCAGTCAGTTGCAGGGTTCTCTAGGCAGACTGGAGCCTATGGATTTCTGGATTTTAAGTGCTTGGAATTCACTCAGTAGCGGGATGTTTAGTAGGGGCTGCTGGCTCACTGTTTTTTTTTGGGCTGGTGGGATACTCTTCTGTTTTTGAGCTCTATTTTAGTCTCTAGATGTATAAACCCACTTGTGTAACTCTCCAGAGGACTAAAACCAGCTTGATTGAATGCTACATATGGCTTGGCAGCGTAGATGCAGCATTACCAAGAGACTGAGCAGAGTTGTATCAGAGTCACCTCTTTCATCCGCAAAGGGTAAGTTTGATTACCCCTGCCGAGGCTTGTGTGTGTGCGTGTCTTTTTGGCATTTGTGGAGCTCAGTTGTTTTTCTTTGTGTGTGTGCATGTTCTTTTTTTTTTTTTTTTTTTTTTTTGAGGGTCAAACAGTGTGTTTGCTGAGTGTGGTTAGAATGAGGAGGTGGGGAGCTGCTCAGGACTGGAAGGTTTGCTTTCTAGGAGTATGCGGCATCCTTCCTGTGCGACGTGACTAACTGTTGGGCTGGAACGTTCCAGCTTTTGTGTGTCTTAAGCAATGTAGCTTGTGTAGTGTGTGTTGTGTGGCCCGGGCAGAGTTTGCTGTGGTGCAGTGGGCGAAGAATCTCAGTTAGAGCTGGTGAGCAGCTGAAGTACCAGAGCTGGGAAGAGAGAGGTATTATTGCAGCAGGTACGCTGTGGCTGTGAGGTGCCTCAGACTGTGCTTTTCTGTCTTTTTTTGTTTTGTTTTGTTTTGTTGTTTTTTTGCAGGTGCTTTGTGCGGTCGTGGACAGGAAAGGGAAATCCTCGTGTCGCGGAGCAGTGAGGGAAGGTGAGTGTTGTCAGCCTGGTCATCCCTTATCTGAAGCGAAGGGAAGACACTCAGGTGTTTCCCTCAGAGGGTCCGAGGTGAGTCTGTTTGGGATAGAGGAGCAGCGTGGCAGGTGGGTGCTTGCAAGCGCAGTGGTTCTTTTGTCCTTTTGTGTTCCCCGGTGGTGTGGATGATGCTGGCCGCTCCTTTCAAGCTTGGACCTAATTTGCAGGTCCAGAGGCAAGTGGAGTGCTGTTTTGAAAGGATAAAGGTAAAGCTGGGGTCGCTTATGTTGTTGAGGGATGGGTGCTACTGCTGGCAGCTGAATGTTTATCTTCTGCCTGTGTTTTGCCTTTCATTAGGCTGAAATGCAGTGTGCAGTGCAGGATGTGTCAACCAGCTGCCTCTGCAGTGACTCTGGTGCGTGATGAGCAGAGGTAGCTGTTAATTTTGGGGGTGTGGTTGTCACTGAAGTTATTTTCCTACATCCAATAGAGTAAAATTCCAGTTTGCCTTTTGTTGAGGGAATCTGGAAACAGCACAGATCCCACGGCCTGCTGCAGCTGAGCAAACCAAGATACCAGGGTAACGGTGAGAAGCTCCTATGACAGTGTTCCCACATCGCCCAACTGAGGAGTGCAGAAAAATATTGCTGCCAGCAGCTGATACCAAAAACAAGGTCTACGTGACTACTAATCACAAGGGGACTGTTTTCTTGCAGGTGGGGTTGTTTTCTTCTGGTTGTTTTTCTGAGTGCTTTGGCCAATAACCTTGCGTGAAACACTGTCCACCCCTGTTGAGTTCTCTATAAAAGTTAGGCTATTCGGGCAATAAAATGGAGCATGATCTGACTCTACTGTGTGTCTGTCGTGCTTTCGGCCGTGCTTCCTGCAACAGCCTTTTAGAGGTGCTATAAGTGGGTAAAGAGAAGAGATGGAAGCATGTGCCACGTGGGGCAGGCAAGCGGCTGAGGTACAGGAGGGGATGAGAGTATGTGATTTTTTCCTGGGGGTGGAATGGAATTGATTGTTTTGGTGTATAGTCTGTTTTGCTCCTAGATCTTTCATTCATTGTAAATAAAAGTTTGAGCCAATTCCAGTTAGGAATGTTCCAGTTACGACCCAGCAAGTATTGTCCTTTTAACGTTAAAAAAAAAATGCGGCAAAAGCATGGGTGCAGATCTGTTTCGGGTCTTGTGCATCATATTCGGTTCGAGATCGCGTCTGTTTCCATCCTCACTCTTGCAGAAGTCATCTGGGCCGCATCAGGAGCTCTTGCTTGGGAATTGATTTCCTGAGTGTGTTCTTAGGGGGTTTTCAGTCCCCATCCTTCTGGTCTCTTGTCTTGAAGGCAGGCTTTTTAGGCCTCCATCATCCCAGTTCTGGCAGTTGCTTCCAGTTGCATGTTGTGACATTTGAGTCTCTCCTGGGGTCTGGTGCAGAGCACCTGTTCTGACTTGCTGTTGCCGTAGGGCTTTCTTTTTGGGGGTCACTTTTTCCTGTGCCTTGTGTTGTGTGTTTTGTTTGTAGTGTTTGTGGCGTGCCTGTGTGCGTGTACGTGTTTGGTCTGGAGCTGTCCTGCCTGGCAGTTAGTGAGGACAGGTAATGTGGCAGTGCATGGGTGTACTAATACATTGTCTGGACTGTTTTGGTAAAGATATCCAGTCTGCCTCTGGGCACGTACTGAAGGGCAGCTGGCACAGTCATCTCTGTGGTGTTTGGCAGACTGGAGGGGGGAGAGTTGAGCTGCTTGCGAGCAACTGCTCGCATAGCACTTGAACGGTGTGCTTGTGGAGGTCTGTCGAATCTTGAAAGCTTACAGATATGGGGTTTTGAATTTATTTTTATTTCTTTCCTGTCCCCAGTAGAGCGTAAACCTTTGGAGGAACCTGTCACAGGAAAGAGCTCCTTCTGGAACTGTTCAGCACTCGGTAGGCAACTCGGTGACTGGCTTGATCTACTTCTGAGGTGCTGAGGCAAGGGGGCTGCTGTTTTGAAACGATAGTATTGTAAATGGGGTCCCTTTTGTGTTGTTGAGGGATGGGTGCTAATGCTGGCAGCTGAATGATTGATTCTCTTGTGACTGTTTTCATCTGTTAAAGCTGAAACACAGTGTACGACACGGGACTTGACGACCAGAGCTGCTTTTGGCAAGGTGAGTGATGAACAGATATAGAAGGTAATTTAGGGGTGCAGTTGTCACTGCAGTTACTGAACTACACCAAGTACAGTAAAAATCCTGTTTATATTTCAGGGGTGTTGTAGCTGGCCTAAGAGAGCAGATGGAAGCATCTGCCTCGAGGGGAGGGGAGGGCACGGAGGTAAGGCAGCAGCTGAGAGTAACTGTCCCAGCTGTGCTGTGGCTTTGGATGCTGCTTCAGCCTATGCTTTTCTTTTTGTTTCACATTTGTCTCACACAGGCTGAGTGGGGCCAAGCTGCACTCTGAAGAGCAGCACGAGAAGGGCGGGCTGGTTGTGAGCTGGATTGGAGCGGAACTGCCAAGTAGCACGAGGTGAGTGCGAAGGGTATCCATCTTGCTTTGCAGGTGCCATGGCAGGCTCTCCACAGAAGCGGTTGAGGATTTGAGAAGAGCTTGCAGATGATCAAGGAGCGACACGTGCAGGGATGGCTTGAAAAGGGTATGGCTGCTTTCTCTTCTGTTTATCAGGTGTCCCAGGCCATGTGGGCTGTGGTGTTAGTCTTTAGAATCGGAACAAAGCAGGTGCTGAAATGCTGTGTCTGTTTTTTTTTTTTTTTTTTTGTGTTGGGGTTGCACCTTGGTGAGTGTAGGGATGGGTTTTAAGTGGGTGCAGCAGAGGGCCTGGCCCCAGTGTCCTGTAGTGTGTTTTGGCCCATCAGCATAGCCTTTTGGTTCTCAGGTAGCCTACTGAAGTAAGTGATTTTTCCTGCGAGTGGAATGGAATTGATTTTTTTTTTTTTTTTTTTGGCGTGTAATCAGTTCTGCTCCTAGATTTTTCTTTTTATGTAAATAAAAGATCGAGCTAATTCCAGATGGGAAAAAAAATCAGTTACTTTCTTGGTCAGTTTGTCCTTTTAATATTCAAAGCTGCAGCAAAAGCATGGGGATTTTTGTTTCTAGAAACACCCTAGCTCTCCTGTCTGCACTCTGCATGCTGTTGAGCTAAGCCATATAAATGAATAAAGAAACCACAGCTACTGCTCCTGTCTGATTTTTTTGTTTGTTTGTTTGTTTCTGTGCTTTCCCCCTTGCACTTTCCCAGGTGATTAGCTTCAGGTTCCAGGTGGGACCTAGTGGTAACTGAGTTGCAGGTATTCCATGACAGAGCTCCTTCTGCCTGGGCTGCTTTTTGGGGTAAGCGCTTTGTTTTTCCTTCAGTCAGTTGCAGGGTTCTTTAGGTGGGTCAGAGTCTATGGACTGATGCGTTTTCCAGTAGAAACCGGTACGCATATCTTTTTGAGTTGGTAACTGGTAGGATCTGTCACTGTAAAGCAATCTAGTAGTAGGTGCCTGTATTGCACGCAGCTCTTCCTCAGGTGAGTAGTTATTATGGCAGTTTTACGGATGGTATGGTGATGTTACTTTGTGTGTTTGCTTTGTGGTTCTGGTTCCCTTCTGATTTTTGCAGAATTACGGGGCTTTTTGTGATTCTTTGCCTGTATGTCAAATCTCATCAAAGTTACAACCTTGCTGTTAAAGTGATGGAGCAGGGTTTAGTTGAAACGTATCATGGAAGCTCCCTGTGTGAGCATGTGTCTGAAAATGGCAGCAGTGGGCACGTAAGGGGTAGTCTGTTTCAAGTTTAGGGACAGTTTGTTATATTTCTGGAGCTTTTGCCTGTGTGTTTTCTGTCTGTCGAGTCTTTAGACCATAAAGCCTTCTAGGCTTTATGTCCTTGAATCGACGTATTAGAAGTACGTTTATGAGGGGTTGCCAGGTATGTTGTTTTTGGGAAACCGTGGGGTATGGTTCCTTGAGTGCATAAGTGCAGTATTGCCAAGAGAGTGAGCAGGGCCACCTTCTTCATCTCTGCAGAATGAGTCTGTTCGGGCATACTTCTCAGGTAAATGTAGTGAGCAGATGAGGTAAAGGAGCCGGGAACAGAGAGGTATTGCACAGTAGCATGTTGCATCAGTAGTAGTCAGCGTTGCAGAGGAGGTGTGTGTCAGGGCTGGCGTGCTAGTGAATGCTGGTTCTCTGTTTTTGCAAGTGATGATGAACCTGTTTGACGTAATTCCATTTGAAAAAGTTCCAGTTACTGGCCTGGTCGTGTCGTCCTTTCAATGTTAAAAGCTGCAGCAAAAGCATGGGGATTGTTGCTTCTAGAAACACCACAGGTCACCTGTCTGCTCTCTGCATGTTTTTCAAGTAAAGCAGATCTTAAAAAAAAAAAAACAAACAAAGAAAATAATAAAAAACAGCTGCTGCTGCTGCTCCTGCTTTGTTTCTACTTCCTTGTGCTTTGCCCCTCCCCTTTTCCAGGTGATTGGGTTTGGGTGCTGGGCGGGGCCGAATGGTATATGAGCCCCAGGCATGCTATCAGAGAGCTCCTTCTGCCTGGGCTGCTCCTTGGGGTAAGTGCTTTGTTTTTCCTTCAGTCAGTTGCAGGGTTCTCTAGGCAGGCTGGAGTTTATAGATTTCTAGAATTTTTAAGTGCTTGGAATTCACTTAGGAGAGGGATGTTTAATAGAGGTTTCTGGCTCACTGTTTTTTGGGATGGTGGGATACTCTTCTGTTTTTGAGCTATATTTTAATCTCTAGATGTATAAGCCAGCAGTAGGTAAACATTAGGAGGAACCGGTCAAAGGTAACAGCGCTTTCTGGAACCGTCAAGTTCTTGTTCGGCAACGTAGTGACTGGTTTGATCTACTTCACAGATGGAGAGGCAAGTGGACTGCTCTCTTTGAAATAACAAAATTGAAAACATAAAGTTTGTCAAAGATGGCAGTGCATGTTTGCAGTCTGTTTATTGCTTTTGCCAGTGGTAGATAACATTTATAAGGAATCGGTCAAAGGAAAGAGCGCCTTCTGGAACTGTGAAGCTCTGTGTTGGCAACTCGGTGACTGGCTGGACCTACTGTCCATCTCCAGAGGGAAGCGGACTGCTGTTTTGAAATTAAAAAATACTAATAAAAAAAATAAAAATATGGTGCTGCTCTATGGCGCCCGGAGGACTGCCACTCTGCATGGCAGTTAAAAAGAATGTGGTTTGGAGATGGAGAGCCACAGAGATGAAGCAGCTGGGAAGAGAGACACAAGTATTGCAGTAGGTCGGCTGTGGTTATGAGGTGCCTCAGGATGTGCTCTTTTTCTTGTTTCCGCCCTTCCCTCGTGCAGCCTTGGAGAGACGAAGTCCCCATGGTGTGGAGTGGTGCAAAAAGGTAAGAGGGTTGTCAGCCCGGTCAGTTTCCTTCACCAATGCTAAGGCAAGTCTTTGAAGAGAAACAGCCTGGTTGCTTGTGCTGCACCCTGTTGAACTAAGCCAGACCAAAAACAGGGCTGCTGTTCCTCCTGCTCTCTTTACCTCTTCTCATCTTGCAGAGGAATGGTCCCGCAATTCGGGTTAATAGGGGACAAGAGAACAAAGGGGTTTCAGAATAACTGCTAACTGTTATGACTGTTGCATGGGGCACTATGCAAGTCTCTGACATCCAGCCAAGATGGACAAAGGAGAAGGACAAGGGAAAAGCCTGGGAGGAAGACTATGAGCCTTCAGTACGAGAGACCCGCAGAGGGACCACCAGAGACTGATAACACATGCGCCAGTGGGCGGGTTCGGATTCCAGGAACTAGTTATAATAACCCTGCCTTTTCTAGAAGTAGTAATGAATATGTATTCGCCTAGGAGCATAAAAACCAGCCGCCTGCTGTGACTTGTGTGCGTCTCGGTGGAGCAGAGACTCGCGGCGCACCCAGTGCTGTTTGCTTACCTCTATTCATTTAATAAATTGTAAACTTTGATTGTAATCCTATTTGGGACTTAGTCATTTATTACAACAGACAACCTTGTAAAATGCAGACAACCAGAATCCTTACAACAATTAAGTGGAAATCACGGTGTAAGAAACATTACCACCTCAAAGAGTAAAAGCCTCAAAAGAAATGTGACTTGTAACAGGCCAGCAGCTGTGTGTTTTCGGTGAAGCACCAGATAGAGTATGAACCTGGATTGCACAGTTAATGGGGAAACGGGAGGGTCCTGGTCCTTGGGAGGGGGAAAAAAAAAAAAGTATATAAACTGTGTATGGAATCGGTAGGTGCCCTCCTGCTCGCGGGACACCCGCCATTGTAATCTCAAATAAAGATGCTACTGTACTGAGATCCTCTCCTGAGCCTATGTTATTTCCCAGAGATTGATTCACGGTTTTAAGGTTTCAGGGATAGGGCCCTAGGGTTGGGTTTCAGGGTAAGCGTTCTCAGGGTTTATGTTTAGGATTTTAAGGTTTTTAGTTTTAGGGTTGGAGTTTGAACGGTTAGCGTTTTAGGGATTTGAGGGTTAGGGTTTTAAGGGTTTCAGGGTTAGCGTGTTAGGGTTTTAGAGTTTTTTGGGTTGTAGTGTTGATAGTTTTTTTAGGGTTAGGTTCTTTGGGTTTTATTTTTGGTCAGTTATTTACGGTTAGGGTTTTAAGATCTTATTTTTTTTTTTTCAGGTTAGGTTCTCCTGGGTTAGGGTTTTGAGCGTCTTAATATTTTGGGTTGGGTTTGGGATTTGAGCGTCCTATTTTTGGGGGGTTTGGGATTTGAGCGTCTTAATTTTGTGGGCTTGGGCGCTGTGAGCGTCTTAAGTGTTTGGGTTAGGGCTTTTAGGCATAGGTCTTCAGGGGTTTAGTGTGGTGGATAGTTTGGGTTAGGTCTGTAGGGGTTTTGAGGATTTTTCCACCTGCTGGTGGAAAAGAAGTACTGCAGGTGGCCGGGGGGCGCGCATGCGCGGTGATGCCCGCGGGCGCCCTCTGCCGCCACCTGCTGGTGGGAAAGGGGTACTGCAGGCGGCCGGGGGGGAGCTCATGCCCGGTGACGCCCGAGGGCGCCCCTCTGCCGCCACCTGCTGGTGGAAAACGAGTACTGCAGGCGGCCGGGGGCCGTGCGTGCGCGTTGCTTATTATGTCTTTTTTTTTTTTTTTTTTGAAGTGTAATTTCCTACGCTCCTAGATTTTTCTTCATATGTAAATGAAAGGTTCGTGCTAATTCCCGTTGAAAATAGTTCATTTACTTTCTTGGTTATATTGTCCTTTCTATGTTCAAAGCTGAGGCAAAAATACGGTAAATTTTGCTTCTAGAAACACCGCAGTTCTTTTGTCTGCACTCCGCATGCTGTAAACTAGGGATAGGTGACAAATAAATAAAAACATAAATAAAAGAACACAGCTGCTGCTCCTGCTCTCTTTCTTGTTTTTTGCCCCCTCCTCTTTCCCAGGTGATTGGGTTTGGGTGCTGGGCGGGGCCAAATGTTATACGAGCCCTAGGCATTCTATCAGAGAGCTCCTTCTGTGTGGGCTGCTCTTTGGGGTCGGTGCTTTGTTTATTCTTCTGTTAGCTACATGCAGGGTTCTTTTCGTGGGTCAGAGTCTTGTACGATATTTTAGAGGAAACCAATCTAGTAGTACGTGCATTTATTGCATGAAGCTCTTTGGAGGTGATTGATTGTTATAGCGCTTTTATGGATTTTTATGGCTTTTATGGATAGGATGTCAATGTTATTTTGTGTGTTTGCTTTGTTGTTCTACGTCCCTCATGATTTTTGCAGGGTTATAGGGCAGATGCCACCAGGTTTGTTGTTGTTTTTGTTTTGTTTGATTTATTTTTCTTATTTTCTTTTTCGGAAGGGGGTTTGGGATTTGAGCGTCCTATTTTTTGTGGTTTGGGATTTGAGCATCTTAATTTTGTGGGTGTGGGATTTGAGCGTCTTAAGTGTTTGGGTTAGGGGTTTTAGGCATAGGACTTCAGGGGTTTAGTGTGGTAGATAGTTTGGGTTAGGTCTGTAGGGGTTTTGAGGATTTTTAGGGTTAGGGCTTGCGGCTTTTTTGTGTAAGGGCGGTAAGGGCTAGGGTTCCAGGGAGTGCTGTTAAATGGAGTTCTCGACAACTCGGCCTCTGATTGGCCGTGCCGGCTGTGCAGGGAATGCTGGTAGGTGTAGTTTTCCGGCACAAGGCTTGCGGTAGGCCGCGTTGAGTGCCCAGAGCATGCCGGGAAATGTAGTTCCGGGACTCCTAACTTCCGGGAGGCCATGTTGGGTGCCCAGAGCACGCCGGGAAATGTAGTTCTGGGACTCCTAACTTCCGGGAGGCCATGTTGGGTGCCCAGAGCACGCCGGGAAATGTAGTTCTGGGACTCCGAACTTCCGGGAGGCCATATTGTGTGCCCAGAGCACGCCGGGAAATGTAGTTCTGGGACTCCGAACTTCCGGGAGGCCATGGTGGGTGCCCAGAGCACGCCGGGAAATGTAGTTCTCGGACTCTGAACTTCCGTAAGGCCATGGTGGGCGCCCAGAGCATACCGGGAAATGTAGTTCTGGGACTCCGAACTTCCGGGAGGCCATGTTGGGTGCCCAGAGCACGCCGGGAAATGTAGTTCTGGGACTCCGAACTTCCGGGAGGCCATGGTGGGTGCCCAGAGCACACCGGGAAATGCAGTTCTCGGGGAGTAGGGCTGGGGCTAGGGTTAGAGTTTAGGGTGAGGGTTGGGGTTAGGGTTAGGGCTAGTGAATGCTGGTTCTCTGTGTTTGCAGATGACGGTGAGCGTGTTTAAACTAATTCCAGTTGAAGAAGTTTCAGTTACTTGCTTGGTGACATTATCAGTTCAACATTAAAAGCTGCAGCAAAAGCAAAAGGGGAGTTTTGCTTCTAGAAACACCACAGGTCTCTTGTCTGCTCTCGGAATGTTTTTGAGATAAACCATATCTTAAAAAACAAAGGAAAAAAAAACCACAGCTGCTTCTTTTGCTCTCTTCCTACTTTCTTGTGCTTTGCCCCTCCCCTTTCCCAGGTGATTGGGTTTGGGTGCTGGGCGGGGCTGAATGCTATATGAGCCCCAGGCATGCTCTCAGAGAGCTCCTTCTGCTTGGGCTGCTCCTTGGGGTAAGTGCTGTGTTTTTCCTTCAGTCAGTTGCAGGGTTCTCTAGGCAGACTGGAGCCTATGGATTTCTGGATTTTAAGTGCTTGGAATTCACTCAGTAGCGGGATGTTTAGTAGGGGCTGCTGGCTCACTGTTTTTTTTTGGGCTGGTGGGATACTCTTCTGTTTTTGAGCTCTATTTTAGTCTCTAGATGTATAAACCCACTTGTGTAACTCTCCAGAGGACTAAAACCAGCTTGATTGAATGCTACATATGGCTTGGCAGCGTAGATGCAGCATTACCAAGAGACTGAGCAGAGTTGTATCAGAGTCACCTCTTTCATCCGCAAAGGGTAAGTTTGATTACCCCTGCCGAGGCTTGTGTGTGTGCGTGTCTTTTTGGCATTTGTGGAGCTCAGTTGTTTTTCTTTGTGTGTGTGCATGTTCTTTTTTTTTTTTTTTTTTTTTTTGAGGGTCAAACAGTGTGTTTGCTGAGTGTGGTTAGAATGAGGAGGTGGGGAGCTGCTCAGGACTGGAAGGTTTGCTTTCTAGGAGTATGCGGCATCCTTCCTGTGCGACGTGACTAACTGTTGGGCTGGAACGTTCCAGCTTTTGTGTGTCTTAAGCAATGTAGCTTGTGTAGTGTGTGTTGTGTGGCCCGGGCAGAGTTTGCTGTGGTGCAGTGGGCGAAGAATCTCAGTTAGAGCTGGTGAGCAGCTGAAGTACCAGAGCTGGGAAGAGAGAGGTATTATTGCAGCAGGTACGCTGTGGCTGTGAGGTGCCTCAGACTGTGCTTTTCTGTCTTTTTTTGTTTTGTTTTGTTTTGTTGTTTTTTTGCAGGTGCTTTGTGCGGTCGTGGACAGGAAAGGGAAATCCTCGTGTCGCGGAGCAGTGAGGGAAGGTGAGTGTTGTCAGCCTGGTCATCCCTTATCTGAAGCGAAGGGAAGACACTCAGGTGTTTCCCTCAGAGGGTCCGAGGTGAGTCTGTTTGGGATAGAGGAGCAGCGTGGCAGGTGGGTGCTTGCAAGCGCAGTGGTTCTTTTGTCCTTTTGTGTTCCCCGGTGGTGTGGATGATGCTGGCCGCTCCTTTCAAGCTTGGACCTAATTTGCAGGTCCAGAGGCAAGTGGAGTGCTGTTTTGAAAGGATAAAGGTAAAGCTGGGGTCGCTTATGTTGTTGAGGGATGGGTGCTACTGCTGGCAGCTGAATGTTTATCTTCTGCCTGTGTTTTGCCTTTCATTAGGCTGAAATGCAGTGTGCAGTGCAGGATGTGTCAACCAGCTGCCTCTGCAGTGACTCTGGTGCGTGATGAGCAGAGGTAGCTGTTAATTTTGGGGGTGTGGTTGTCACTGAAGTTATTTTCCTACATCCAATAGAGTAAAATTCCAGTTTGCCTTTTGTTGAGGGAATCTGGAAACAGCACAGATCCCACGGCCTGCTGCAGCTGAGCAAACCAAGATACCAGGGTAACGGTGAGAAGCTCCTATGACAGTGTTCCCACATCGCCCAACTGAGGAGTGCAGAAAAATATTGCTGCCAGCAGCTGATACCAAAAACAAGGTCTACGTGACTACTAATCACAAGGGGACTGTTTTCTTGCAGGTGGGGTTGTTTTCTTCTGGTTGTTTTTCTGAGTGCTTTGGCCAATAACCTTGCGTGAAACACTGTCCACCCCTGTTGAGTTCTCTATAAAAGTTAGGCTATTCGGGCAATAAAATGGAGCATGATCTGACTCTACTGTGTGTCTGTCGTGCTTTCGGCCGTGCTTCCTGCAACAGCCTTTTAGAGGTGCTATAAGTGGGTAAAGAGAAGAGATGGAAGCATGTGCCACGTGGGGCAGGCAAGCGGCTGAGGTACAGGAGGGGATGAGAGTATGTGATTTTTTCCTGGGGGTGGAATGGAATTGATTGTTTTGGTGTATAGTCTGTTTTGCTCCTAGATCTTTCATTCATTGTAAATAAAAGTTTGAGCCAATTCCAGTTAGGAATGTTCCAGTTACGACCCAGCAAGTATTGTCCTTTTAACGTTAAAAAAAAAATGCGGCAAAAGCATGGGTGCAGATCTATTTCGGGTCTTGTGCATCATATTCGGTTCGAGATCGCGTCTGTTTCCATCCTCACTCTTGCAGAAGTCATCTGGGCCGCATCAGGAGCACTTGCTTGGGAATTGATTTCCTGAGTGTGTTCTTAGGGGGTTTTCAGTCCCCATCCTTCTGGTCTCTTGTCTTGCAGGCAGGCTTTTTAGGCCTCCATCATCCCAGTTCTGGCAGTTGCTTCCAGTTGCATGTTGTGACATTTGAGTCTCTCCTGGGGTCTGGTGCAGAGCACCTGTTCTGACTTGCTGTTGCCGTAGGGCTTTCTTTTTGGGGGATCACTTTTTCTTGTGCCTTGTGTTGTGTGTTTTGTTTGTAGTGTTTGTGGCGTGCCTGTGTGCGTGTACGTGTTTGGTCTGGAGCTGTCCTGCCTGGCAGTTAGTGATGACAGGTAACGTGGCAGTGCATGGGTGTATTAATACATTGATGGGACTGTGTTGGCAAAGACATCCGGTCTGCCTCTGGGCACTTGCTGAAGGACATCTGGCACAGTATATCTGTTTGCGAGCAACTTCTCGTTTACCTCTATTTATTTAAAAAATTGTAAAATTTAATTGCAATCCAGTTTGGGACTCAGTCATGTATGACACCAGGGGGCTTGTCCAGGAGGGCTTTGGTTCTTGGAATCTTATTTGATGTAGGAGAGGTGCCCCAGCATTTGGTGGTTGCTGTTCGAGTCTGGTCGGTACTAATGGCATCTCGAACCTGAATACAGGTAAGCTAAGGTTTTGATTTTTTTTTTTCAGCTCCCTTGCTGGCTGCAGCAGTATATTTTGCCCATAATTCTGCGTGTGAAGATCTGAATGAAGACAACGGAGTCGTAAGTGTTTAAAGCCTATACTGTTCTGTTGGATGGGTTTCGGTTGCCTGTGTGTGTAAGAGTGTGACTGAGACGGAATTTAGTTCCGAAGCGATTGTGGAGGTCTTCTTTACCACGGTTCCAATCTCCCGCGAGGGACTTGGCCGGTGAAGGACCGAAGGGATTCCTATAGGCTTTGTGGGTGATAGATCTTAAATCCTCTTTAAGACACTCTTATTAAGGTAACGAAGGGCTGTGGGAATTGCCAGAGTAACATTCCTAGATGGGTGAGACAAAACCGAAGACCAGGGACCAGAAGAAAGGAAGCAAATTACCAGACATACCAGCAGAAAGTCCATTAGGAATAACGATTAGAAACTGGAACGAGAGAGGCCCCAGAAACGTAAAAAGTAAATAAAAAATGGTCCAGTATTGTGTGATAGAATGGCCAAAGGAGCTTTTAAGACCGCATGTCTTTGGGCCCGTTTTTGGATCCTTTGAAGACTGTATTTGTCAGGCCTTAAATACACATGTTAATTCGAAGGAACCTTTTTGCCGGGAAGAAAGTGATTATGCAGGATTACGGATCAGGAGGACTTCATGTCCTTTTACAGCCTTAATATTTACACTAAAAGCAGGTAAGAAATTTTGAAGAAGAAGAAGAACAGGAAAAATAAAAATACAATAAACGGGAGCCGTTGGATAACCTACCATCTCCATATCGTAACAATCCACCTCCGGTGGTGTACTGGGTCTGGCTGGAATGTTAACTTTCCCAGCAGCAGCCCATACAGTGCCGTACTCTGCGGTTGTAGCTGGAACAGCAATGTTATCACACCAGTGTTGTGTCTACTGCTGAGCAGCAGTGGCACAGCATCGGGCCTTTCTCTAACCCTCCTAGGGGATGGGCAAAAAGCGAGGAGAGAAACATCACCAGGGCAGCTGACCTAAACCAATCAAAGGGATATTCCATACCATGGGATGTCACACTCAGCAATAAAAGGTGGAAACAGGAAGAAGAGGGGAGGGGTGGGCTCTCGTTGAGAAGACGTCGGTCCTCCTCTCGAACACCGGCTGCGTGCGTTGAGGCCTTGCATCAAGGACGTGGTCAATCATCGCTCATTTGTGGGAAGTAGAGAGCAATTTCTTTCCTCTGCCCTTCCATATAGCTTTCATTTATTTTGTTTGTTTGTTTTCCTCCCTTCTTTTTATTTTCCCTTTTCCCCTCCCTTTTCCCCTTTCCCTTTTTATTTCCCCTTAGTTAAATTGTTTAGTTCATGGTAGTCTTTATTTAATTATTATAATTATTTCCATTTAATTAAATTATCCTGATCTCAACCCGTGAGTTGTTCTTTGCTTTACTTCTCCCCCTCCTCACCTAAAGGATGCGTTCATGAGAAGTAGGACTGCCGTATCTGAGAGAGCTCCTCTATATCCTTTAAGGGAGGTAACTGGTGTATAACTGGGTTGGAGTTTTAACAGGGTTTTAAGTGTTTCAGGGTTAGCGTGTTAGGGTTTTAGAGTTTTTTGTGGGATGGAGTGTTGCTATGTTTTTTAGGGTTAGGGTCCTAGGGTTTTATTTTTGGTCAGTTATTTAGGGTTAGTGTGTTAAGATCTTTTTTTTTTTTTTTTTTTTTTTTTTTTTCAGGTTAGGTTCTCCAGGGTTAGAGTTTCGAGCGTCCTAATTTTTTGGGTTACGGTGTTGGGCGTCCTAATGTTTTGTGTTAGGGCTTTGGGTGTTAAGCATCTGAATTTTTGGGTTAGAGTTTTGCGCATCCTGATGTTTTGAGTAAGGGTTTTGAGCATCCTAGTGTTTTGGGTTGGCTTTGTGTTTTGAGCATCTTAATTTTGGGGTTACGGCTTTAAGCGTCCTAATCTTGTTGTTTAGGGCTTTGAGAATCCTATTGTTTTGGGTTTGGGTTTTGAGCGTCCTAAGTGTCCTAAGGGCTTTTAGGCATAGGACTTCAGGGGTTTAGTGTGGTAAACAGTTTGGATTAGGCCTGTAGGGGTTTCGAAGTTTTTTAGTGTTAGGGCTTGAGTCTATTTTGAAAGGGCAGTAAGTGCTTGGGTTCCAGTGAGTGCTGGTAAATGTATTTCTTGAACACTCGGCCTGTGATAGGTCAAGCCAGCTGCCTGGGGAATGCTGGTAGGCGTAGTTTTCTGGCACTGGGCTTCCGGGAGGCCATGTTTGGTGCCCAGAGCATGCTGGGTGGGGGTTGGGGGGTAAGGGGGTCGGGGGTTAAGATGGGGGTTATATCTGTTAGGGTTAGGGGGTTAGGGTTGGGTGGTCGGGGGTTGGGGGGTTAGGGTTAGATCCGTTAGGGTTGGGGGGTCAGGGTTGGGTGGTCGGGGGTTAGGTGGTTCCATGGGGTGACCCCCTTATCTCTGCCCCCCCCCCAGACAAGGAGGAGACCAAGCTGAAGGGCGTCATCTACTTCCAGGCCATAGAGGAGGTGTAGTACGACCACGGGTGGGCGGCCTGCAAGGTGGGGGGGCCATATGGGGCCGGGGGGGATATGGGGTCGGGGGGGGGCTGTATGGGGCCAAGGGGGGGGTACTTGTGGGGCTGGGAGGTTGTGGGGAACATCTGGAGAAGGTGCCTGTAGGGTTTGGGGGAGCACCTACAGGGTTTGGGGTGGGATCTGTGGGGCTGGGGGGGGTCTCTATGGGGCCGGGGGGTTTTGGGGGGGTTGTGACCCTATGGGGTGCCCCCCCCCAGAGCCCCAACCCGCGGCTGACCTAGCATTTTAGCGTGGCCGCCGTCCACCGGCAGCTTCATGCCCGTCTTCCGCTCCCAGTGGCCCGCGGGGCGCCCGGTGGCCCTACCGGCGTCACCAGCGGCCACGTTGGGGTCAACGGCGGCGGTTTTGGGGTCAACGGCAGCGGTTTTGGGGTTTCGGTCTGGGGGGTGCTGACATCATGTCCCCCCCCGCACTCCCCCAGGCATCCTGGCCCTGCAGCTGCCCCCGGGGGGGCTCGACGCCGAGTCCTCCAGGTGAGAACCAGTCCTCTCCGCCCCCTAAATGCGCCCCCAGCGCCTGCCTCCACCTGGCCGAGATGCAGCGTTGGGTGCGGGAGGCGCTGGCAGAGCGCGAGCAGCTGCTGCGGGCACGGGTAGGACGGGGGGGGGGGGACAAAATGGGGGGTGGGCACCAAGGGGGGGGGAGGGTCCATGGGGCTTGGGGGGACGCCAAGGGGGGGGGGGGAACCAAAATGAGGGGGGAACCAAGTGTGCGGGGTCCGGGGGGACACATTTGCGGAGCGCACCGGGGGGAACCAAAATGAGGGGGGAACCAAATGTGCGGGGTGCGGGTTCCGGGGGGACACATTTGCGGGGCGCACCGGGGGGAACCAAAATGAGGGGGGAACCAAATGTGCGGGGTGCGGGTTCCGGGGGGACACATTTGCGGGGCGCACCGGGGGGGGGGAACCAAAATGAGGGGGGAACCAAATGTGCGGGGTGCGTGTTCCGGGGGGACACATTTGCTTGGCGCACCGCGGGGGAACCAAAATGAGGGGGGAACCAAAAGTGCGGGGTCCGGGCGGACACATTTGCGGGGCGCACCGGGGGGGGGAACCAAAATGAGGGGGGAACCAAATGTGCGGGGTGCGTGTTCCGGGGGGACACATTTGCTTGGCGCACCGCGGGGGAACCAAAATGAGGGGGGAACCAAGTGTGCGGGGTGCGGTTGTCGGGGGGATGCTTTTAGGGTTGGGGTTCGGGTTAGGTTAGGGTTAGGGTTAGACCGCCCCCTGCTGGTGGAATACGAGTAATGCAGGCGCCGGCGGCCGCGCTTGCGCGGTGATGCCCGCGGGCGCAATCTGCCGCCACCTGCTGGTGGAAAAGGGGTACTGCAGGCGGCCGAGGGGAGCTCATGCCCGGTGATGCCCGAGGGCGCCCCTCTGCCGCCACCTGCTGGTGGAAAACGAGTACTGCAGGCGGCCGGGGGCCGTGCGTGCGCGTTGCTTATTATGTCTTTTTTTTTTTTTTTTTGAAGTGTAATTTCCTACGCTCCTAGATTTTTCTTCATACGTAAATGAAAGGTTCGTGCTAATTCCCGTTGAAAATAGTTCATTTACTTTCTTGGTTATATTGTCCTTTCTATGTTCAAAGCTGAGGCAAAAATACGGTAAATTTTGCTTCTAGAAACACCGCAGTTCTTTTGTCTGCACTCCGCATGCTGTAAACTAGGGATAGGTGACAAATAAATAAAAACATAAATAAAAGAACACAGCTGCTGCTCCTGCTCTCTTTCTTGTTTTTTGCCCCCTCCTCTTTCCCAGGTGATTGGGTTTGGGTGCTGGGCGGGGCCAAATGTTATACGAGCCCTAGGCATTCTATCAGAGAGCTCCTTCTGCGTGGGCTGCTCTTTGGGGTCGGTGCTTTGTTTATTCTTCTGTTAGCTACATGCAGGGTTCTTTTCGTGGGTCAGAGTCTTGTACGATATTTTAGAGGAAACCAATCTAGTAGTACGTGCATTTATTGCATGAAGCTCTTTGGAGGTGATTAATTGTTATAGCGCTTTTATGGATAGGATGTCAATGTTATTTTGTGTGTTTGCTTTGTTGTTCTACGTCCCTCATGATTTTTGCAGGGTTATAGGGCAGATGCCACCAGGTTTGTTGTTGTTTTTGTTTTGTTTGATTTATTTTTCTTATTTTCTTTTTCGGAAGGGGGTTTGGGATTTGAGCGTCCTATTTTTCTGGGTTTGGGATTTGAGCATCTTAATTTTGTGGGTGTGGGATTTGAGCGTCTTAAGTGTTTGGGTTAGGGGTTTTAGGCATAGGACTTCAGGGGTTTAGTGTGGTAGATAGTTTGGGTTAGGTCTGTAGGGGTTTTGAGGATTTTTAGGGTTAGGGCTTGCGGCTTTTTTGTGTAAGGGCGGTAAGGGCTAGGGTTCCAGGGAGTGCTGTTAAATGTAGTTCTCGACAACTCGGCCTCTGATTGGCCGTGCCGGCTGTGCAGGGAATGCTGGTAGGTGTAGTTTTCCGGCACAAGGCTTGCGGTAGGCCGCGTTGAGTGCCCAGAGCATGCCGGGAAATGTAGTTCTGGGACTCCGAACTTCCGGGAGGCCATGTTGGGTGCCCAGAGCACGCCGGGAAATGTAGTTCTGGGACTCCGAACTTCCGGGAGGCCATGTTGGGTGCCCAGAGCACGCCGGGAAATGTAGTTCTGGGACTCCGAACTTCCGGGAGGCCATGGTGGGTGCCCAGAGCACACCGGGAAATGCAGTTCTCGGGGTCTAGGGCTGGGGCTAGGGTTAGAGTTTAGGGTGAGGGTTGGGGTTAGGGTTAGGGCTAGTGAATGCTGGTTCTCTGTGTTTGCAGATGACGGTGAGCGTGTTTAAACTAATTCCAGTTGAAGAAGTTTCAGTTACTTGCTTGGTGACATTATCAGTTCAACATTAAAAGCTGCAGCAAAAGCAAAAGGGGAGTTTTGCTTCTAGAAACACCACAGGTCTCTTGTCTGCTCTCGGAATGTTTTTGAGATAAACCATATCTTAAAAAACAAAGGAAAAAAAAAAACCACAGCTGCTTCTTTTGCTCTCTTCCTACTTTCTTGTGCTTTGCCCCTCCCCTTTCCCAGGTGATTGGGTTTGGGTGCTGGGCGGGGCTGAATGCTATATGAGCCCCAGGCATGCTATCAGAGAGCTCCTTCTGCCTGGGCTGCTCCTTGGGGTAAGTGCTTTGGTTTTCCTTCAGTCAGTTGCAGGGTTCTCTAGGCAGACTGGAGCCTATGGATTTCTGGAATTCTAAGTGCTTGGAATTCACTCAATAGAGGGATGTTTAATAGAGGTTTCTGGCTCACTGTTTTTTTGGGATGGTGGGATACTCTTCTGTTTTTGAGCTATATTTTAATCTCTAGATGTATAAACCCACTTGTGTAACTCTCCAGAGGACTAAAACCAGCTTGTTTGCATGGTTCCTGTGGCTTGACAGCGTAGATGCAGCATTACCAAGACTGAGCAGAGTTGTATCAGTCACCTCTTTCATCTGCAAAGGGTAAGTCTGTGATTACCCCTGCCGGGGCTGCTGTGTGTGCATGTCTTTTTGGCATTTGTGGAGCTCGGTTGCTTTTTTTTTTTGTGTGTGTGTGTATGTTCTAAGTTTTTTTTTTTTTTTTTTTGAGGGGTGAATAGTGTGTGTGCTGAGCGTGGTTGGCAGGAGGAAGTGGGGAGCTCCTCAGGACTGGTAGGTTTGGTTTCTAGGAGTGTGTGGCATCCTTCCTGTGCGATGCGACTGATTGTTGGGTGGGAACGTTCCAGCTTGTGTGTGCTGGGCAATGTAGCCTGTGTAGTGTGTGTTGTGTGGCCCGGGTGCAGCTTGCTGTGGTGCTGTGAGTGGACAATCTGAGTTAGAGCTGGTGAGCAGCTGAAGTACCGGAGCTGGGAATAGAGAGGTATTGCAGCAGGTACGCTGTGGCTGTGAGGTGCCTCAGAGTGTGCATTTCTCTTGTCTCTGCAGGTGCTTTGTGCAGTTGTGGAGAGGGAAGGGAAATCACACAGAATCACACAGAATTTCTAGGTTGGAAGAGACGTCAAGATCATCGAGTCCAACCTCTAACCTAACACTAACAGTCCCCACTAAACCATATCCCTAAGCTCTACATCTAAACGTCTTTTGAAGACTTCCAGGGATGGTGACTCCACCACCTCCCTGGGCAGCCCGTTCCAGTGCCTCACAACCCTTTCAGTAAAGAAATTCTTCCTAACATCTAACCTAAAACTCCCCTGGCGTAACTTTAGCCCATTCCCCCTCGTCCTGTCACCAGGCACATGGGAGAACAGGCCAACCCCCACCTCTCTACAGCCTCCTTTAATGTACTTATACAGAGCAATAAGGTCACCCCTGAGCCTCCTCTTCTCTAGGCTGAACAAGCCCAGCTCCTTCAGCCGCTCCTCATAGGACTTGCTCTCCAGGCCCCTCACCAGCTTCGTCGCCCTTCTTTGGACCCGCTCAAGCACCTCGATGTCCTTCTTGTAGCGAGGGGCCCAAAACTGAACACAGTACTCGAAGTGCGGCCTCACCAGAGCCGAGTACAGGGGGACGATCACCTCCCTAGCCCTGCTGGTCACAGTGTTTCTGATACAAGCCAGGATGCCGTTGGCCTTCTTGGCCACCTGAGCACACTGCTGGCTCATATTTAGCCGACTGTCCACCATCACTCCCAGGTCCTTCTCTGCCTGGCAGCTCTCCAACCATTCCTCTCCCAGCCTGTAGCTCTGCTTGGGGTTATTGCGCCCCAGGTGCAGGACCCGGCACTTGGCCTTGTTGAACTTCATACAGTTGACCTCAGCCCATCGGTGCAGCCTATCCAGATCCTCCTGCAGAGCCTTCCTACCCTCGAGCAGATCGACACACGCACCTAGCTTGGTGTCATCTGCAAACTTACTGAGGGTGCACTCAATGCCATCATCCAGATCATTGATGAAGATGTTAAAGAGGACCGGCCCCAGCACCGAGCCCTGGGGGACGCCACTAGTGACTGGCCTCCAACTGGACTTGGCTCCATTCACCACAACTCTTTGGGCCCGGCTATCCAGCCAGTTTCTAACCCAACGAAGCGTGCGCCAGTCCAAGCCAAGAGCAGCCAGTTTCTTGAGGAGAATGCTGTGGGAGACGGTGTCAAAAGCCTTGCTGAAGTCAAGGTAGACCACATCCACGGCCTTTCCCTCATCCACCCAGCGCGTCACTTTGTCGTAGAAGGAGATCAGGTTCGTCAAGCAGGACCTGCCTTCCATAAACCCATGCTGGCTGGGCCTGATCGCCTGCTTGCCCTTCAAGTGCCGCATGATGACTCCCAAGAGGATCTGCTCCATGAGCTTCCCTGGTACTGAGGTCAAACTGACCGGCCTGTAGTTCCCCGGGTCTGCCCTCCGGCCCTTCTTGTAGATGGGCGTCACATTTGCTAGTCGCCAGTCAGCTGGGACCTCCCCCGATAGCCAGGACTGCTGATAAATCATGGATAGGGGCTTGGCCAGCTCCTCTGCCAGTTCTCTCAGTACCCTTGGGTGGATCCCATCCAGCCCCATCGATTTGTGCACATCCAAGTGCCGTAGCAGGTCACCAACCAGTTCTTCGTGGATGGTGAGGGCCACATCCTGCTCCCCGTCCCCTTCCACCAGTTCTGGGTACTGGGTATCCAGAGAGCAACCGGTTTTGCCACTAAAGACTGAGGCAAAGAAGGCATTAAGCACCTCTGCCTTTTCCTCATCTCTTGTAACTAAGTTTCCCCCCGCATCCAGTAAAGGATGGAGATTCTCCCTAGTCCTCCTTTTTGTGTTGATGTATTTATAAAAGCGTTTTTTGTTATCTTTAACAGCAGTAGCCAGATTGAGCTCCAGATGAGCTTTGGCCTTCCTAATCTTGTCCCTGCACAGCCTCGCTACATCCTTATAGTCCTCCTTAGTGGCCTGCCCAATTTTCCAAAGATTATAAACCCTCTTTTTCCTCCTAAGCTCAAGCCACAATTCTCTGTTGAGCCAGGCTGGTCTTCTTCCCCGCTGGCTCATCTTTGGGCGCATGGGAATAGACCGCTCCTGCGCCATTAGGATTTGCCTCTTAAAGAGCGCCCAGCCTTTCTGGACCCCTCTGCCCTTCAGAACCGCCTCCCATGGGACTCCACCAACTAGTGTCCTGAGCAGCCCAAAGTCAGCCCTCCGAAAGTCCAATACAGTGGTTTTACTGGTTCCCTTCCTGGCCCCGCCAAGAATAGTGAACTCCACCATTTCGTGGTCACTCTGCCCAAGACTGTTCCCGACAATCACATCCTCCACCAGTCCTTCTCTGTTTGTGAAGAGAAGGTCTAGCAGGGCACCACCCCTGGTAGGTTCACTAATCAGCTGCGTCAGGAAGCTATCTTCCACTTTCTCCAGAAACCTCCTAGACTGCTTCCTCTGGGCTGTGTTGTGCTTCCAGGATATGTCAGGGAAGTTGAAGTCCCCCACGAGTACAAGCGCCGACGAATTCGCAACTTCTGTCAGCTGCCTGTAGAACTCCTCATCCGTCTCCTCATCCTGGTTCGGCGGTCTATAGCAGACCCCGACCAGGACACTAGCCTTGTTGTCCCTGCCGATCCTAACCCAAAGGGACTCGGTCTTGTCATTCCTAGCCTCGAGTTCTACAACATCGAAAGACTCTCTAATATAGAGAGCCACACCGCCACCCCTTCTGTGCTGCCTGTCCCTTCTGAAGAGCCTATAGCCAGGCATCGCAGCACTCCAGTCATGAGACTGGTCCCACCACGTCTCTGTGATGGCAACCAAGTCGTAGCCTGCCCGCTGCACGATGGCTTCCAGCTCCTCCTGTTTGTTACCCATGCTGCGTGCATTGGTGTAGATGCACTTCAGCTGGGCCTTTACCATATCCTCCGGCCTTGCCATTGCTCTCCCTGGCACAGCCCCAACAGTCCTTGCTTCAGCCCCATCCCCCTTCTTACCTAGTTTAAAGCCCTATCAATGAGCCCCGCCAGCTCCTGGCCCAGGATCCTTTTTCCCCTAAAGGATAGGGACCCGTCTACGGCCATCAGACCAGGTGCTGAGTAAACTGCCCCATGGTCGAAAAACCCAAGATTTCTGCGTAGGCACCAGCCCCGGAGCCACGTGTTTAACAGGTGGGCTTTCCTTGTCCTCTCCGTACCCCTCCCTGTCAACGTAGGGATGGACGAAAATACTACCTGCACTCCCGCTCCGTCCACTAACCGTCCCAGCCCCCTAAAGTCTCTTTTGATAGCCTTCAGGCTTCTGTCATCAATGTCATCACTACCTGCCTGGACTATCACAAGAGGATAATAGTCTGAGGGGCGTACCAGGTTGGGGAGCTTCCTGGCAACGTCCCTGACCCTGGCCCCAGGGAGACAGCAGACTTCCCTACGGGTAGGGTCAGGCCGACAAATAGGGCCCTCTGTCCCCCTAAGGATAGAGTCTCCCACGACAATCACCCTTCTTTCTTTCTTGGTGGAGGCAGTCCTGATGCGTGGAGTTGACCTCCTCGCCCTAGGCATCCTCCTGGGAACAATCCTCATGTCATGAAGCACTGAGGGAAGGTGAGTGTTGTCAGCCTGGTCATCCCTTATCCGAAGAGAAGGGAAGGTTGTTTGGTGTTTGATTGTTTTGGCGTATGATGTCTTCTGCTCCTAGATCTTTCTTTCTACGTAAAAAAAATAAAAAATAAAAATGTTTGAGTTATTTGCAGTTAAGAAAGTTCCAGTTAATTGCTGGGCCGTATTGTCCGTTTAATATTCAAAGCTGCCGCAAAAGCATGGGGATTGTTCCTTCTAGAAACACCCCAGTTCTCTTGTCTGCAGTCTGCATGCTGTTGAGCTAAAGCAGATTTGAAAAAAAAAAAAACTACAAAAAAACAAGAAACACACACACACACAAACAACAACAAAAAACCACCATTGGGTTATTTGTTGTGAATGCAACGATCATTTAATCCCTTTGTTTTCCCAGGTGGTGTGGATGATACTGACTGCACTGTTGGAGCTTGGACTCGGAGAGGAAGAGGTGAGCACAATTGTATGTTGCATCAGTACTATTCAGCATTGTGGAGCAGGTGGGCATCATGGCTGGCATGTTAGTGAATGCTGTTACTCTGTTTTTGCAGCTGATGATGAGCCTGGCAATTGACTAAGATGACAAACGGTGCCTGTGTATTTCTTGAGGCAGAGGGACTTTACCATGCAGCAACCTGAGAGCTAAGTTGGGGGGCACCTGGTATTTGCATATCTGGAGTGGCTAATGGGAGCTGGGAGGCAGAGCAGCATGGAGCCAGCTGGCTGAATAGACTTGGTGCCACTGTGAGGGTGGTTGAGGCTGGGTCACGTTCAGGCTGCTTGTGGCTTGGTCACCAGGCTAATAGGAGCAGCGGGATTATTTTGTAGCGTGAGTGCGTGTGCCAGGCAGGACAGTTTCCGTCTGTTCGTCTATCCTGTTTGCTTCTGCATTGTCTGTTCTGTGCTTCTCGGGTCTTGATATCCTCCTGGCTTTTTAGACTGAACTGACCAGACAGGCGACTTGGTAGCTGTGCTGAAGGGCCTCAGTGCTTGTTTTGTCATCATGGCTCTGATCAAGCAGCGACTGCAAGACAAGAAGTGCTCGAAAGTGCAGATCTGTTTCAGGTCTTGTGCATCATATTCGGTTTGAGATCGCGTCTGTTTCCATCCTCACTCTTGCGGAAGTCATCTGGGCCACATCAGGAGCTCTTGCTTGGCAATCGAATTCCTAAGTGTCTTCTTAGGGGGTTTTCAGTCCCCATCCTTCCGGTCTCTTGTCTTGAAGGCAGGCTTTTTAGGCCTCCATCATCCCAGTTCTGGCAGTTGCTTCCAGTTGCGTGTTGTGACATTTGAGTCTCTGGTAGGGTCTGGTGCAGAGCACCTGTTCTGACTTGCTGTTGCCGTAGGGCGTTCTTTTTAGGGGTCACTTTTTCTTGCGCCTAGTGTTGTGTGTTTTGTTTGTAGTGTTTGTGGTGTGCCTGTGTGTGTACGTGTTTGGTCTGGAGGTATCCTGCCTGGCAGTTAGTGATTAATGTGGCAGTGCATGGGTGTACTAATACATCGTCTGGACTGTGTAGGCAAAGACATCCGGTCTGCCTCTGGGCACGTACTGAAGGGCAGCTGGCACAGTCATCTCTGTGGTGGTTGGCAGATGGGGATTTGGGAGAGTATATTTGCTTGTGAGCAGCTGTTTGCGTAGTGCTTGAACGGTGTGCTTGAGGTGGTCTGTCGAATCTTGAAAGCTTACAGATACGGGGTTTTGAAATGTTTATTTTTATTTCTTTCCTGTCCCCATTAGAGTTTAAACCCTTGGAGGAACCTGTCACAGGGAAGAGCTCCTTCTGGAACTGTTCATCACTCGGTAGGCAACTGGGTGACTGGCCTGATCTACTTCTGAGGTGCTGATGCAAGGGGGCTGCTGTTTTGAAATTATAAAGTTGTAAACGGGGTCTGTTGTGTTGTGGAGGGATGGGTGCTAATGCTGACAGCTGAATGATTATCTTGTTTATGTTTTAAATTTTTAAGTCTGAAACACAGTGTACAACACGGGACTTGACGACCGGAGCTGCTTTTGGCAAGGTGAGCGATGCGCAGTTGTAGCAGGTACTTTAGGGGTGCTGTTGTCACTGCAGTTAGTTAACTTCATAAAGTGCAGTAAAAACCCTGTTTATATTTCAGGGGTGTTGTAGGTGGCCTAAGAGAGCAGATGGAAGCATCTTCCTTGAGGGCGGGTGAGGGGGCCGAGGTGAGGGAGCAGCTGAGAGTAACTGTCCCAGCTGTGCTGTGGCTTTGGATGCTGCTTCAGCCTATGCTTTTCTTTTTGTTTCACATTTGTCTCACACAGGCTGAGTGGGGCCAAGCTGCACTCTGAAGAGCAGCACGAGAAGGGCGGGCTGGTTGTGAGCTGGATTGGAGCAGAACTGCCAAGTAGCACGAGGTGAGTGCGAAGGGTATCCATCTTGCTTTGCAGGTGCCATGGCAGGCTCTCCACAGAAGTGGTTGAGGATTTGAGAAGAGCTTGCAGATGATCAAGGAGCGACACGTGCAGGGATGGCTTGAAAAGGGTATGGCTGCTTTCTCTTCTGTTTATCAGGTGTCCCAGGCAATGTGGGCTGTGGTGTTAGTTCTTGAGAATTGGAACAACGCAGGTGCTGATGGTGGTCTTCTTTGGTAGGCAAAGAGGTGCCCGAAGCCCTGTCTTGTGTACCCTGAGCACTCCTTGCTGAGTATGAAGCATGCTTTCCAGCAGTTCCCAAAACTGTGTTGAAGCTGAAATGCTGCGTCTGTTTTTTCTGTGTTGGGGTTGCACCTTGGTGAGTGTAGGGGTGGTTTTTAAGTGGATGCAGTGGAGGGCCTGGCCCCAGTGTCCTGTAGTGTGTTTTGACCCGTCAGCATAGCCTTTTGGTTCTCCGGTAGCCTACTTAAGTAAGTGATTTTTCCTGTGAGTGGAATGCAATTGATTTTTTTCTTTTTGGCGTGTAATCAGTTCTGCTCCTAGACTTTTCTTTCCACGTAAATAAAAGATACGAAGAAAAAGAAAAGGTACGTTGTTTTTGGGAAACCGTGGGGTAGGGTTCCTTGACCACGTAAGTGCAGTAGTGCCTAGAGAGTGATCAGGGTCACCTCCTTTATCTCTAGAAAGTAAGTCTGTTTGGGCACACTTCAGCGCGGTGCCACCTGGGCACATTTCTCAGGCGGAGCTACTGAGCAGGTGAGGTAAAGGAGCTGGGAACAGAGAGGTATTGCACAATGATATGTTGCCTTAGTAGTAGTGAACGTTGTGCAGGAGGTGGGTATTAGGGCTGGCATGCTGGTGAATGCTGGTTCTCTGTGTTTTCAGATGGGGATGAGTCTGTTTAAACTAATTCCAGTTCAAAAAGTTTCAGTTACTAGCTTGGTGATATTTTCAATTCAATATTAAAACCTGCAGAGAAAGCAAAAGGGGATTTTTGCTTCTAGAATCACCACAGATATCTTGTCTGCTCTCTGCATGCTTTTGAGATAAAGCTGATTTTAAAAAAGAAAGAAAAAAAAAACCATCTGCTTCTCTTGCTCTTTACCTACTCTCTTGTGCTTTGCCCCTCATCTTTCCCAGGTGATTTGGTTTGGGTTCTGGGCGGGGACAAAAGGTATATGAGCCCCAGGCACGACATCAGAGCTCCTTCTGCCTGGGCTGCTCTTTGGGGTCAGTGCTTTGTGTTTCCTTCAGTCAGTTGTAGGATTCTCTAGGCAGGCTGGAGTTTATGGAGTTCTAGATTTCTAAGTGCTTGAAATAGAGGGATATTTAGTAGAGGCTGCTGGCTCACTGGTTTTTGGGATGGTCACATATGCTCCTGTTTTTGAGCTGTATTTTAATCTCTACACGTATAAAAACACTTGTTTTAGTCCCCTGGAGAGTTTCACCAGCTTGATTACATGCTACATGTGGCTTGAGAGTGTAGATGCAGCATCACCAAGAGACTGAGCAGGGTTGTATCAGAGTCACCTTTTCATCTGCAAAGGGTAAGTCTGCGACTACCCCTGCCGAGGCTGCTGTGTGTGCGTGTCTTTTTGGCATTTGTGGAGCTCGGTTGTTTTTTTTTTGTGTGTATGTTTTAACTTTCTGTTTTTCTGAGCAGTAAATAGTGTGTGTGCTGAGCGTGGTTGGCAGGAGGAGGTGGGGAGCTGCTCAGGACTGGTAGGTTTGGTTTCTAGGAGTGTGCGGCATCCTTCCTGTGTGATGCGACTGATTGTTGGGTGGGAACGTTCCAGCTCATATGTCTTAAGCAATGTAGCTTGTGTAGTGTGTGTTGTGTGGCCCGGGTGCAGCTTGCTGTGGTGTTGTGAGTGAACAATCTCAGAGCTGGTGAGCAGCTGAAGTACCGGAGCTGGGAAGAGAGAGGTCTTGCAGCAGGTACGCTGTGGCTGTGAGGTGCCTCAGAGTGTGCATTTCTCTTGTCTCTGCAGGTGCTTTGTGCAGTTGTGGAGAGGGAAGGGAAATCTTCATGTCAGGAAGCTCTGAGGGAAGGTGAGTGGTGTCAGCCATGTCATGCCTTATCCGAAGCAAAGGGAAGACGCTCAGGAGTTTCCCTGTGAGGGTCCGAGGTGAGGCTGATTGGGATAGAGGAGCAGCATGGCAGGTGGGTTCTTGCAAGCACCGCGGTCATTGTATCCTTTTGTGTTCCCAGGTGGCGTGGGTGATGCTGGCCGCTCCTTTCAAGCTTGGACCTAATTTTCAGGTACAGAGGCAAGTGGCCTGCTGGTTTGAAAGGATAAAAGTAAAGATGGGGTTGCTTATGTTGTTGAGGGATGGGTGCTACTGCTGGCAGCTGAATGTTTATCTTCTGCCTGTGTCTTTCCCTTGTTCAGGCTGAAATGCATTGTGCAGTTCGCAGTGCAGGACGTCTCGACCCAAGCTGCCTCTGCAGTGACTCTGGTGCGTGATGAGCAGAGGTAACTGTTGTTTTGGGGGTGTGGTTGTCACTGCAGTTATTTTCCTACATCCAATAGAGTAAAACTCCCGTTTGCCTTTTAGAGGTGCTATAAGTGGGTAAGGAGAAGAGATGGAAGCATGTGCCACGTGGGGCAGGCAAGCGGCTGAGGTACAGGAGGGGATGAGAGTATGTGATTTTTTTCTGGGGATGGAATGGAATTGATTTTGTTGGTGTATAATCTGTTCTGCTCTTGGATTTTTCTTTCTAAGTTTAAAAAAAATAATAAAATTTGAGCTAATTCCAGTTAAGAAAGTTTCAGTTACTTGCTGGGTTGTATTGTCCTTTTAATATTCAAAGCTTCAGCGAAAGCATGGGGATTGTTGCTTTTAGAAACACCTCAGGTCTCGTCTGCACTCTGCATTCTGTTGAGCTAAAGCAGATCCCCCCCAAAAAAAACAAACAGGTAAACAAAAAAAAAAAACACAAACACACACACACAAATGAAGAACAAAATAAAACACCATTGGTAGACTTGTTGTGAATGCAACGAACATTTAATCCCTTTGTTTTCCCAGGTGGTGTGGATGATACTGGCTGCACTGTTGGAGCTTGGATTCGGAGAGGAAGAGGTGAGCAGAACTGTATGTTGCATCAGCAGTAGTCAGCATCGTGGAGAAGGTGGGCATCGTGGCCGGCGTGCTAGTGAATGCTGGTACTCTGTTTTTGCAGCTGATGATGAGCCTGGCAATTGACTAAGATGACAAACGGTGCCTGTGTATTTCTTGAGGCAGAGGGACTTTACCATGCAGCAACCTGAGAGCTAAGTTGGGGGGCACCTGGTATTTGCATATCTGGGGTGGCTAATGGGAGCTGGGAGGCAGAGCAGCATGGAGCCAGCTGGCTGAATAGACTTGGTGCCACTGTGAGGGTGGTTGAGGCTGGGTCACGTTCAGGCTGCTTGTGGCTGGGTCACCAGGCTAATAGGAGCAGCGGGATTATTTTGTAGCGTGAGTGCGTGCGCCAGGCAGGACAGTTTCCGTCTGTTCGTCTGTCCTGTAGTGTTGCTTCTGCATTGTCTGTTCTGTGCTTCTCGGGTCTTGATATCCTCCTGGCTTTTTAGACTGAACTGACCAGACAGGCGACTTGGTAGCTGTGCTGAAGGGCCTCAATGCTTGTTTTGTCATCATGGCTCTGATCAAGCAGCGACTGCAAGGCAAGAAGTGCTCGAAAGTGCAGATCTGTTTCAGGTCTTGTGCATCATATTCGGTTTGAGATCGCGTCTGTTTCCATCCTCACTCTTGCGGAAGTCATCTGGGCCACATCAGGAGCTCTTGCTTGGCAATCGAATTCCTAAGTGTCTTCTTAGGGGGTTTTCAGTCCCCATCCTTCCGGTCTCTTGTCTTGAAGGCAGGCTTTTTAGGCCTCCATCATCCCAGTTCTGGCAGTTGCTTCCAGTTGCGTGTTGTGACATTTGAGTCTCTGGTAGGGTCTGGTGCAGAGCACCTGTTCTGACTTGCTGTTGCCGTAGGGCGTTCTTTTTAGGGGTCACTTTTTCTTGCGCCTAGTGTTGTGTGTTTTGTTTGTAGTGTTTGTGGCGTGCCTGTGTGTGTACGTGTTTGGTCTGGAGGTATCCTGCCTGGCAGTTAGTGATTAATGTGGCAGTGCATGGGTGTACTAATACATCGTCTGGACTGTGTAGGCAAAGACATCCGGTCTGCCTCTGGGCACGTACTGAAGGGCAGCTGGCACAGTCATCTCTGTGGTGGTTGGCAGATGGGGATTTGGGAGAGTATATTTGCTTGTGAGCAGCTGTTTGCGTAGTGCTTGAACGGTGTGCTTGAGGTGGTCTGTCGAATCTTGAAAGCTTACAGATACGGGGTTTTGAAATGTTTATTTTTATTTCTTTCCTGTCCCCATTAGAGTTTAAACCCTTGGAGGAACCTGTCACAGGAAAGAGCTCCTTCTGGAACTGTTCATCACTCGGTAGGCAACTGGGTGACTGGCCTGATCTACTTCTGAGGTGCTGATGCAAGGGGGCTGCTGTTTTGAAATTATAAAGTTGTAAACGGGGTCTGTTGTGTTGTGGAGGGATGGGTGCTAATGCTGACAGCTGAATGATTATCTTGTTTATGTTTTAAATTTTTAAGTCTGAAACACAGTGTACAACACGGGACTTGACGACCGGAGCTGCTTTTGGCAAGGTGAGCGATGCGCAGTTGTAGCAGGTACTTTAGGGGTGCTGTTGTCACTGCAGTTAGTTAACTTCATAAAGTGCAGTAAAAACCCTGTTTATATTTCAGGGGTGTTGTAGGTGGCCTAAGAGAGCAGATGGAAGCATCTTCCTTGAGGGCGGGTGAGGGGGCCGAGGTGAGGGAGCAGCTGAGAGTAACTGTCCCAGCTGTGCTGTGGCTTTGGATGCTGCTTCAGCCTATGCTTTTCTTTTTGTTTCACATTTGTCTCACACAGGCTGAGTGGGGCCAAGCTGCACTCTGAAGAGCAGCACGAGAAGGGCGGGCTGGTTGTGAGCTGGACTGGAGCAGAACTGCCAAGTAGCACGAGGTGAGTGCGGAGGGTATCCATCTTGCTTTGCAGGTGCCATGGCAGGCTCTCCACAGAAGTGGTTGAGGATTTGAGAAGAGCTTGCAGATGATCAAGGAGCGACACGTGCAGGGATGGCTTGAAAAGGGTATGGCTGCTTTCTCTTCTGTTTATCAGGTGTCCCAGGCAATGTGGGCTGTGGTGTTAGTTCTTGAGAATTGGAACAACGCAGGTGCTGATGGTGGTCTTCTTTGGTAGGCAAAGAGGTGCCCGAAGCCCTGTCTTGTGTACCCTGAGCACTCCTTGCTGAGTATGAAGCATGCTTTCCAGCAGTTCCCAAAACTGTGTTGAAGCTGAAATGCTGCGTCTGTTTTTTCTGTGTTGGGGTTGCACCTTGGTGAGTGTAGGGATGGTTTTTAAGTGGATGCAGTGGAGGGCCTGGCCCCAGTGTCCTGTAGTGTGTTTTGACCCGTCAGCATAGCCTTTTGGTTCTCCGGTAGCCTACTTAAGTAAGTGATTTTTCCTGTGAGTGGAATGCAATTGATTTTTTTCTTTTTGGCGTGTAATCAGTTCTGCTCCTAGACTTTTCTTTCCACGTAAATAAAAGATACGAAGAAAAAGAAAAGGTACGTTGTTTTTGGGAAACCGTGGGGTAGGGTTCCTTGACCACGTAAGTGCAGTAGTGCCTAGAGAGTGATCAGGGTCACCTCCTTTATCTCTAGAAAGTAAGTCTGTTTGGGCACACTTCAGCGCGGTGCCACCTGGGCACATTTCTCAGGCGGAGCTACTGAGCAGGTGAGGTAAAGGAGCTGGGAACAGAGAGGTATTGCACAATGATATGTTGCCTTAGTAGTAGTGAACGTTGTGCAGGAGGTGGGTATTAGGGCTGGCATGCTGGTGAATGCTGGTTCTCTGTGTTTTCAGATGGGGATGAGTCTGTTTAAACTAATTCCAGTTCAAAAAGTTTCAGTTACTAGCTTGGTGATATTTTCAATTCAATATTAAAACCTGCAGAGAAAGCAAAAGGGGATTTTTGCTTCTAGAATCACCACAGATATCTTGTCTGCTCTCTGCATGCTTTTGAGATAAAGCTGATTTTAAAAAAGAAAGAAAAAAAAAACCATCTGCTTCTCTTGCTCTTTACCTACTCTCTTGTGCTTTGCCCCTCATCTTTCCCAGGTGATTTGGTTTGGGTTCTGGGCGGGGACAAAAGGTATATGAGCCCCAGGCACGACATCAGAGCTCCTTCTGCCTGGGCTGCTCTTTGGGGTCAGTGCTTTGTGTTTCCTTCAGTCAGTTGTAGGATTCTCTAGGCAGGCTGGAGTTTATGGAGTTCTAGGTTTCTAAGTGCTTGAAATAGAGGGATATTTAGTAGAGGCTGCTGGCTCACTGGTTTTTGGGATGGTCACATATGCTCCTGTTTTTGAGCTGTATTTTAATCTCTACACGTATAAAAACACTTGTTTTAGTCCCCTGGAGAGTTTCACCAGCTTGATTACATGCTACATGTGGCTTGAGAGTGTAGATGCAGCATCACCAAGAGACTGAGCAGGGTTGTATCAGAGTCACCTTTTCATCTGCAAAGGGTAAGTCTGCGACTACCCCTGCCGAGGCTGCTGTGTGTGCGTGTCTTTTTGGCATTTGTGGAGCTCGGTTGTTTTTTTTTTGTGTGTATGTTTTAACTTTCTGTTTTTCTGAGCAGTAAATAGTGTGTGTGCTGAGCGTGGTTGGCAGGAGGAGGTGGGGAGCTGCTCAGGACTGGTAGGTTTGGTTTCTAGGAGTGTGCGGCATCCTTCCTGTGTGATGCGACTGATTGTTGGGTGGGAACGTTCCAGCTCATATGTCTTAAGCAATGTAGCTTGTGTAGTGTGTGTTGTGTGGCCCGGGTGCAGCTTGCTGTGGTGTTGTGAGTGAACAATCTCAGAGCTGGTGAGCAGCTGAAGTACCGGAGCTGGGAAGAGAGAGGTCTTGCAGCAGGTACGCTGTGGCTGTGAGGTGCCTCAGAGTGTGCATTTCTCTTGTCTCTGCAGGTGCTTTGTGCAGTTGTGGAGAGGGAAGGGAAATCTTCATGTCAGGAAGCTCTGAGGGAAGGTGAGTGGTGTCAGCCATGTCATGCCTTATCCGAAGCAAAGGGAAGACGCTCAGGAGTTTCCCTGTGAGGGTCCGAGGTGAGGCTGATTGGGATAGAGGAGCAGCATGGCAGGTGGGTTCTTGCAAGCACCGCGGTCATTGTATCCTTTTGTGTTCCCAGGTGGCGTGGGTGATGCTGGCCGCTCCTTTCAAGCTTGGACCTAATTTTCAGGTACAGAGGCAAGTGGCCTGCTGGTTTGAAAGGATAAAAGTAAAGATGGGGTTGCTTATGTTGTTGAGGGATGGGTGCTACTGCTGGCAGCTGAATGTTTATCTTCTGCCTGTGTCTTTCCCTTGTTCAGGCTGAAATGCATTGTGCAGTTCGCAGTGCAGGACGTCTCGACCCAAGCTGCCTCTGCAGTGACTCTGGTGCGTGATGAGCAGAGGTAACTGTTGTTTTGGGGGTGTGGTTGTCACTGCAGTTATTTTCCTACATCCAATAGAGTAAAACTCCAGTTTGCCTTTTAGAGGTGCTATAAGTGGGTAAGGAGAAGAGATGGAAGCATGTGCCACGTGGGGCAGGCAAGCGGCTGAGGTACAGGAGGGGATGAGAGTATGTGATTTTTTTCTGGGGATGGAATGGAATTGATTTTGTTGGTGTATAATCTGTTCTGCTCTTGGATTTTTCTTTCTAAGTTTAAAAAAAATAATAAAATTTGAGCTAATTCCAGTTAAGAAAGTTTCAGTTACTTGCTGGGTTGTATTGTCCTTTTAATATTCAAAGCTTCAGCGAAAGCATGGGGATTGTTGCTTTTAGAAACACCTCAGGTCTCGTCTGCACTCTGCATTCTGTTGAGCTAAAGCAGATCCCCCCCAAAAAAAACAAACAGGTAAACAAAAAAAAAAAACACAAACACACACACACAAATGAAGAACAAAATAAAACACCATTGGTAGACTTGTTGTGAATGCAACGAACATTTAATCCCTTTGTTTTCCCAGGTGGTGTGGATGATACTGGCTGCACTGTTGGAGCTTGGATTCGGAGAGGAAGAGGTGAGCAGAACTGTATGTTGCATCAGCAGTAGTCAGCATCGTGGAGAAGGTGGGCATCGTGGCCGGCGTGCTAGTGAATGCTGGTACTCTGTTTTTGCAGCTGATGATGAGCCTGGCAATTGACTAAGATGACAAACGGTGCCTGTGTATTTCTTGAGGCAGAGGGACTTTACCATGCAGCAACCTGAGAGCTAAGTTGGGGGGCACCTGGTATTTGCATATCTGGGGTGGCTAATGGGAGCTGGGAGGCAGAGCAGCATGGAGCCAGCTGGCTGAATAGACTTGGTGCCACTGTGAGGGTGGTTGAGGCTGGGTCACGTTCAGGCTGCTTGTGGCTGGGTCACCAGGCTAATAGGAGCAGCGGGATTATTTTGTAGCGTGAGTGCGTGCGCCAGGCAGGACAGTTTCCGTCTGTTCGTCTGTCCTGTAGTGTTGCTTCTGCATTGTCTGTTCTGTGCTTCTCGGGTCTTGATATCCTCCTGGCTTTTTAGACTGAACTGACCAGACAGGCGACTTGGTAGCTGTGCTGAAGGGCCTCAATGCTTGTTTTGTCATCATGGCTCTGATCAAGCAGCGACTGCAAGGCAAGAAGTGCTCGAAAGTGCAGATCTGTTTCAGGTCTTGTGCATCATATTCGGTTTGAGATCGCGTCTGTTTCCATCCTCACTCTTGCGGAAGTCATCTGGGCCACATCAGGAGCTCTTGCTTGGCAATCGAATTCCTAAGTGTCTTCTTAGGGGGTTTTCAGTCCCCATCCTTCCGGTCTCTTGTCTTGAAGGCAGGCTTTTTAGGCCTCCATCATCCCAGTTCTGGCAGTTGCTTCCAGTTGCGTGTTGTGACATTTGAGTCTCTGGTAGGGTCTGGTGCAGAGCACCTGTTCTGACTTGCTGTTGCCGTAGGGCGTTCTTTTTAGGGGTCACTTTTTCTTGCGCCTAGTGTTGTGTGTTTTGTTTGTAGTGTTTGTGGCGTGCCTGTGTGTGTACGTGTTTGGTCTGGAGGTATCCTGCCTGGCAGTTAGTGATTAATGTGGCAGTGCATGGGTGTACTAATACATCGTCTGGACTGTGTAGGCAAAGACATCCGGTCTGCCTCTGGGCACGTACTGAAGGGCAGCTGGCACAGTCATCTCTGTGGTGGTTGGCAGATGGGGATTTGGGAGAGTATATTTGCTTGTGAGCAGCTGTTTGCGTAGTGCTTGAACGGTGTGCTTGAGGTGGTCTGTCGAATCTTGAAAGCTTACAGATACGGGGTTTTGAAATGTTTATTTTTATTTCTTTCCTGTCCCCATTAGAGTTTAAACCCTTGGAGGAACCTGTCACAGGAAAGAGCTCCTTCTGGAACTGTTCATCACTCGGTAGGCAACTGGGTGACTGGCCTGATCTACTTCTGAGGTGCTGATGCAAGGGGGCTGCTGTTTTGAAATTATAAAGTTGTAAACGGGGTCTGTTGTGTTGTGGAGGGATGGGTGCTAATGCTGACAGCTGAATGATTATCTTGTTTATGTTTTAAATTTTTAAGTCTGAAACACAGTGTACAACACGGGACTTGACGACCGGAGCTGCTTTTGGCAAGGTGAGCGATGCGCAGTTGTAGCAGGTACTTTAGGGGTGCTGTTGTCACTGCAGTTAGTTAACTTCATAAAGTGCAGTAAAAACCCTGTTTATATTTCAGGGGTGTTGTAGGTGGCCTAAGAGAGCAGATGGAAGCATCTTCCTTGAGGGCGGGTGAGGGGGCCGAGGTGAGGGAGCAGCTGAGAGTAACTGTCCCAGCTGTGCTGTGGCTTTGGATGCTGCTTCAGCCTATGCTTTTCTTTTTGTTTCACATTTGTCTCACACAGGCTGAGTGGGGCCAAGCTGCACTCTGAAGAGCAGCACGAGAAGGGCGGGCTGGTTGTGAGCTGGACTGGAGCAGAACTGCCAAGTAGCACGAGGTGAGTGCGGAGGGTATCCATCTTGCTTTGCAGGTGCCATGGCAGGCTCTCCACAGAAGTGGTTGAGGATTTGAGAAGAGCTTGCAGATGATCAAGGAGCGACACGTGCAGGGATGGCTTGAAAAGGGTATGGCTGCTTTCTCTTCTGTTTATCAGGTGTCCCAGGCAATGTGGGCTGTGGTGTTAGTTCTTGAGAATTGGAACAACGCAGGTGCTGATGGTGGTCTTCTTTGGTAGGCAAAGAGGTGCCCGAAGCCCTGTCTTGTGTACCCTGAGCACTCCTTGCTGAGTATGAAGCATGCTTTCCAGCAGTTCCCAAAACTGTGTTGAAGCTGAAATGCTGCGTCTGTTTTTTCTGTGTTGGGGTTGCACCTTGGTGAGTGTAGGGATGGTTTTTAAGTGGATGCAGTGGAGGGCCTGGCCCCAGTGTCCTGTAGTGTGTTTTGACCCGTCAGCATAGCCTTTTGGTTCTCCGGTAGCCTACTTAAGTAAGTGATTTTTCCTGTGAGTGGAATGCAATTGATTTTTTTCTTTTTGGCGTGTAATCAGTTCTGCTCCTAGACTTTTCTTTCCACGTAAATAAAAGATACGAAGAAAAAGAAAAGGTACGTTGTTTTTGGGAAACCGTGGGGTAGGGTTCCTTGACCACGTAAGTGCAGTAGTGCCTAGAGAGTGATCAGGGTCACCTCCTTTATCTCTAGAAAGTAAGTCTGTTTGGGCACACTTCAGCGCGGTGCCACCTGGGCACATTTCTCAGGCGGAGCTACTGAGCAGGTGAGGTAAAGGAGCTGGGAACAGAGAGGTATTGCACAATGATATGTTGCCTTAGTAGTAGTGAACGTTGTGCAGGAGGTGGGTATTAGGGCTGGCATGCTGGTGAATGCTGGTTCTCTGTGTTTTCAGATGGGGATGAGTCTGTTTAAACTAATTCCAGTTCAAAAAGTTTCAGTTACTAGCTTGGTGATATTTTCAATTCAATATTAAAACCTGCAGAGAAAGCAAAAGGGGATTTTTGCTTCTAGAATCACCACAGATATCTTGTCTGCTCTCTGCATGCTTTTGAGATAAAGCTGATTTTAAAAAAGAAAGAAAAAAAAAACCATCTGCTTCTCTTGCTCTTTACCTACTCTCTTGTGCTTTGCCCCTCATCTTTCCCAGGTGATTTGGTTTGGGTTCTGGGCGGGGACAAAAGGTATATGAGCCCCAGGCACGACATCAGAGCTCCTTCTGCCTGGGCTGCTCTTTGGGGTCAGTGCTTTGTGTTTCCTTCAGTCAGTTGTAGGATTCTCTAGGCAGGCTGGAGTTTATGGAGTTCTAGGTTTCTAAGTGCTTGAAATAGAGGGATATTTAGTAGAGGCTGCTGGCTCACTGGTTTTTGGGATGGTCACATATGCTCCTGTTTTTGAGCTGTATTTTAATCTCTACACGTATAAAAACACTTGTTTTAGTCCCCTGGAGAGTTTCACCAGCTTGATTACATGCTACATGTGGCTTGAGAGTGTAGATGCAGCATCACCAAGAGACTGAGCAGGGTTGTATCAGAGTCACCTTTTCATCTGCAAAGGGTAAGTCTGCGACTACCCCTGCCGAGGCTGCTGTGTGTGCGTGTCTTTTTGGCATTTGTGGAGCTCGGTTGTTTTTTTTTTGTGTGTATGTTTTAACTTTCTGTTTTTCTGAGCAGTAAATAGTGTGTGTGCTGAGCGTGGTTGGCAGGAGGAGGTGGGGAGCTGCTCAGGACTGGTAGGTTTGGTTTCTAGGAGTGTGCGGCATCCTTCCTGTGTGATGCGACTGATTGTTGGGTGGGAACGTTCCAGCTCATATGTCTTAAGCAATGTAGCTTGTGTAGTGTGTGTTGTGTGGCCCGGGTGCAGCTTGCTGTGGTGTTGTGAGTGAACAATCTCAGAGCTGGTGAGCAGCTGAAGTACCGGAGCTGGGAAGAGAGAGGTCTTGCAGCAGGTACGCTGTGGCTGTGAGGTGCCTCAGAGTGTGCATTTCTCTTGTCTCTGCAGGTGCTTTGTGCAGTTGTGGAGAGGGAAGGGAAATCTTCATGTCAGGAAGCTCTGAGGGAAGGTGAGTGGTGTCAGCCATGTCATGCCTTATCCGAAGCAAAGGGAAGACGCTCAGGAGTTTCCCTGTGAGGGTCCGAGGTGAGGCTGATTGGGATAGAGGAGCAGCATGGCAGGTGGGTTCTTGCAAGCACCGCGGTCATTGTATCCTTTTGTGTTCCCAGGTGGCGTGGGTGATGCTGGCCGCTCCTTTCAAGCTTGGACCTAATTTTCAGGTACAGAGGCAAGTGGCCTGCTGGTTTGAAAGGATAAAAGTAAAGATGGGGTTGCTTATGTTGTTGAGGGATGGGTGCTACTGCTGGCAGCTGAATGTTTATCTTCTGCCTGTGTCTTTCCCTTGTTCAGGCTGAAATGCATTGTGCAGTTCGCAGTGCAGGACGTCTCGACCCAAGCTGCCTCTGCAGTGACTCTGGTGCGTGATGAGCAGAGGTAACTGTTGTTTTGGGGGTGTGGTTGTCACTGCAGTTATTTTCCTACATCCAATAGAGTAAAACTCCAGTTTGCCTTTTAGAGGTGCTATAAGTGGGTAAGGAGAAGAGATGGAAGCATGTGCCACGTGGGGCAGGCAAGCGGCTGAGGTACAGGAGGGGATGAGAGTACGTGATTTTTTTCTGGGGATGGAATGGAATTGATTTTGTTGGTGTATAATCTGTTCTGCTCTTGGATTTTTCTTTCTAAGTTTAAAAAAAATAATAAAATTTGAGCTAATTCCAGTTAAGAAAGTTTCAGTTACTTGCTGGGTTGTATTGTCCTTTTAATATTCAAAGCTTCAGCGAAAGCATGGGGATTGTTGCTTTTAGAAACACCTCAGGTCTCGCCTGCACTCTGCATTCTGTTGAGCTAAAGCAGATCCCCCCCAAAAGAAACAAACAGGTAAACAAAAAAAAAAAACACAAACACACACACACAAATGAAGAACAAAATAAAACACCATTGGTAGACTTGTTGTGAATGCAACGAACATTTAATCCCTTTGTTTTCCCAGGTGGTGTGGATGATACTGGCTGCACTGTTGGAGCTTGGATTCGGAGAGGAAGAGGTGAGCAGAACTGTATGTTGCATCAGCAGTAGTCAGCATCGTGGAGAAGGTGGGCATCGTGGCCGGCGTGCTAGTGAATGCTGGTACTCTGTTTTTGCAGCTGATGATGAGCCTGGCAATTGACTAAGATGACAAACGGTGCCTGTGTATTTCTTGAGGCAGAGGGACTTTACCATGCAGCAACCTGAGAGCTAAGTTGGGGGGCACCTGGTATTTGCATATCTGGGGTGGCTAATGGGAGCTGGGAGGCAGAGCAGCATGGAGCCAGCTGGCTGAATAGACTTGGTGCCACTGTGAGGGTGGTTGAGGCTGGGTCACGTTCAGGCTGCTTGTGGCTGGGTCACCAGGCTAATAGGAGCAGCGGGATTATTTTGTAGCGTGAGTGCGTGCGCCAGGCAGGACAGTTTCCGTCTGTTCGTCTGTCCTGTAGTGTTGCTTCTGCATTGTCTGTTCTGTGCTTCTCGGGTCTTGATATCCTCCTGGCTTTTTAGACTGAACTGACCAGACAGGCGACTTGGTAGCTGTGCTGAAGGGCCTCAATGCTTGTTTTGTCATCATGGCTCTGATCAAGCAGCGACTGCAAGACAAGAAGTGCTCGAAAGTGCAGATCTGTTTCAGGTCTTGTGCATCATATTTGGTTTGAGATCGCGTCTGTTTCCATCCTCACTCTTGCGGAAGTCATCTGGGCCACATCAGGAGCTCTTGCTTGGCAATCGAATTCCTAAGTGTCTTCTTAGGGGGTTTTCAGTCCCCATCCTTCCGGTCTCTTGTCTTGAAGGCAGGCTTTTTAGGCCTCCATCATCCCAGTTCTGGCAGTTGCTTCCAGTTGCGTGTTGTGACATTTGAGTCTCTGGTAGGGTCTGGTGCAGAGCACCTGTTCTGACTTGCTGTTGCCGTAGGGCGTTCTTTTTAGGGGTCACTTTTTCTTGCGCCTAGTGTTGTGTGTTTTGTTTGTAGTGTTTGTGGCGTGCCTGTGTGTGTACGTGTTTGGTCTGGAGGTATCCTGCCTGGCAGTTAGTGATTAATGTGGCAGTGCATGGGTGTACTAATACATCGTCTGGACTGTGTAGGCAAAGACATCCGGTCTGCCTCTGGGCACGTACTGAAGGGCAGCTGGCACAGTCATCTCTGTGGTGGTTGGCAGATGGGGATTTGGGAGAGTATATTTGCTTGTGAGCAGCTGTTTGCGTAGTGCTTGAACGGTGTGCTTGAGGTGGTCTGTCGAATCTTGAAAGCTTACAGATACGGGGTTTTGAAATGTTTATTTTTATTTCTTTCCTGTCCCCATTAGAGTTTAAACCCTTGGAGGAACCTGTCACAGGAAAGAGCTCCTTCTGGAACTGTTCATCACTCGGTAGGCAACTGGGTGACTGGCCTGATCTACTTCTGAGGTGCTGATGCAAGGGGGCTGCTGTTTTGAAATTATAAAGTTGTAAACGGGGTCTGTTGTGTTGTGGAGGGATGGGTGCTAATGCTGACAGCTGAATGATTATCTTGTTTATGTTTTAAATTTTTAAGTCTGAAACACAGTGTACAACACGGGACTTGACGACCGGAGCTGCTTTTGGCAAGGTGAGTGATGAGCAGTTGTAGCAGGTACTTTAGGGGTGCTGTTGTCACTGCAGTTAGTTAACTTCATAAAGTGCAGTAAAAACCCTGTTTATATTTCAGGGGTGTTGTAGGTGGCCTAAGAGAGCAGATGGAAGCATCTTCCTTGAGGGCGGGTGAGGGGGCCGAGGTGAGGGAGCAGCTGAGAGTAACTGTCCCAGCTGTGCTGTGGCTTTGGATGCTGCTTCAGCCTATGCTTTTCTTTTTGTTTCACATTTGTCTCACACAGGCTGAGTGGGGCCAAGCTGCACTCTGAAGAGCAGCACGAGAAGGGCGGGCTGGTTGTGAGCTGGATTGGAGCAGAACTGCCAAGTAGCACGAGGTGAGTGCGAAGGGTATCCATCTTGCTTTGCAGGTGCCATGGCAGGCTCTCCACAGAAGTGGTTGAGGATTTGAGAAGAGCTTGCAGATGATCAAGGAGCGACACGTGCAGGGATGGCTTGAAAAGGGTATGGCTGCTTTCTCTTCTGTTTATCAGGTGTCCCAGGCAATGTGGGCTGTGGTGTTAGTTCTTGAGAATTGGAACAACGCAGGTGCTGATGGTGGTCTTCTTTGGTAGGCAAAGAGGTGCCCGAAGCCCTGTCTTGTGTACCCTGAGCACTCCTTGCTGAGTATGAAGCATGCTTTCCAGCAGTTCCCAAAACTGTGTTGAAGCTGAAATGCTGCGTCTGTTTTTTCTGTGTTGGGGTTGCACCTTGGTGAGTGTAGGGGTGGTTTTTAAGTGGATGCAGTGGAGGGCCTGGCCCCAGTGTCCTGTAGTGTGTTTTGACCCGTCAGCATAGCCTTTTGGTTCTCCGGTAGCCTACTTAAGTAAGTGATTTTTCCTGTGAGTGGAATGCAATTGATTTTTTTCTTTTTGGCGTGTAATCAGTTCTGCTCCTAGACTTTTCTTTCCACGTAAATAAAAGATACGAAGAAAAAGAAAAGGTACGTTGTTTTTGGGAAACCGTGGGGTAGGGTTCCTTGACCACGTAAGTGCAGTAGTGCCTAGAGAGTGATCAGGGTCACCTCCTTTATCTCTAGAAAGTAAGTCTGTTTGGGCACACTTCAGCGCGGTGCCACCTGGGCACATTTCTCAGGCGGAGCTACTGAGCAGGTGAGGTAAAGGAGCTGGGAACAGAGAGGTATTGCACAATGATATGTTGCCTTAGTAGTAGTGAACGTTGTGCAGGAGGTGGGTATTAGGGCTGGCATGCTGGTGAATGCTGGTTCTCTGTGTTTTCAGATGGGGATGAGTCTGTTTAAACTAATTCCAGTTCAAAAAGTTTCAGTTACTAGCTTGGTGATATTTTCAATTCAATATTAAAACCTGCAGAGAAAGCAAAAGGGGATTTTTGCTTCTAGAATCACCACAGATATCTTGTCTGCTCTCTGCATGCTTTTGAGATAAAGCTGATTTTAAAAAAGAAAGAAAAAAAAAACCATCTGCTTCTCTTGCTCTTTACCTACTCTCTTGTGCTTTGCCCCTCATCTTTCCCAGGTGATTTGGTTTGGGTTCTGGGCGGGGACAAAAGGTATATGAGCCCCAGGCACGACATCAGAGCTCCTTCTGCCTGGGCTGCTCTTTGGGGTCAGTGCTTTGTGTTTCCTTCAGTCAGTTGTAGGATTCTCTAGGCAGGCTGGAGTTTATGGAGTTCTAGATTTCTAAGTGCTTGAAATAGAGGGATATTTAGTAGAGGCTGCTGGCTCACTGGTTTTTGGGATGGTCACATATGCTCCTGTTTTTGAGCTGTATTTTAATCTCTACACGTATAAAAACACTTGTTTTAGTCCCCTGGAGAGTTTCACCAGCTTGATTACATGCTACATGTGGCTTGAGAGTGTAGATGCAGCATCACCAAGAGACTGAGCAGGGTTGTATCAGAGTCACCTTTTCATCTGCAAAGGGTAAGTCTGCGACTACCCCTGCCGAGGCTGCTGTGTGTGCGTGTCTTTTTGGCATTTGTGGAGCTCGGTTGTTTTTTTTTTGTGTGTATGTTTTAACTTTCTGTTTTTCTGAGCAGTAAATAGTGTGTGTGCTGAGCGTGGTTGGCAGGAGGAGGTGGGGAGCTGCTCAGGACTGGTAGGTTTGGTTTCTAGGAGTGTGCGGCATCCTTCCTGTGTGATGCGACTGATTGTTGGGTGGGAACGTTCCAGCTCATATGTCTTAAGCAATGTAGCTTGTGTAGTGTGTGTTGTGTGGCCCGGGTGCAGCTTGCTGTGGTGTTGTGAGTGAACAATCTCAGAGCTGGTGAGCAGCTGAAGTACCGGAGCTGGGAAGAGAGAGGTCTTGCAGCAGGTACGCTGTGGCTGTGAGGTGCCTCAGAGTGTGCATTTCTCTTGTCTCTGCAGGTGCTTTGTGCAGTTGTGGAGAGGGAAGGGAAATCTTCATGTCAGGAAGCTCTGAGGGAAGGTGAGTGGTGTCAGCCATGTCATGCCTTATCCGAAGCAAAGGGAAGACGCTCAGGAGTTTCCCTGTGAGGGTCCGAGGTGAGGCTGATTGGGATAGAGGAGCAGCATGGCAGGTGGGTTCTTGCAAGCACCGCGGTCATTGTATCCTTTTGTGTTCCCAGGTGGCGTGGGTGATGCTGGCCGCTCCTTTCAAGCTTGGACCTAATTTTCAGGTACAGAGGCAAGTGGCCTGCTGGTTTGAAAGGATAAAAGTAAAGATGGGGTTGCTTATGTTGTTGAGGGATGGGTGCTACTGCTGGCAGCTGAATGTTTATCTTCTGCCTGTGTCTTTCCCTTGTTCAGGCTGAAATGCATTGTGCAGTTCGCAGTGCAGGACGTCTCGACCCAAGCTGCCTCTGCAGTGACTCTGGTGCGTGATGAGCAGAGGTAACTGTTGTTTTGGGGGTGTGGTTGTCACTGCAGTTATTTTCCTACATCCAATAGAGTAAAACTCCAGTTTGCCTTTTAGAGGTGCTATAAGTGGGTAAGGAGAAGAGATGGAAGCATGTGCCACGTGGGGCAGGCAAGCGGCTGAGGTACAGGAGGGGATGAGAGTACGTGATTTTTTTCTGGGGATGGAATGGAATTGATTTTGTTGGTGTATAATCTGTTCTGCTCTTGGATTTTTCTTTCTAAGTTTAAAAAAAATAATAAAATTTGAGCTAATTCCAGTTAAGAAAGTTTCAGTTACTTGCTGGGTTGTATTGTCCTTTTAATATTCAAAGCTTCAGCGAAAGCATGGGGATTGTTGCTTTTAGAAACACCTCAGGTCTCGCCTGCACTCTGCATTCTGTTGAGCTAAAGCAGATCCCCCCCAAAAGAAACAAACAGGTAAACAAAAAAAAAAAACACAAACACACACACACAAATGAAGAACAAAATAAAACACCATTGGTAGACTTGTTGTGAATGCAACGAACATTTAATCCCTTTGTTTTCCCAGGTGGTGTGGATGATACTGGCTGCACTGTTGGAGCTTGGATTCGGAGAGGAAGAGGTGAGCAGAACTGTATGTTGCATCAGCAGTAGTCAGCATCGTGGAGAAGGTGGGCATCGTGGCCGGCGTGCTAGTGAATGCTGGTACTCTGTTTTTGCAGCTGATGATGAGCCTGGCAATTGACTAAGATGACAAACGGTGCCTGTGTATTTCTTGAGGCAGAGGGACTTTACCATGCAGCAACCTGAGAGCTAAGTTGGGGGGCACCTGGTATTTGCATATCTGGGGTGGCTAATGGGAGCTGGGAGGCAGAGCAGCATGGAGCCAGCTGGCTGAATAGACTTGGTGCCACTGTGAGGGTGGTTGAGGCTGGGTCACGTTCAGGCTGCTTGTGGCTGGGTCACCAGGCTAATAGGAGCAGCGGGATTATTTTGTAGCGTGAGTGCGTGCGCCAGGCAGGACAGTTTCCGTCTGTTCGTCTGTCCTGTAGTGTTGCTTCTGCATTGTCTGTTCTGTGCTTCTCGGGTCTTGATATCCTCCTGGCTTTTTAGACTGAACTGACCAGACAGGCGACTTGGTAGCTGTGCTGAAGGGCCTCAATGCTTGTTTTGTCATCATGGCTCTGATCAAGCAGCGACTGCAAGACAAGAAGTGCTCGAAAGTGCAGATCTGTTTCAGGTCTTGTGCATCATATTCGGTTTGAGATCGCGTCTGTTTCCATCCTCACTCTTGCGGAAGTCATCTGGGCCACATCAGGAGCTCTTGCTTGGCAATCGAATTCCTAAGTGTCTTCTTAGGGGGTTTTCAGTCCCCATCCTTCCGGTCTCTTGTCTTGAAGGCAGGCTTTTTAGGCCTCCATCATCCCAGTTCTGGCAGTTGCTTCCAGTTGCGTGTTGTGACATTTGAGTCTCTGGTAGGGTCTGGTGCAGAGCACCTGTTCTGACTTGCTGTTGCCGTAGGGCGTTCTTTTTAGGGGTCACTTTTTCTTGCGCCTAGTGTTGTGTGTTTTGTTTGTAGTGTTTGTGGCGTGCCTGTGTGTGTACGTGTTTGGTCTGGAGGTATCCTGCCTGGCAGTTAGTGATTAATGTGGCAGTGCATGGGTGTACTAATACATCGTCTGGACTGTGTAGGCAAAGACATCCGGTCTGCCTCTGGGCACGTACTGAAGGGCAGCTGGCACAGTCATCTCTGTGGTGGTTGGCAGATGGGGATTTGGGAGAGTATATTTGCTTGTGAGCAGCTGTTTGCGTAGTGCTTGAACGGTGTGCTTGAGGTGGTCTGTCGAATCTTGAAAGCTTACAGATACGGGGTTTTGAAATGTTTATTTTTATTTCTTTCCTGTCCCCATTAGAGTTTAAACCCTTGGAGGAACCTGTCACAGGAAAGAGCTCCTTCTGGAACTGTTCATCACTCGGTAGGCAACTGGGTGACTGGCCTGATCTACTTCTGAGGTGCTGATGCAAGGGGGCTGCTGTTTTGAAATTATAAAGTTGTAAACGGGGTCTGTTGTGTTGTGGAGGGATGGGTGCTAATGCTGACAGCTGAATGATTATCTTGTTTATGTTTTAAATTTTTAAGTCTGAAACACAGTGTACAACACGGGACTTGACGACCGGAGCTGCTTTTGGCAAGGTGAGCGATGCGCAGTTGTAGCAGGTACTTTAGGGGTGCTGTTGTCACTGCAGTTAGTTAACTTCATAAAGTGCAGTAAAAACCCTGTTTATATTTCAGGGGTGTTGTAGGTGGCCTAAGAGAGCAGATGGAAGCATCTTCCTTGAGGGCGGGTGAGGGGGCCGAGGTGAGGGAGCAGCTGAGAGTAACTGTCCCAGCTGTGCTGTGGCTTTGGATGCTGCTTCAGCCTATGCTTTTCTTTTTGTTTCACATTTGTCTCACACAGGCTGAGTGGGGCCAAGCTGCACTCTGAAGAGCAGCACGAGAAGGGCGGGCTGGTTGTGAGCTGGATTGGAGCAGAACTGCCAAGTAGCACGAGGTGAGTGCGAAGGGTATCCATCTTGCTTTGCAGGTGCCATGGCAGGCTCTCCACAGAAGTGGTTGAGGATTTGAGAAGAGCTTGCAGATGATCAAGGAGCGACACGTGCAGGGATGGCTTGAAAAGGGTATGGCTGCTTTCTCTTCTGTTTATCAGGTGTCCCAGGCAATGTGGGCTGTGGTGTTAGTTCTTGAGAATTGGAACAACGCAGGTGCTGATGGTGGTCTTCTTTGGTAGGCAAAGAGGTGCCCGAAGCCCTGTCTTGTGTACCCTGAGCACTCCTTGCTGAGTATGAAGCATGCTTTCCAGCAGTTCCCAAAACTGTGTTGAAGCTGAAATGCTGCGTCTGTTTTTTCTGTGTTGGGGTTGCACCTTGGTGAGTGTAGGGATGGTTTTTAAGTGGATGCAGTGGAGGGCCTGGCCCCAGTGTCCTGTAGTGTGTTTTGACCCGTCAGCATAGCCTTTTGGTTCTCCGGTAGCCTACTTAAGTAAGTGATTTTTCCTGTGAGTGGAATGCAATTGATTTTTTTCTTTTTGGCGTGTAATCAGTTCTGCTCCTAGACTTTTCTTTCCACGTAAATAAAAGATACGAAGAAAAAGAAAAGGTACGTTGTTTTTGGGAAACCGTGGGGTAGGGTTCCTTGACCACGTAAGTGCAGTAGTGCCTAGAGAGTGATCAGGGTCACCTCCTTTATCTCTAGAAAGTAAGTCTGTTTGGGCACACTTCAGCGCGGTGCCACCTGGGCACATTTCTCAGGCGGAGCTACTGAGCAGGTGAGGTAAAGGAGCTGGGAACAGAGAGGTATTGCACAATGATATGTTGCCTTAGTAGTAGTGAACGTTGTGCAGGAGGTGGGTATTAGGGCTGGCATGCTGGTGAATGCTGGTTCTCTGTGTTTTCAGATGGGGATGAGTCTGTTTAAACTAATTCCAGTTCAAAAAGTTTCAGTTACTAGCTTGGTGATATTTTCAATTCAATATTAAAACCTGCAGAGAAAGCAAAAGGGGATTTTTGCTTCTAGAATCACCACAGATATCTTGTCTGCTCTCTGCATGCTTTTGAGATAAAGCTGATTTTAAAAAAGAAAGAAAAAAAAAACCATCTGCTTCTCTTGCTCTTTACCTACTCTCTTGTGCTTTGCCCCTCATCTTTCCCAGGTGATTTGGTTTGGGTTCTGGGCGGGGACAAAAGGTATATGAGCCCCAGGCACGACATCAGAGCTCCTTCTGCCTGGGCTGCTCTTTGGGGTCAGTGCTTTGTGTTTCCTTCAGTCAGTTGTAGGATTCTCTAGGCAGGCTGGAGTTTATGGAGTTCTAGATTTCTAAGTGCTTGAAATAGAGGGATATTTAGTAGAGGCTGCTGGCTCACTGGTTTTTGGGATGGTCACATATGCTCCTGTTTTTGAGCTGTATTTTAATCTCTACACGTATAAAAACACTTGTTTTAGTCCCCTGGAGAGTTTCACCAGCTTGATTACATGCTACATGTGGCTTGAGAGTGTAGATGCAGCATCACCAAGAGACTGAGCAGGGTTGTATCAGAGTCACCTTTTCATCTGCAAAGGGTAAGTCTGCGACTACCCCTGCCGAGGCTGCTGTGTGTGCGTGTCTTTTTGGCATTTGTGGAGCTCGGTTGTTTTTTTTTTGTGTGTATGTTTTAACTTTCTGTTTTTCTGAGCAGTAAATAGTGTGTGTGCTGAGCGTGGTTGGCAGGAGGAGGTGGGGAGCTGCTCAGGACTGGTAGGTTTGGTTTCTAGGAGTGTGCGGCATCCTTCCTGTGTGATGCGACTGATTGTTGGGTGGGAACGTTCCAGCTCATATGTCTTAAGCAATGTAGCTTGTGTAGTGTGTGTTGTGTGGCCCGGGTGCAGCTTGCTGTGGTGTTGTGAGTGAACAATCTCAGAGCTGGTGAGCAGCTGAAGTACCGGAGCTGGGAAGAGAGAGGTCTTGCAGCAGGTACGCTGTGGCTGTGAGGTGCCTCAGAGTGTGCATTTCTCTTGTCTCTGCAGGTGCTTTGTGCAGTTGTGGAGAGGGAAGGGAAATCTTCATGTCAGGAAGCTCTGAGGGAAGGTGAGTGGTGTCAGCCATGTCATGCCTTATCCGAAGCAAAGGGAAGACGCTCAGGAGTTTCCCTGTGAGGGTCCGAGGTGAGGCTGATTGGGATAGAGGAGCAGCATGGCAGGTGGGTTCTTGCAAGCACCGCGGTCATTGTATCCTTTTGTGTTCCCAGGTGGCGTGGGTGATGCTGGCCGCTCCTTTCAAGCTTGGACCTAATTTTCAGGTACAGAGGCAAGTGGCCTGCTGGTTTGAAAGGATAAAAGTAAAGATGGGGTTGCTTATGTTGTTGAGGGATGGGTGCTACTGCTGGCAGCTGAATGTTTATCTTCTGCCTGTGTCTTTCCCTTGTTCAGGCTGAAATGCATTGTGCAGTTCGCAGTGCAGGACGTCTCGACCCAAGCTGCCTCTGCAGTGACTCTGGTGCGTGATGAGCAGAGGTAACTGTTGTTTTGGGGGTGTGGTTGTCACTGCAGTTATTTTCCTACATCCAATAGAGTAAAACTCCCGTTTGCCTTTTAGAGGTGCTATAAGTGGGTAAGGAGAAGAGATGGAAGCATGTGCCACGTGGGGCAGGCAAGCGGCTGAGGTACAGGAGGGGATGAGAGTACGTGATTTTTTTCTGGGGATGGAATGGAATTGATTTTGTTGGTGTATAATCTGTTCTGCTCTTGGATTTTTCTTTCTAAGTTTAAAAAAAATAATAAAATTTGAGCTAATTCCAGTTAAGAAAGTTTCAGTTACTTGCTGGGTTGTATTGTCCTTTTAATATTCAAAGCTTCAGCGAAAGCATGGGGATTGTTGCTTTTAGAAACACCTCAGGTCTCGTCTGCACTCTGCATTCTGTTGAGCTAAAGCAGATCCCCCCCAAAAGAAACAAACAGGTAAACAAAAAAAAAAAACACAAACACACACACACAAATGAAGAACAAAATAAAACACCATTGGTAGACTTGTTGTGAATGCAACGAACATTTAATCCCTTTGTTTTCCCAGGTGGTGTGGATGATACTGGCTGCACTGTTGGAGCTTGGATTCGGAGAGGAAGAGGTGAGCAGAACTGTATGTTGCATCAGCAGTAGTCAGCATCGTGGAGAAGGTGGGCATCGTGGCCGGCGTGCTAGTGAATGCTGGTACTCTGTTTTTGCAGCTGATGATGAGCCTGGCAATTGACTAAGATGACAAACGGTGCCTGTGTATTTCTTGAGGCAGAGGGACTTTACCATGCAGCAACCTGAGAGCTAAGTTGGGGGGCACCTGGTATTTGCATATCTGGGGTGGCTAATGGGAGCTGGGAGGCAGAGCAGCATGGAGCCAGCTGGCTGAATAGACTTGGTGCCACTGTGAGGGTGGTTGAGGCTGGGTCACGTTCAGGCTGCTTGTGGCTGGGTCACCAGGCTAATAGGAGCAGCGGGATTATTTTGTAGCGTGAGTGCGTGCGCCAGGCAGGACAGTTTCCGTCTGTTCGTCTGTCCTGTAGTGTTGCTTCTGCATTGTCTGTTCTGTGCTTCTCGGGTCTTGATATCCTCCTGGCTTTTTAGACTGAACTGACCAGACAGGCGACTTGGTAGCTGTGCTGAAGGGCCTCAATGCTTGTTTTGTCATCATGGCTCTGATCAAGCAGCGACTGCAAGACAAGAAGTGCTCGAAAGTGCAGATCTGTTTCAGGTCTTGTGCATCATATTCGGTTTGAGATCGCGTCTGTTTCCATCCTCACTCTTGCGGAAGTCATCTGGGCCACATCAGGAGCTCTTGCTTGGCAATCGAATTCCTAAGTGTCTTCTTAGGGGGTTTTCAGTCCCCATCCTTCCGGTCTCTTGTCTTGAAGGCAGGCTTTTTAGGCCTCCATCATCCCAGTTCTGGCAGTTGCTTCCAGTTGCGTGTTGTGACATTTGAGTCTCTGGTAGGGTCTGGTGCAGAGCACCTGTTCTGACTTGCTGTTGCCGTAGGGCGTTCTTTTTAGGGGTCACTTTTTCTTGCGCCTAGTGTTGTGTGTTTTGTTTGTAGTGTTTGTGGCGTGCCTGTGTGTGTACGTGTTTGGTCTGGAGGTATCCTGCCTGGCAGTTAGTGATTAATGTGGCAGTGCATGGGTGTACTAATACATCGTCTGGACTGTGTAGGCAAAGACATCCGGTCTGCCTCTGGGCACGTACTGAAGGGCAGCTGGCACAGTCATCTCTGTGGTGGTTGGCAGATGGGGATTTGGGAGAGTATATTTGCTTGTGAGCAGCTGTTTGCGTAGTGCTTGAACGGTGTGCTTGAGGTGGTCTGTCGAATCTTGAAAGCTTACAGATACGGGGTTTTGAAATGTTTATTTTTATTTCTTTCCTGTCCCCATTAGAGTTTAAACCCTTGGAGGAACCTGTCACAGGAAAGAGCTCCTTCTGGAACTGTTCATCACTCGGTAGGCAACTGGGTGACTGGCCTGATCTACTTCTGAGGTGCTGATGCAAGGGGGCTGCTGTTTTGAAATTATAAAGTTGTAAACGGGGTCTGTTGTGTTGTGGAGGGATGGGTGCTAATGCTGACAGCTGAATGATTATCTTGTTTATGTTTTAAATTTTTAAGTCTGAAACACAGTGTACAACACGGGACTTGACGACCGGAGCTGCTTTTGGCAAGGTGAGCGATGCGCAGTTGTAGCAGGTACTTTAGGGGTGCTGTTGTCACTGCAGTTAGTTAACTTCATAAAGTGCAGTAAAAACCCTGTTTATATTTCAGGGGTGTTGTAGGTGGCCTAAGAGAGCAGATGGAAGCATCTTCCTTGAGGGCGGGTGAGGGGGCCGAGGTGAGGGAGCAGCTGAGAGTAACTGTCCCAGCTGTGCTGTGGCTTTGGATGCTGCTTCAGCCTATGCTTTTCTTTTTGTTTCACATTTGTCTCACACAGGCTGAGTGGGGCCAAGCTGCACTCTGAAGAGCAGCACGAGAAGGGCGGGCTGGTTGTGAGCTGGACTGGAGCAGAACTGCCAAGTAGCACGAGGTGAGTGCGGAGGGTATCCATCTTGCTTTGCAGGTGCCATGGCAGGCTCTCCACAGAAGTGGTTGAGGATTTGAGAAGAGCTTGCAGATGATCAAGGAGCGACACGTGCAGGGATGGCTTGAAAAGGGTATGGCTGCTTTCTCTTCTGTTTATCAGGTGTCCCAGGCAATGTGGGCTGTGGTGTTAGTTCTTGAGAATTGGAACAACGCAGGTGCTGATGGTGGTCTTCTTTGGTAGGCAAAGAGGTGCCCGAAGCCCTGTCTTGTGTACCCTGAGCACTCCTTGCTGAGTATGAAGCATGCTTTCCAGCAGTTCCCAAAACTGTGTTGAAGCTGAAATGCTGCGTCTGTTTTTTCTGTGTTGGGGTTGCACCTTGGTGAGTGTAGGGATGGTTTTTAAGTGGATGCAGTGGAGGGCCTGGCCCCAGTGTCCTGTAGTGTGTTTTGACCCGTCAGCATAGCCTTTTGGTTCTCCGGTAGCCTACTTAAGTAAGTGATTTTTCCTGTGAGTGGAATGCAATTGATTTTTTTCTTTTTGGCGTGTAATCAGTTCTGCTCCTAGACTTTTCTTTCCACGTAAATAAAAGATACGAAGAAAAAGAAAAGGTACGTTGTTTTTGGGAAACCGTGGGGTAGGGTTCCTTGACCACGTAAGTGCAGTAGTGCCTAGAGAGTGATCAGGGTCACCTCCTTTATCTCTAGAAAGTAAGTCTGTTTGGGCACACTTCAGCGCGGTGCCACCTGGGCACATTTCTCAGGCGGAGCTACTGAGCAGGTGAGGTAAAGGAGCTGGGAACAGAGAGGTATTGCACAATGATATGTTGCCTTAGTAGTAGTGAACGTTGTGCAGGAGGTGGGTATTAGGGCTGGCATGCTGGTGAATGCTGGTTCTCTGTGTTTTCAGATGGGGATGAGTCTGTTTAAACTAATTCCAGTTCAAAAAGTTTCAGTTACTAGCTTGGTGATATTTTCAATTCAATATTAAAACCTGCAGAGAAAGCAAAAGGGGATTTTTGCTTCTAGAATCACCACAGATATCTTGTCTGCTCTCTGCATGCTTTTGAGATAAAGCTGATTTTAAAAAAGAAAGAAAAAAAAAACCATCTGCTTCTCTTGCTCTTTACCTACTCTCTTGTGCTTTGCCCCTCATCTTTCCCAGGTGATTTGGTTTGGGTTCTGGGCGGGGACAAAAGGTATATGAGCCCCAGGCACGACATCAGAGCTCCTTCTGCCTGGGCTGCTCTTTGGGGTCAGTGCTTTGTGTTTCCTTCAGTCAGTTGTAGGATTCTCTAGGCAGGCTGGAGTTTATGGAGTTCTAGGTTTCTAAGTGCTTGAAATAGAGGGATATTTAGTAGAGGCTGCTGGCTCACTGGTTTTTGGGATGGTCACATATGCTCCTGTTTTTGAGCTGTATTTTAATCTCTACACGTATAAAAACACTTGTTTTAGTCCCCTGGAGAGTTTCACCAGCTTGATTACATGCTACATGTGGCTTGAGAGTGTAGATGCAGCATCACCAAGAGACTGAGCAGGGTTGTATCAGAGTCACCTTTTCATCTGCAAAGGGTAAGTCTGCGACTACCCCTGCCGAGGCTGCTGTGTGTGCGTGTCTTTTTGGCATTTGTGGAGCTCGGTTGTTTTTTTTTTGTGTGTATGTTTTAACTTTCTGTTTTTCTGAGCAGTAAATAGTGTGTGTGCTGAGCGTGGTTGGCAGGAGGAGGTGGGGAGCTGCTCAGGACTGGTAGGTTTGGTTTCTAGGAGTGTGCGGCATCCTTCCTGTGTGATGCGACTGATTGTTGGGTGGGAACGTTCCAGCTCATATGTCTTAAGCAATGTAGCTTGTGTAGTGTGTGTTGTGTGGCCCGGGTGCAGCTTGCTGTGGTGTTGTGAGTGAACAATCTCAGAGCTGGTGAGCAGCTGAAGTACCGGAGCTGGGAAGAGAGAGGTCTTGCAGCAGGTACGCTGTGGCTGTGAGGTGCCTCAGAGTGTGCATTTCTCTTGTCTCTGCAGGTGCTTTGTGCAGTTGTGGAGAGGGAAGGGAAATCTTCATGTCAGGAAGCTCTGAGGGAAGGTGAGTGGTGTCAGCCATGTCATGCCTTATCCGAAGCAAAGGGAAGACGCTCAGGAGTTTCCCTGTGAGGGTCCGAGGTGAGGCTGATTGGGATAGAGGAGCAGCATGGCAGGTGGGTTCTTGCAAGCACCGCGGTCATTGTATCCTTTTGTGTTCCCAGGTGGCGTGGGTGATGCTGGCCGCTCCTTTCAAGCTTGGACCTAATTTTCAGGTACAGAGGCAAGTGGCCTGCTGGTTTGAAAGGATAAAAGTAAAGATGGGGTTGCTTATGTTGTTGAGGGATGGGTGCTACTGCTGGCAGCTGAATGTTTATCTTCTGCCTGTGTCTTTCCCTTGTTCAGGCTGAAATGCATTGTGCAGTTCGCAGTGCAGGACGTCTCGACCCAAGCTGCCTCTGCAGTGACTCTGGTGCGTGATGAGCAGAGGTAACTGTTGTTTTGGGGGTGTGGTTGTCACTGCAGTTATTTTCCTACATCCAATAGAGTAAAACTCCAGTTTGCCTTTTAGAGGTGCTATAAGTGGGTAAGGAGAAGAGATGGAAGCATGTGCCACGTGGGGCAGGCAAGCGGCTGAGGTACAGGAGGGGATGAGAGTACGTGATTTTTTTCTGGGGATGGAATGGAATTGATTTTGTTGGTGTATAATCTGTTCTGCTCTTGGATTTTTCTTTCTAAGTTTAAAAAAAATAATAAAATTTGAGCTAATTCCAGTTAAGAAAGTTTCAGTTACTTGCTGGGTTGTATTGTCCTTTTAATATTCAAAGCTTCAGCGAAAGCATGGGGATTGTTGCTTTTAGAAACACCTCAGGTCTCGCCTGCACTCTGCATTCTGTTGAGCTAAAGCAGATCCCCCCCAAAAGAAACAAACAGGTAAACAAAAAAAAAAAACACAAACACACACACACAAATGAAGAACAAAATAAAACACCATTGGTAGACTTGTTGTGAATGCAACGAACATTTAATCCCTTTGTTTTCCCAGGTGGTGTGGATGATACTGGCTGCACTGTTGGAGCTTGGATTCGGAGAGGAAGAGGTGAGCAGAACTGTATGTTGCATCAGCAGTAGTCAGCATCGTGGAGAAGGTGGGCATCGTGGCCGGCGTGCTAGTGAATGCTGGTACTCTGTTTTTGCAGCTGATGATGAGCCTGGCAATTGACTAAGATGACAAACGGTGCCTGTGTATTTCTTGAGGCAGAGGGACTTTACCATGCAGCAACCTGAGAGCTAAGTTGGGGGGCACCTGGTATTTGCATATCTGGGGTGGCTAATGGGAGCTGGGAGGCAGAGCAGCATGGAGCCAGCTGGCTGAATAGACTTGGTGCCACTGTGAGGGTGGTTGAGGCTGGGTCACGTTCAGGCTGCTTGTGGCTGGGTCACCAGGCTAATAGGAGCAGCGGGATTATTTTGTAGCGTGAGTGCGTGCGCCAGGCAGGACAGTTTCCGTCTGTTCGTCTGTCCTGTAGTGTTGCTTCTGCATTGTCTGTTCTGTGCTTCTCGGGTCTTGATATCCTCCTGGCTTTTTAGACTGAACTGACCAGACAGGCGACTTGGTAGCTGTGCTGAAGGGCCTCAATGCTTGTTTTGTCATCATGGCTCTGATCAAGCAGCGACTGCAAGACAAGAAGTGCTCGAAAGTGCAGATCTGTTTCAGGTCTTGTGCATCATATTTGGTTTGAGATCGCGTCTGTTTCCATCCTCACTCTTGCGGAAGTCATCTGGGCCACATCAGGAGCTCTTGCTTGGCAATCGAATTCCTAAGTGTCTTCTTAGGGGGTTTTCAGTCCCCATCCTTCCGGTCTCTTGTCTTGAAGGCAGGCTTTTTAGGCCTCCATCATCCCAGTTCTGGCAGTTGCTTCCAGTTGCGTGTTGTGACATTTGAGTCTCTGGTAGGGTCTGGTGCAGAGCACCTGTTCTGACTTGCTGTTGCCGTAGGGCGTTCTTTTTAGGGGTCACTTTTTCTTGCGCCTAGTGTTGTGTGTTTTGTTTGTAGTGTTTGTGGCGTGCCTGTGTGTGTACGTGTTTGGTCTGGAGGTATCCTGCCTGGCAGTTAGTGATTAATGTGGCAGTGCATGGGTGTACTAATACATCGTCTGGACTGTGTAGGCAAAGACATCCGGTCTGCCTCTGGGCACGTACTGAAGGGCAGCTGGCACAGTCATCTCTGTGGTGGTTGGCAGATGGGGATTTGGGAGAGTATATTTGCTTGTGAGCAGCTGTTTGCGTAGTGCTTGAACGGTGTGCTTGAGGTGGTCTGTCGAATCTTGAAAGCTTACAGATACGGGGTTTTGAAATGTTTATTTTTATTTCTTTCCTGTCCCCATTAGAGTTTAAACCCTTGGAGGAACCTGTCACAGGAAAGAGCTCCTTCTGGAACTGTTCATCACTCGGTAGGCAACTGGGTGACTGGCCTGATCTACTTCTGAGGTGCTGATGCAAGGGGGCTGCTGTTTTGAAATTATAAAGTTGTAAACGGGGTCTGTTGTGTTGTGGAGGGATGGGTGCTAATGCTGACAGCTGAATGATTATCTTGTTTATGTTTTAAATTTTTAAGTCTGAAACACAGTGTACAACACGGGACTTGACGACCGGAGCTGCTTTTGGCAAGGTGAGCGATGCGCAGTTGTAGCAGGTACTTTAGGGGTGCTGTTGTCACTGCAGTTAGTTAACTTCATAAAGTGCAGTAAAAACCCTGTTTATATTTCAGGGGTGTTGTAGGTGGCCTAAGAGAGCAGATGGAAGCATCTTCCTTGAGGGCGGGTGAGGGGGCCGAGGTGAGGGAGCAGCTGAGAGTAACTGTCCCAGCTGTGCTGTGGCTTTGGATGCTGCTTCAGCCTATGCTTTTCTTTTTGTTTCACATTTGTCTCACACAGGCTGAGTGGGGCCAAGCTGCACTCTGAAGAGCAGCACGAGAAGGGCGGGCTGGTTGTGAGCTGGATTGGAGCAGAACTGCCAAGTAGCACGAGGTGAGTGCGAAGGGTATCCATCTTGCTTTGCAGGTGCCATGGCAGGCTCTCCACAGAAGTGGTTGAGGATTTGAGAAGAGCTTGCAGATGATCAAGGAGCGACACGTGCAGGGATGGCTTGAAAAGGGTATGGCTGCTTTCTCTTCTGTTTATCAGGTGTCCCAGGCAATGTGGGCTGTGGTGTTAGTTCTTGAGAACTGGAACAACGCAGGTGCTGATGGTGGTCTTCTTTGGTAGGCAAAGAGGTGCCCGAAGCCCTGTCTTGTGTACCCTGAGCACTCCTTGCTGAGTATGAAGCATGCTTTCCAGCAGTTCCCAAAACTGTGTTGAAGCTGAAATGCTGCGTCTGTTTTTTCTGTGTTGGGGTTGCACCTTGGTGAGTGTAGGGATGGTTTTTAAGTGGATGCAGTGGAGGGCCTGGCCCCAGTGTCCTGTAGTGTGTTTTGACCCGTCAGCATAGCCTTTTGGTTCTCCGGTAGCCTACTTAAGTAAGTGATTTTTCCTGTGAGTGGAATGCAATTGATTTTTTTCTTTTTGGCGTGTAATCAGTTCTGCTCCTAGACTTTTCTTTCCACGTAAATAAAAGATACGAAGAAAAAGAAAAGGTACGTTGTTTTTGGGAAACCGTGGGGTAGGGTTCCTTGACCACGTAAGTGCAGTAGTGCCTAGAGAGTGATCAGGGTCACCTCCTTTATCTCTAGAAAGTAAGTCTGTTTGGGCACACTTCAGCGCGGTGCCACCTGGGCACATTTCTCAGGCGGAGCTACTGAGCAGGTGAGGTAAAGGAGCTGGGAACAGAGAGGTATTGCACAATGATATGTTGCCTTAGTAGTAGTGAACGTTGTGCAGGAGGTGGGTATTAGGGCTGGCATGCTGGTGAATGCTGGTTCTCTGTGTTTTCAGATGGGGATGAGTCTGTTTAAACTAATTCCAGTTCAAAAAGTTTCAGTTACTAGCTTGGTGATATTTTCAATTCAATATTAAAACCTGCAGAGAAAGCAAAAGGGGATTTTTGCTTCTAGAATCACCACAGATATCTTGTCTGCTCTCTGCATGCTTTTGAGATAAAGCTGATTTTAAAAAAGAAAGAAAAAAAAAACCATCTGCTTCTCTTGCTCTTTACCTACTCTCTTGTGCTTTGCCCCTCATCTTTCCCAGGTGATTTGGTTTGGGTTCTGGGCGGGGACAAAAGGTATATGAGCCCCAGGCACGACATCAGAGCTCCTTCTGCCTGGGCTGCTCTTTGGGGTCAGTGCTTTGTGTTTCCTTCAGTCAGTTGTAGGATTCTCTAGGCAGGCTGGAGTTTATGGAGTTCTAGATTTCTAAGTGCTTGAAATAGAGGGATATTTAGTAGAGGCTGCTGGCTCACTGGTTTTTGGGATGGTCACATATGCTCCTGTTTTTGAGCTGTATTTTAATCTCTACACGTATAAAAACACTTGTTTTAGTCCCCTGGAGAGTTTCACCAGCTTGATTACATGCTACATGTGGCTTGAGAGTGTAGATGCAGCATCACCAAGAGACTGAGCAGGGTTGTATCAGAGTCACCTTTTCATCTGCAAAGGGTAAGTCTGCGACTACCCCTGCCGAGGCTGCTGTGTGTGCGTGTCTTTTTGGCATTTGTGGAGCTCGGTTGTTTTTTTTTTGTGTGTATGTTTTAACTTTCTGTTTTTCTGAGCAGTAAATAGTGTGTGTGCTGAGCGTGGTTGGCAGGAGGAGGTGGGGAGCTGCTCAGGACTGGTAGGTTTGGTTTCTAGGAGTGTGCGGCATCCTTCCTGTGTGATGCGACTGATTGTTGGGTGGGAACGTTCCAGCTCATATGTCTTAAGCAATGTAGCTTGTGTAGTGTGTGTTGTGTGGCCCGGGTGCAGCTTGCTGTGGTGTTGTGAGTGAACAATCTCAGAGCTGGTGAGCAGCTGAAGTACCGGAGCTGGGAAGAGAGAGGTCTTGCAGCAGGTACGCTGTGGCTGTGAGGTGCCTCAGAGTGTGCATTTCTCTTGTCTCTGCAGGTGCTTTGTGCAGTTGTGGAGAGGGAAGGGAAATCTTCATGTCAGGAAGCTCTGAGGGAAGGTGAGTGGTGTCAGCCATGTCATGCCTTATCCGAAGCAAAGGGAAGACGCTCAGGAGTTTCCCTGTGAGGGTCCGAGGTGAGGCTGATTGGGATAGAGGAGCAGCATGGCAGGTGGGTTCTTGCAAGCACCGCGGTCATTGTATCCTTTTGTGTTCCCAGGTGGCGTGGGTGATGCTGGCCGCTCCTTTCAAGCTTGGACCTAATTTTCAGGTACAGAGGCAAGTGGCCTGCTGGTTTGAAAGGATAAAAGTAAAGATGGGGTTGCTTATGTTGTTGAGGGATGGGTGCTACTGCTGGCAGCTGAATGTTTATCTTCTGCCTGTGTCTTTCCCTTGTTCAGGCTGAAATGCATTGTGCAGTTCGCAGTGCAGGACGTCTCGACCCAAGCTGCCTCTGCAGTGACTCTGGTGCGTGATGAGCAGAGGTAACTGTTGTTTTGGGGGTGTGGTTGTCACTGCAGTTATTTTCCTACATCCAATAGAGTAAAACTCCCGTTTGCCTTTTAGAGGTGCTATAAGTGGGTAAGGAGAAGAGATGGAAGCATGTGCCACGTGGGGCAGGCAAGCGGCTGAGGTACAGGAGGGGATGAGAGTATGTGATTTTTTTCTGGGGATGGAATGGAATTGATTTTGTTGGTGTATAATCTGTTCTGCTCTTGGATTTTTCTTTCTAAGTTTAAAAAAAATAATAAAATTTGAGCTAATTCCAGTTAAGAAAGTTTCAGTTACTTGCTGGGTTGTATTGTCCTTTTAATATTCAAAGCTTCAGCGAAAGCATGGGGATTGTTGCTTTTAGAAACACCTCAGGTCTCGTCTGCACTCTGCATTCTGTTGAGCTAAAGCAGATCCCCCCCAAAAAAAACAAACAGGTAAACAAAAAAAAAAAACACAAACACACACACACAAATGAAGAACAAAATAAAACACCATTGGTAGACTTGTTGTGAATGCAACGAACATTTAATCCCTTTGTTTTCCCAGGTGGTGTGGATGATACTGGCTGCACTGTTGGAGCTTGGATTCGGAGAGGAAGAGGTGAGCAGAACTGTATGTTGCATCAGCAGTAGTCAGCATCGTGGAGAAGGTGGGCATCGTGGCCGGCGTGCTAGTGAATGCTGTTACTCTGTTTTTGCAGCTGATGATGAGCCTGGCAATTGACTAAGATGACAAACGGTGCCTGTGTATTTCTTGAGGCAGAGGGACTTTACCATGCAGCAACCTGAGAGCTAAGTTGGGGGGCACCTGGTATTTGCATATCTGGGGTGGCTAATGGGAGCTGGGAGGCAGAGCAGCATGGAGCCAGCTGGCTGAATAGACTTGGTGCCACTGTGAGGGTGGTTGAGGCTGGGTCACGTTCAGGCTGCTTGTGGCTGGGTCACCAGGCTAATAGGAGCAGCGGGATTATTTTGTAGCGTGAGTGCGTGTGCCAGGCAGGACAGTTTCCGTCTGTTCGTCTGTCCTGTAGTGTTGCTTCTGCATTGTCTGTTCTGTGCTTCTCGGGTCTTGATATCCTCCTGGCTTTTTAGACTGAACTGACCAGACAGGCGACTTGGTAGCTGTGCTGAAGGGCCTCAATGCTTGTTTTGTCATCATGGCTCTGATCAAGCAGCGACTGCAAGGCAAGAAGTGCTCGAAAGTGCAGATCTGTTTCAGGTCTTGTGCATCATATTCGGTTTGAGATCGCGTCTGTTTCCATCCTCACTCTTGCGGAAGTCATCTGGGCCACATCAGGAGCTCTTGCTTGGCAATCGAATTCCTAAGTGTCTTCTTAGGGGGTTTTCAGTCCCCATCCTTCCGGTCTCTTGTCTTGAAGGCAGGCTTTTTAGGCCTCCATCATCCCAGTTCTGGCAGTTGCTTCCAGTTGCGTGTTGTGACATTTGAGTCTCTGGTAGGGTCTGGTGCAGAGCACCTGTTCTGACTTGCTGTTGCCGTAGGGCGTTCTTTTTAGGGGTCACTTTTTCTTGCGCCTAGTGTTGTGTGTTTTGTTTGTAGTGTTTGTGGCGTGCCTGTGTGTGTACGTGTTTGGTCTGGAGGTATCCTGCCTGGCAGTTAGTGATTAATGTGGCAGTGCATGGGTGTACTAATACATCGTCTGGACTGTGTAGGCAAAGACATCCGGTCTGCCTCTGGGCACGTACTGAAGGGCAGCTGGCACAGTCATCTCTGTGGTGGTTGGCAGATGGGGATTTGGGAGAGTATATTTGCTTGTGAGCAGCTGTTTGCGTAGTGCTTGAACGGTGTGCTTGAGGTGGTCTGTCGAATCTTGAAAGCTTACAGATACGGGGTTTTGAAATGTTTATTTTTATTTCTTTCCTGTCCCCATTAGAGTTTAAACCCTTGGAGGAACCTGTCACAGGAAAGAGCTCCTTCTGGAACTGTTCATCACTCGGTAGGCAACTGGGTGACTGGCCTGATCTACTTCTGAGGTGCTGATGCAAGGGGGCTGCTGTTTTGAAATTATAAAGTTGTAAACGGGGTCTGTTGTGTTGTGGAGGGATGGGTGCTAATGCTGACAGCTGAATGATTATCTTGTTTATGTTTTAAATTTTTAAGTCTGAAACACAGTGTACAACACGGGACTTGACGACCGGAGCTGCTTTTGGCAAGGTGAGCGATGCGCAGTTGTAGCAGGTACTTTAGGGGTGCTGTTGTCACTGCAGTTAGTTAACTTCATAAAGTGCAGTAAAAACCCTGTTTATATTTCAGGGGTGTTGTAGGTGGCCTAAGAGAGCAGATGGAAGCATCTTCCTTGAGGGCGGGTGAGGGGGCCGAGGTGAGGGAGCAGCTGAGAGTAACTGTCCCAGCTGTGCTGTGGCTTTGGATGCTGCTTCAGCCTATGCTTTTCTTTTTGTTTCACATTTGTCTCACACAGGCTGAGTGGGGCCAAGCTGCACTCTGAAGAGCAGCACGAGAAGGGCGGGCTGGTTGTGAGCTGGATTGGAGCAGAACTGCCAAGTAGCACGAGGTGAGTGCGAAGGGTATCCATCTTGCTTTGCAGGTGCCATGGCAGGCTCTCCACAGAAGTGGTTGAGGATTTGAGAAGAGCTTGCAGATGATCAAGGAGCGACACGTGCAGGGATGGCTTGAAAAGGGTATGGCTGCTTTCTCTTCTGTTTATCAGGTGTCCCAGGCAATGTGGGCTGTGGTGTTAGTTCTTGAGAACTGGAACAACGCAGGTGCTGATGGTGGTCTTCTTTGGTAGGCAAAGAGGTGCCCGAAGCCCTGTCTTGTGTACCCTGAGCACTCCTTGCTGAGTATGAAGCATGCTTTCCAGCAGTTCCCAAAACTGTGTTGAAGCTGAAATGCTGCGTCTGTTTTTTCTGTGTTGGGGTTGCACCTTGGTGAGTGTAGGGATGGTTTTTAAGTGGATGCAGTGGAGGGCCTGGCCCCAGTGTCCTGTAGTGTGTTTTGACCCGTCAGCATAGCCTTTTGGTTCTCCGGTAGCCTACTTAAGTAAGTGATTTTTCCTGTGAGTGGAATGCAATTGATTTTTTTCTTTTTGGCGTGTAATCAGTTCTGCTCCTAGACTTTTCTTTCCACGTAAATAAAAGATACGAAGAAAAAGAAAAGGTACGTTGTTTTTGGGAAACCGTGGGGTAGGGTTCCTTGACCACGTAAGTGCAGTAGTGCCTAGAGAGTGATCAGGGTCACCTCCTTTATCTCTAGAAAGTAAGTCTGTTTGGGCACACTTCAGCGCGGTGCCACCTGGGCACATTTCTCAGGCGGAGCTACTGAGCAGGTGAGGTAAAGGAGCTGGGAACAGAGAGGTATTGCACAATGATATGTTGCCTTAGTAGTAGTGAACGTTGTGCAGGAGGTGGGTATTAGGGCTGGCATGCTGGTGAATGCTGGTTCTCTGTGTTTTCAGATGGGGATGAGTCTGTTTAAACTAATTCCAGTTCAAAAAGTTTCAGTTACTAGCTTGGTGATATTTTCAATTCAATATTAAAACCTGCAGAGAAAGCAAAAGGGGATTTTTGCTTCTAGAATCACCACAGATATCTTGTCTGCTCTCTGCATGCTTTTGAGATAAAGCTGATTTTAAAAAAGAAAGAAAAAAAAAACCATCTGCTTCTCTTGCTCTTTACCTACTCTCTTGTGCTTTGCCCCTCATCTTTCCCAGGTGATTTGGTTTGGGTTCTGGGCGGGGACAAAAGGTATATGAGCCCCAGGCACGACATCAGAGCTCCTTCTGCCTGGGCTGCTCTTTGGGGTCAGTGCTTTGTGTTTCCTTCAGTCAGTTGTAGGATTCTCTAGGCAGGCTGGAGTTTATGGAGTTCTAGGTTTCTAAGTGCTTGAAATAGAGGGATATTTAGTAGAGGCTGCTGGCTCACTGGTTTTTGGGATGGTCACATATGCTCCTGTTTTTGAGCTGTATTTTAATCTCTACACGTATAAAAACACTTGTTTTAGTCCCCTGGAGAGTTTCACCAGCTTGATTACATGCTACATGTGGCTTGAGAGTGTAGATGCAGCATCACCAAGAGACTGAGCAGGGTTGTATCAGAGTCACCTTTTCATCTGCAAAGGGTAAGTCTGCGACTACCCCTGCCGAGGCTGCTGTGTGTGCGTGTCTTTTTGGCATTTGTGGAGCTCGGTTGTTTTTTTTTTGTGTGTATGTTTTAACTTTCTGTTTTTCTGAGCAGTAAATAGTGTGTGTGCTGAGCGTGGTTGGCAGGAGGAGGTGGGGAGCTGCTCAGGACTGGTAGGTTTGGTTTCTAGGAGTGTGCGGCATCCTTCCTGTGTGATGCGACTGATTGTTGGGTGGGAACGTTCCAGCTCATATGTCTTAAGCAATGTAGCTTGTGTAGTGTGTGTTGTGTGGCCCGGGTGCAGCTTGCTGTGGTGTTGTGAGTGAACAATCTCAGAGCTGGTGAGCAGCTGAAGTACCGGAGCTGGGAAGAGAGAGGTCTTGCAGCAGGTACGCTGTGGCTGTGAGGTGCCTCAGAGTGTGCATTTCTCTTGTCTCTGCAGGTGCTTTGTGCAGTTGTGGAGAGGGAAGGGAAATCTTCATGTCAGGAAGCTCTGAGGGAAGGTGAGTGGTGTCAGCCATGTCATGCCTTATCCGAAGCAAAGGGAAGACGCTCAGGAGTTTCCCTGTGAGGGTCCGAGGTGAGGCTGATTGGGATAGAGGAGCAGCATGGCAGGTGGGTTCTTGCAAGCACCGCGGTCATTGTATCCTTTTGTGTTCCCAGGTGGCGTGGGTGATGCTGGCCGCTCCTTTCAAGCTTGGACCTAATTTTCAGGTACAGAGGCAAGTGGCCTGCTGGTTTGAAAGGATAAAAGTAAAGATGGGGTTGCTTATGTTGTTGAGGGATGGGTGCTACTGCTGGCAGCTGAATGTTTATCTTCTGCCTGTGTCTTTCCCTTGTTCAGGCTGAAATGCATTGTGCAGTTCGCAGTGCAGGACGTCTCGACCCAAGCTGCCTCTGCAGTGACTCTGGTGCGTGATGAGCAGAGGTAACTGTTGTTTTGGGGGTGTGGTTGTCACTGCAGTTATTTTCCTACATCCAATAGAGTAAAACTCCAGTTTGCCTTTTAGAGGTGCTATAAGTGGGTAAGGAGAAGAGATGGAAGCATGTGCCACGTGGGGCAGGCAAGCGGCTGAGGTACAGGAGGGGATGAGAGTATGTGATTTTTTTCTGGGGATGGAATGGAATTGATTTTGTTGGTGTATAATCTGTTCTGCTCTTGGATTTTTCTTTCTAAGTTTAAAAAAAATAATAAAATTTGAGCTAATTCCAGTTAAGAAAGTTTCAGTTACTTGCTGGGTTGTATTGTCCTTTTAATATTCAAAGCTTCAGCGAAAGCATGGGGATTGTTGCTTTTAGAAACACCTCAGGTCTCGTCTGCACTCTGCATTCTGTTGAGCTAAAGCAGATCCCCCCCAAAAGAAACAAACAGGTAAACAAAAAAAAAACCACAAACACACACACACAAATGAAGAACAAAATAAAACACCATTGGTAGACTTGTTGTGAATGCAACGAACATTTAATCCCTTTGTTTTCCCAGGTGGTGTGGATGATACTGGCTGCACTGTTGGAGCTTGGATTCGGAGAGGAAGAGGTGAGCAGAACTGTATGTTGCATCAGCAGTAGTCAGCATCGTGGAGAAGGTGGGCATCGTGGCCGGCGTGCTAGTGAATGCTGGTACTCTGTTTTTGCAGCTGATGATGAGCCTGGCAATTGACTAAGATGACAAACGGTGCCTGTGCATTTCTTGAGGCAGAGGGACTTTACCATGCAGCAACCTGAGAGCTAAGTTGGAGGGCACCTGGTATTTGCATATCTGGGGTGGCTAATGGGAGCTGGGAGGCAGAGCAGCATGGAGCCAGCTGGCTGAATAGACTTGGTGCCACTGTGAGGGTGGTTGAGGCTGGGTCACGTTCAGGCTGCTTGTGGCTGGGTCACCAGGCTAATAGGAGCAGCGGGATTATTTTGTAGCGTGAGTGCGTGCGCCAGGCAGGACAGTTTCCGTCTGTTCGTCTGTCCTGTAGTGTTGCTTCTGCATTGTCTGTTCTGTGCTTCTCGGGTCTTGATATCCTCCTGGCTTTTTAGACTGAACTGACCAGACAGGCGACTTGGTAGCTGTGCTGAAGGGCCTCAATGCTTGTTTTGTCATCATGGCTCTGATCAAGCAGCGACTGCAAGACAAGAAGTGCTCGAAAGTGCAGATCTGTTTCAGGTCTTGTGCATCATATTTGGTTTGAGATCGCGTCTGTTTCCATCCTCACTCTTGCGGAAGTCATCTGGGCCACATCAGGAGCTCTTGCTTGGCAATCGAATTCCTAAGTGTCTTCTTAGGGGGTTTTCAGTCCCCATCCTTCCGGTCTCTTGTCTTGAAGGCAGGCTTTTTAGGCCTCCATCATCCCAGTTCTGGCAGTTGCTTCCAGTTGCGTGTTGTGACATTTGAGTCTCTGGTAGGGTCTGGTGCAGAGCACCTGTTCTGACTTGCTGTTGCCGTAGGGCGTTCTTTTTAGGGGTCACTTTTTCTTGCGCCTAGTGTTGTGTGTTTTGTTTGTAGTGTTTGTGGCGTGCCTGTGTGTGTACGTGTTTGGTCTGGAGGTATCCTGCCTGGCAGTTAGTGATTAATGTGGCAGTGCATGGGTGTACTAATACATCGTCTGGACTGTGTAGGCAAAGACATCCGGTCTGCCTCTGGGCACGTACTGAAGGGCAGCTGGCACAGTCATCTCTGTGGTGGTTGGCAGATGGGGATTTGGGAGAGTATATTTGCTTGTGAGCAGCTGTTTGCGTAGTGCTTGAACGGTGTGCTTGAGGTGGTCTGTCGAATCTTGAAAGCTTACAGATACGGGGTTTTGAAATGTTTATTTTTATTTCTTTCCTGTCCCCATTAGAGTTTAAACCCTTGGAGGAACCTGTCACAGGAAAGAGCTCCTTCTGGAACTGTTCATCACTCGGTAGGCAACTGGGTGACTGGCCTGATCTACTTCTGAGGTGCTGATGCAAGGGGGCTGCTGTTTTGAAATTATAAAGTTGTAAACGGGGTCTGTTGTGTTGTGGAGGGATGGGTGCTAATGCTGACAGCTGAATGATTATCTTGTTTATGTTTTAAATTTTTAAGTCTGAAACACAGTGTACAACACGGGACTTGACGACCGGAGCTGCTTTTGGCAAGGTGAGTGATGAGCAGTTGTAGCAGGTACTTTAGGGGTGCTGTTGTCACTGCAGTTAGTTAACTTCATAAAGTGCAGTAAAAACCCTGTTTATATTTCAGGGGTGTTGTAGGTGGCCTAAGAGAGCAGATGGAAGCATCTTCCTTGAGGGCGGGTGAGGGGGCCGAGGTGAGGGAGCAGCTGAGAGTAACTGTCCCAGCTGTGCTGTGGCTTTGGATGCTGCTTCAGCCTATGCTTTTCTTTTTGTTTCACATTTGTCTCACACAGGCTGAGTGGGGCCAAGCTGCACTCTGAAGAGCAGCACGAGAAGGGCGGGCTGGTTGTGAGCTGGATTGGAGCAGAACTGCCAAGTAGCACGAGGTGAGTGCGAAGGGTATCCATCTTGCTTTGCAGGTGCCATGGCAGGCTCTCCACAGAAGTGGTTGAGGATTTGAGAAGAGCTTGCAGATGATCAAGGAGCGACACGTGCAGGGATGGCTTGAAAAGGGTATGGCTGCTTTCTCTTCTGTTTATCAGGTGTCCCAGGCAATGTGGGCTGTGGTGTTAGTTCTTGAGAATTGGAACAACGCAGGTGCTGATGGTGGTCTTCTTTGGTAGGCAAAGAGGTGCCCGAAGCCCTGTCTTGTGTACCCTGAGCACTCCTTGCTGAGTATGAAGCATGCTTTCCAGCAGTTCCCAAAACTGTGTTGAAGCTGAAATGCTGCGTCTGTTTTTTCTGTGTTGGGGTTGCACCTTGGTGAGTGTAGGGGTGGTTTTTAAGTGGATGCAGTGGAGGGCCTGGCCCCAGTGTCCTGTAGTGTGTTTTGACCCGTCAGCATAGCCTTTTGGTTCTCCGGTAGCCTACTTAAGTAAGTGATTTTTCCTGTGAGTGGAATGCAATTGATTTTTTTCTTTTTGGCGTGTAATCAGTTCTGCTCCTAGACTTTTCTTTCCACGTAAATAAAAGATACGAAGAAAAAGAAAAGGTACGTTGTTTTTGGGAAACCGTGGGGTAGGGTTCCTTGACCACGTAAGTGCAGTAGTGCCTAGAGAGTGATCAGGGTCACCTCCTTTATCTCTAGAAAGTAAGTCTGTTTGGGCACACTTCAGCGCGGTGCCACCTGGGCACATTTCTCAGGCGGAGCTACTGAGCAGGTGAGGTAAAGGAGCTGGGAACAGAGAGGTATTGCACAATGATATGTTGCCTTAGTAGTAGTGAACGTTGTGCAGGAGGTGGGTATTAGGGCTGGCATGCTGGTGAATGCTGGTTCTCTGTGTTTTCAGATGGGGATGAGTCTGTTTAAACTAATTCCAGTTCAAAAAGTTTCAGTTACTAGCTTGGTGATATTTTCAATTCAATATTAAAACCTGCAGAGAAAGCAAAAGGGGATTTTTGCTTCTAGAATCACCACAGATATCTTGTCTGCTCTCTGCATGCTTTTGAGATAAAGCTGATTTTAAAAAAGAAAGAAAAAAAAAACCATCTGCTTCTCTTGCTCTTTACCTACTCTCTTGTGCTTTGCCCCTCATCTTTCCCAGGTGATTTGGTTTGGGTTCTGGGCGGGGACAAAAGGTATATGAGCCCCAGGCACGACATCAGAGCTCCTTCTGCCTGGGCTGCTCTTTGGGGTCAGTGCTTTGTGTTTCCTTCAGTCAGTTGTAGGATTCTCTAGGCAGGCTGGAGTTTATGGAGTTCTAGATTTCTAAGTGCTTGAAATAGAGGGATATTTAGTAGAGGCTGCTGGCTCACTGGTTTTTGGGATGGTCACATATGCTCCTGTTTTTGAGCTGTATTTTAATCTCTACACGTATAAAAACACTTGTTTTAGTCCCCTGGAGAGTTTCACCAGCTTGATTACATGCTACATGTGGCTTGAGAGTGTAGATGCAGCATCACCAAGAGACTGAGCAGGGTTGTATCAGAGTCACCTTTTCATCTGCAAAGGGTAAGTCTGCGACTACCCCTGCCGAGGCTGCTGTGTGTGCGTGTCTTTTTGGCATTTGTGGAGCTCGGTTGTTTTTTTTTTGTGTGTATGTTTTAACTTTCTGTTTTTCTGAGCAGTAAATAGTGTGTGTGCTGAGCGTGGTTGGCAGGAGGAGGTGGGGAGCTGCTCAGGACTGGTAGGTTTGGTTTCTAGGAGTGTGCGGCATCCTTCCTGTGTGATGCGACTGATTGTTGGGTGGGAACGTTCCAGCTCATATGTCTTAAGCAATGTAGCTTGTGTAGTGTGTGTTGTGTGGCCCGGGTGCAGCTTGCTGTGGTGTTGTGAGTGAACAATCTCAGAGCTGGTGAGCAGCTGAAGTACCGGAGCTGGGAAGAGAGAGGTCTTGCAGCAGGTACGCTGTGGCTGTGAGGTGCCTCAGAGTGTGCATTTCTCTTGTCTCTGCAGGTGCTTTGTGCAGTTGTGGAGAGGGAAGGGAAATCTTCATGTCAGGAAGCTCTGAGGGAAGGTGAGTGGTGTCAGCCATGTCATGCCTTATCCGAAGCAAAGGGAAGACGCTCAGGAGTTTCCCTGTGAGGGTCCGAGGTGAGGCTGATTGGGATAGAGGAGCAGCATGGCAGGTGGGTTCTTGCAAGCACCGCGGTCATTGTATCCTTTTGTGTTCCCAGGTGGCGTGGGTGATGCTGGCCGCTCCTTTCAAGCTTGGACCTAATTTTCAGGTACAGAGGCAAGTGGCCTGCTGGTTTGAAAGGATAAAAGTAAAGATGGGGTTGCTTATGTTGTTGAGGGATGGGTGCTACTGCTGGCAGCTGAATGTTTATCTTCTGCCTGTGTCTTTCCCTTGTTCAGGCTGAAATGCATTGTGCAGTTCGCAGTGCAGGACGTCTCGACCCAAGCTGCCTCTGCAGTGACTCTGGTGCGTGATGAGCAGAGGTAACTGTTGTTTTGGGGGTGTGGTTGTCACTGCAGTTATTTTCCTACATCCAATAGAGTAAAACTCCAGTTTGCCTTTTAGAGGTGCTATAAGTGGGTAAGGAGAAGAGATGGAAGCATGTGCCACGTGGGGCAGGCAAGCGGCTGAGGTACAGGAGGGGATGAGAGTATGTGATTTTTTTCTGGGGATGGAATGGAATTGATTTTGTTGGTGTATAATCTGTTCTGCTCTTGGATTTTTCTTTCTAAGTTTAAAAAAAATAATAAAATTTGAGCTAATTCCAGTTAAGAAAGTTTCAGTTACTTGCTGGGTTGTATTGTCCTTTTAATATTCAAAGCTTCAGCGAAAGCATGGGGATTGTTGCTTTTAGAAACACCTCAGGTCTCGTCTGCACTCTGCATTCTGTTGAGCTAAAGCAGATCCCCCCCAAAAGAAACAAACAGGTAAACAAAAAAAAAACCACAAACACACACACACAAATGAAGAACAAAATAAAACACCATTGGTAGACTTGTTGTGAATGCAACGAACATTTAATCCCTTTGTTTTCCCAGGTGGTGTGGATGATACTGGCTGCACTGTTGGAGCTTGGATTCGGAGAGGAAGAGGTGAGCAGAACTGTATGTTGCATCAGCAGTAGTCAGCATCGTGGAGAAGGTGGGCATCGTGGCCGGCGTGCTAGTGAATGCTGGTACTCTGTTTTTGCAGCTGATGATGAGCCTGGCAATTGACTAAGATGACAAACGGTGCCTGTGTATTTCTTGAGGCAGAGGGACTTTACCATGCAGCAACCTGAGAGCTAAGTTGGAGGGCACCTGGTATTTGCATATCTGGGGTGGCTAATGGGAGCTGGGAGGCAGAGCAGCATGGAGCCAGCTGGCTGAATAGACTTGGTGCCACTGTGAGGGTGGTTGAGGCTGGGTCACGTTCAGGCTGCTTGTGGCTGGGTCACCAGGCTAATAGGAGCAGCGGGATTATTTTGTAGCGTGAGTGCGTGCGCCAGGCAGGACAGTTTCCGTCTGTTCGTCTGTCCTGTAGTGTTGCTTCTGCATTGTCTGTTCTGTGCTTCTCGGGTCTTGATATCCTCCTGGCTTTTTAGACTGAACTGACCAGACAGGCGACTTGGTAGCTGTGCTGAAGGGCCTCAATGCTTGTTTTGTCATCATGGCTCTGATCAAGCAGCGACTGCAAGACAAGAAGTGCTCGAAAGTGCAGATCTGTTTCAGGTCTTGTGCATCATATTTGGTTTGAGATCGCGTCTGTTTCCATCCTCACTCTTGCGGAAGTCATCTGGGCCACATCAGGAGCTCTTGCTTGGCAATCGAATTCCTAAGTGTCTTCTTAGGGGGTTTTCAGTCCCCATCCTTCCGGTCTCTTGTCTTGAAGGCAGGCTTTTTAGGCCTCCATCATCCCAGTTCTGGCAGTTGCTTCCAGTTGCGTGTTGTGACATTTGAGTCTCTGGTAGGGTCTGGTGCAGAGCACCTGTTCTGACTTGCTGTTGCCGTAGGGCGTTCTTTTTAGGGGTCACTTTTTCTTGCGCCTAGTGTTGTGTGTTTTGTTTGTAGTGTTTGTGGCGTGCCTGTGTGTGTACGTGTTTGGTCTGGAGGTATCCTGCCTGGCAGTTAGTGATTAATGTGGCAGTGCATGGGTGTACTAATACATCGTCTGGACTGTGTAGGCAAAGACATCCGGTCTGCCTCTGGGCACGTACTGAAGGGCAGCTGGCACAGTCATCTCTGTGGTGGTTGGCAGATGGGGATTTGGGAGAGTATATTTGCTTGTGAGCAGCTGTTTGCGTAGTGCTTGAACGGTGTGCTTGAGGTGGTCTGTCGAATCTTGAAAGCTTACAGATACGGGGTTTTGAAATGTTTATTTTTATTTCTTTCCTGTCCCCATTAGAGTTTAAACCCTTGGAGGAACCTGTCACAGGAAAGAGCTCCTTCTGGAACTGTTCATCACTCGGTAGGCAACTGGGTGACTGGCCTGATCTACTTCTGAGGTGCTGATGCAAGGGGGCTGCTGTTTTGAAATTATAAAGTTGTAAACGGGGTCTGTTGTGTTGTGGAGGGATGGGTGCTAATGCTGACAGCTGAATGATTATCTTGTTTATGTTTTAAATTTTTAAGTCTGAAACACAGTGTACAACACGGGACTTGACGACCGGAGCTGCTTTTGGCAAGGTGAGCGATGCGCAGTTGTAGCAGGTACTTTAGGGGTGCTGTTGTCACTGCAGTTAGTTAACTTCATAAAGTGCAGTAAAAACCCTGTTTATATTTCAGGGGTGTTGTAGGTGGCCTAAGAGAGCAGATGGAAGCATCTTCCTTGAGGGCGGGTGAGGGGGCCGAGGTGAGGGAGCAGCTGAGAGTAACTGTCCCAGCTGTGCTGTGGCTTTGGATGCTGCTTCAGCCTATGCTTTTCTTTTTGTTTCACATTTGTCTCACACAGGCTGAGTGGGGCCAAGCTGCACTCTGAAGAGCAGCACGAGAAGGGCGGGCTGGTTGTGAGCTGGATTGGAGCAGAACTGCCAAGTAGCACGAGGTGAGTGCGGAGGGTATCCATCTTGCTTTGCAGGTGCCATGGCAGGCTCTCCACAGAAGCGGTTGAGGATTTGAGAAGAGCTTGCAGATGATCAAGGAGCGACACGTGCAGGGATGGCTTGAAAAGGGTATGGCTGCTTTCTCTTCTGTTTATCAGGTGTCCCAGGCAATGTGGGCTGTGGTGTTAGTTCTTGAGAATTGGAACAACGCAGGTGCTGATGGTGGTCTTCTTTGGTAGGCAAAGAGGTGCCCGAAGCCCTGTCTTGTGTACCCTGAGCACTCCTTGCTGAGTATGAAGCATGCTTTCCAGCAGTTCCCAAAACTGTGTTGAAGCTGAAATGCTGCGTCTGTTTTTTCTGTGTTGGGGTTGCACCTTGGTGAGTGTAGGGATGGTTTTTAAGTGGATGCAGTGGAGGGCCTGGCCCCAGTGTCCTGTAGTGTGTTTTGACCCGTCAGCATAGCCTTTTGGTTCTCCGGTAGCCTACTTAAGTAAGTGATTTTTCCTGTGAGTGGAATGCAATTGATTTTTTTCTTTTTGGCGTGTAATCAGTTCTGCTCCTAGACTTTTCTTTCCACGTAAATAAAAGATACGAAGAAAAAGAAAAGGTACGTTGTTTTTGGGAAACCGTGGGGTAGGGTTCCTTGACCACGTAAGTGCAGTAGTGCCTAGAGAGTGATCAGGGTCACCTCCTTTATCTCTAGAAAGTAAGTCTGTTTGGGCACACTTCAGCGCGGTGCCACCTGGGCACATTTCTCAGGCGGAGCTACTGAGCAGGTGAGGTAAAGGAGCTGGGAACAGAGAGGTATTGCACAATGATATGTTGCCTTAGTAGTAGTGAACGTTGTGCAGGAGGTGGGTATTAGGGCTGGCATGCTGGTGAATGCTGGTTCTCTGTGTTTTCAGATGGGGATGAGTCTGTTTAAACTAATTCCAGTTCAAAAAGTTTCAGTTACTAGCTTGGTGATATTTTCAATTCAATATTAAAACCTGCAGAGAAAGCAAAAGGGGATTTTTGCTTCTAGAATCACCACAGATATCTTGTCTGCTCTCTGCATGCTTTTGAGATAAAGCTGATTTTAAAAAAGAAAGAAAAAAAAAACCATCTGCTTCTCTTGCTCTTTACCTACTCTCTTGTGCTTTGCCCCTCATCTTTCCCAGGTGATTTGGTTTGGGTTCTGGGCGGGGACAAAAGGTATATGAGCCCCAGGCACGACATCAGAGCTCCTTCTGCCTGGGCTGCTCTTTGGGGTCAGTGCTTTGTGTTTCCTTCAGTCAGTTGTAGGATTCTCTAGGCAGGCTGGAGTTTATGGAGTTCTAGATTTCTAAGTGCTTGAAATAGAGGGATATTTAGTAGAGGCTGCTGGCTCACTGGTTTTTGGGATGGTCACATATGCTCCTGTTTTTGAGCTGTATTTTAATCTCTACACGTATAAAAACACTTGTTTTAGTCCCCTGGAGAGTTTCACCAGCTTGATTACATGCTACATGTGGCTTGAGAGTGTAGATGCAGCATCACCAAGAGACTGAGCAGGGTTGTATCAGAGTCACCTTTTCATCTGCAAAGGGTAAGTCTGCGACTACCCCTGCCGAGGCTGCTGTGTGTGCGTGTCTTTTTGGCATTTGTGGAGCTCGGTTGTTTTTTTTTTGTGTGTATGTTTTAACTTTCTGTTTTTCTGAGCAGTAAATAGTGTGTGTGCTGAGCGTGGTTGGCAGGAGGAGGTGGGGAGCTGCTCAGGACTGGTAGGTTTGGTTTCTAGGAGTGTGCGGCATCCTTCCTGTGTGATGCGACTGATTGTTGGGTGGGAACGTTCCAGCTCATATGTCTTAAGCAATGTAGCTTGTGTAGTGTGTGTTGTGTGGCCCGGGTGCAGCTTGCTGTGGTGTTGTGAGTGAACAATCTCAGAGCTGGTGAGCAGCTGAAGTACCGGAGCTGGGAAGAGAGAGGTCTTGCAGCAGGTACGCTGTGGCTGTGAGGTGCCTCAGAGTGTGCATTTCTCTTGTCTCTGCAGGTGCTTTGTGCAGTTGTGGAGAGGGAAGGGAAATCTTCATGTCAGGAAGCTCTGAGGGAAGGTGAGTGGTGTCAGCCATGTCATGCCTTATCCGAAGCAAAGGGAAGACGCTCAGGAGTTTCCCTGTGAGGGTCCGAGGTGAGGCTGATTGGGATAGAGGAGCAGCATGGCAGGTGGGTTCTTGCAAGCACCGCGGTCATTGTATCCTTTTGTGTTCCCAGGTGGCGTGGGTGATGCTGGCCGCTCCTTTCAAGCTTGGACCTAATTTTCAGGTACAGAGGCAAGTGGCCTGCTGGTTTGAAAGGATAAAAGTAAAGATGGGGTTGCTTATGTTGTTGAGGGATGGGTGCTACTGCTGGCAGCTGAATGTTTATCTTCTGCCTGTGTCTTTCCCTTGTTCAGGCTGAAATGCATTGTGCAGTTCGCAGTGCAGGACGTCTCGACCCAAGCTGCCTCTGCAGTGACTCTGGTGCGTGATGAGCAGAGGTAACTGTTGTTTTGGGGGTGTGGTTGTCACTGCAGTTATTTTCCTACATCCAATAGAGTAAAACTCCAGTTTGCCTTTTAGAGGTGCTATAAGTGGGTAAGGAGAAGAGATGGAAGCATGTGCCACGTGGGGCAGGCAAGCGGCTGAGGTACAGGAGGGGATGAGAGTACGTGATTTTTTTCTGGGGATGGAATGGAATTGATTTTGTTGGTGTATAATCTGTTCTGCTCTTGGATTTTTCTTTCTAAGTTTAAAAAAAATAATAAAATTTGAGCTAATTCCAGTTAAGAAAGTTTCAGTTACTTGCTGGGTTGTATTGTCCTTTTAATATTCAAAGCTTCAGCGAAAGCATGGGGATTGTTGCTTTTAGAAACACCTCAGGTCTCGTCTGCACTCTGCATTCTGTTGAGCTAAAGCAGATCCCCCCCAAAAGAAACAAACAGGTAAACAAAAAAAAAAAACACAAACACACACACACAAATGAAGAACAAAATAAAACACCATTGGTAGACTTGTTGTGAATGCAACGAACATTTAATCCCTTTGTTTTCCCAGGTGGTGTGGATGATACTGGCTGCACTGTTGGAGCTTGGATTCGGAGAGGAAGAGGTGAGCAGAACTGTATGTTGCATCAGCAGTAGTCAGCATCGTGGAGAAGGTGGGCATCGTGGCCGGCGTGCTAGTGAATGCTGGTACTCTGTTTTTGCAGCTGATGATGAGCCTGGCAATTGACTAAGATGACAAACGGTGCCTGTGTATTTCTTGAGGCAGAGGGACTTTACCATGCAGCAACCTGAGAGCTAAGTTGGGGGGCACCTGGTATTTGCATATCTGGGGTGGCTAATGGGAGCTGGGAGGCAGAGCAGCATGGAGCCAGCTGGCTGAATAGACTTGGTGCCACTGTGAGGGTGGTTGAGGCTGGGTCACGTTCAGGCTGCTTGTGGCTGGGTCACCAGGCTAATAGGAGCAGCGGGATTATTTTGTAGCGTGAGTGCGTGCGCCAGGCAGGACAGTTTCCGTCTGTTCGTCTGTCCTGTAGTGTTGCTTCTGCATTGTCTGTTCTGTGCTTCTCGGGTCTTGATATCCTCCTGGCTTTTTAGACTGAACTGACCAGACAGGCGACTTGGTAGCTGTGCTGAAGGGCCTCAGTGCTTGTTTTGTCATCATGGCTCTGATCAAGCAGCGACTGCAAGACAAGAAGTGCTCGAAAGTGCAGATCTGTTTCAGGTCTTGTGCATCATATTCGGTTTGAGATCGCGTCTGTTTCCATCCTCACTCTTGCGGAAGTCATCTGGGCCACATCAGGAGCTCTTGCTTGGCAATCGAATTCCTAAGTGTCTTCTTAGGGGGTTTTCAGTCCCCATCCTTCCGGTCTCTTGTCTTGAAGGCAGGCTTTTTAGGCCTCCATCATCCCAGTTCTGGCAGTTGCTTCCAGTTGCGTGTTGTGACATTTGAGTCTCTGGTAGGGTCTGGTGCAGAGCACCTGTTCTGACTTGCTGTTGCCGTAGGGCGTTCTTTTTAGGGGTCACTTTTTCTTGCGCCTAGTGTTGTGTGTTTTGTTTGTAGTGTTTGTGGTGTGCCTGTGTGTGTACGTGTTTGGTCTGGAGGTATCCTGCCTGGCAGTTAGTGATTAATGTGGCAGTGCATGGGTGTACTAATACATCGTCTGGACTGTGTAGGCAAAGACATCCGGTCTGCCTCTGGGCACGTACTGAAGGGCAGCTGGCACAGTCATCTCTGTGGTGGTTGGCAGATGGGGATTTGGGAGAGTATATTTGCTTGTGAGCAGCTGTTTGCGTAGTGCTTGAACGGTGTGCTTGAGGTGGTCTGTCGAATCTTGAAAGCTTACAGATACGGGGTTTTGAAATGTTTATTTTTATTTCTTTCCTGTCCCCATTAGAGTTTAAACCCTTGGAGGAACCTGTCACAGGGAAGAGCTCCTTCTGGAACTGTTCATCACTCGGTAGGCAACTGGGTGACTGGCCTGATCTACTTCTGAGGTGCTGATGCAAGGGGGCTGCTGTTTTGAAATTATAAAGTTGTAAACGGGGTCTGTTGTGTTGTGGAGGGATGGGTGCTAATGCTGACAGCTGAATGATTATCTTGTTTATGTTTTAAATTTTTAAGTCTGAAACACAGTGTACAACACGGGACTTGACGACCGGAGCTGCTTTTGGCAAGGTGAGCGATGCGCAGTTGTAGCAGGTACTTTAGGGGTGCTGTTGTCACTGCAGTTAGTTAACTTCATAAAGTGCAGTAAAAACCCTGTTTATATTTCAGGGGTGTTGTAGGTGGCCTAAGAGAGCAGATGGAAGCATCTTCCTTGAGGGCGGGTGAGGGGGCCGAGGTGAGGGAGCAGCTGAGAGTAACTGTCCCAGCTGTGCTGTGGCTTTGGATGCTGCTTCAGCCTATGCTTTTCTTTTTGTTTCACATTTGTCTCACACAGGCTGAGTGGGGCCAAGCTGCACTCTGAAGAGCAGCACGAGAAGGGCGGGCTGGTTGTGAGCTGGACTGGAGCAGAACTGCCAAGTAGCACGAGGTGAGTGCGAAGGGTATCCATCTTGCTTTGCAGGTGCCATGGCAGGCTCTCCACAGAAGCGGTTGAGGATTTGAGAAGAGCTTGCAGATGATCAAGGAGCGACACGTGCAGGGATGGCTTGAAAAGGGTATGGCTGCTTTCTCTTCTGTTTATCAGGTGTCCCAGGCAATGTGGGCTGTGGTGTTAGTTCTTGAGAACTGGAACAACGCAGGTGCTGATGGTGGTCTTCTTTGGTAGGCAAAGAGGTGCCCGAAGCCCTGTCTTGTGTACCCTGAGCACTCCTTGCTGAGTATGAAGCATGCTTTCCAGCAGTTCCCAAAACTGTGTTGAAGCTGAAATGCTGCGTCTGTTTTTTCTGTGTTGGGGTTGCACCTTGGTGAGTGTAGGGGTGGTTTTTAAGTGGATGCAGTGGAGGGCCTGGCCCCAGTGTCCTGTAGTGTGTTTTGACCCGTCAGCATAGCCTTTTGGTTCTCCGGTAGCCTACTTAAGTAAGTGATTTTTCCTGTGAGTGGAATGCAATTGATTTTTTTCTTTTTGGCGTGTAATCAGTTCTGCTCCTAGACTTTTCTTTCCACGTAAATAAAAGATACGAAGAAAAAGAAAAGGTACGTTGTTTTTGGGAAACCGTGGGGTAGGGTTCCTTGACCACGTAAGTGCAGTAGTGCCTAGAGAGTGATCAGGGTCACCTCCTTTATCTCTAGAAAGTAAGTCTGTTTGGGCACACTTCAGCGCGGTGCCACCTGGGCACATTTCTCAGGCGGAGCTACTGAGCAGGTGAGGTAAAGGAGCTGGGAACAGAGAGGTATTGCACAATGATATGTTGCCTTAGTAGTAGTGAACGTTGTGCAGGAGGTGGGTATTAGGGCTGGCATGCTGGTGAATGCTGGTTCTCTGTGTTTTCAGATGGGGATGAGTCTGTTTAAACTAATTCCAGTTCAAAAAGTTTCAGTTACTAGCTTGGTGATATTTTCAATTCAATATTAAAACCTGCAGAGAAAGCAAAAGGGGATTTTTGCTTCTAGAATCACCACAGATATCTTGTCTGCTCTCTGCATGCTTTTGAGATAAAGCTGATTTTAAAAAAGAAAGAAAAAAAAAACCATCTGCTTCTCTTGCTCTTTACCTACTCTCTTGTGCTTTGCCCCTCATCTTTCCCAGGTGATTTGGTTTGGGTTCTGGGCGGGGACAAAAGGTATATGAGCCCCAGGCACGACATCAGAGCTCCTTCTGCCTGGGCTGCTCTTTGGGGTCAGTGCTTTGTGTTTCCTTCAGTCAGTTGTAGGATTCTCTAGGCAGGCTGGAGTTTATGGAGTTCTAGATTTCTAAGTGCTTGAAATAGAGGGATATTTAGTAGAGGCTGCTGGCTCACTGGTTTTTGGGATGGTCACATATGCTCCTGTTTTTGAGCTGTATTTTAATCTCTACACGTATAAAAACACTTGTTTTAGTCCCCTGGAGAGTTTCACCAGCTTGATTACATGCTACATGTGGCTTGAGAGTGTAGATGCAGCATCACCAAGAGACTGAGCAGGGTTGTATCAGAGTCACCTTTTCATCTGCAAAGGGTAAGTCTGCGACTACCCCTGCCGAGGCTGCTGTGTGTGCGTGTCTTTTTGGCATTTGTGGAGCTCGGTTGTTTTTTTTTTGTGTGTATGTTTTAACTTTCTGTTTTTCTGAGCAGTAAATAGTGTGTGTGCTGAGCGTGGTTGGCAGGAGGAGGTGGGGAGCTGCTCAGGACTGGTAGGTTTGGTTTCTAGGAGTGTGCGGCATCCTTCCTGTGTGATGCGACTGATTGTTGGGTGGGAACGTTCCAGCTCATATGTCTTAAGCAATGTAGCTTGTGTAGTGTGTGTTGTGTGGCCCGGGTGCAGCTTGCTGTGGTGTTGTGAGTGAACAATCTCAGAGCTGGTGAGCAGCTGAAGTACCGGAGCTGGGAAGAGAGAGGTCTTGCAGCAGGTACGCTGTGGCTGTGAGGTGCCTCAGAGTGTGCATTTCTCTTGTCTCTGCAGGTGCTTTGTGCAGTTGTGGAGAGGGAAGGGAAATCTTCATGTCAGGAAGCTCTGAGGGAAGGTGAGTGGTGTCAGCCATGTCATGCCTTATCCGAAGCAAAGGGAAGACGCTCAGGAGTTTCCCTGTGAGGGTCCGAGGTGAGGCTGATTGGGATAGAGGAGCAGCATGGCAGGTGGGTTCTTGCAAGCACCGCGGTCATTGTATCCTTTTGTGTTCCCAGGTGGCGTGGGTGATGCTGGCCGCTCCTTTCAAGCTTGGACCTAATTTTCAGGTACAGAGGCAAGTGGCCTGCTGGTTTGAAAGGATAAAAGTAAAGATGGGGTTGCTTATGTTGTTGAGGGATGGGTGCTACTGCTGGCAGCTGAATGTTTATCTTCTGCCTGTGTCTTTCCCTTGTTCAGGCTGAAATGCATTGTGCAGTTCGCAGTGCAGGACGTCTCGACCCAAGCTGCCTCTGCAGTGACTCTGGTGCGTGATGAGCAGAGGTAACTGTTGTTTTGGGGGTGTGGTTGTCACTGCAGTTATTTTCCTACATCCAATAGAGTAAAACTCCAGTTTGCCTTTTAGAGGTGCTATAAGTGGGTAAGGAGAAGAGATGGAAGCATGTGCCACGTGGGGCAGGCAAGCGGCTGAGGTACAGGAGGGGATGAGAGTACGTGATTTTTTTCTGGGGATGGAATGGAATTGATTTTGTTGGTGTATAATCTGTTCTGCTCTTGGATTTTTCTTTCTAAGTTTAAAAAAAATAATAAAATTTGAGCTAATTCCAGTTAAGAAAGTTTCAGTTACTTGCTGGGTTGTATTGTCCTTTTAATATTCAAAGCTTCAGCGAAAGCATGGGGATTGTTGCTTTTAGAAACACCTCAGGTCTCGTCTGCACTCTGCATTCTGTTGAGCTAAAGCAGATCCCCCCCAAAAGAAACAAACAGGTAAACAAAAAAAAAAAACACAAACACACACACACAAATGAAGAACAAAATAAAACACCATTGGTAGACTTGTTGTGAATGCAACGAACATTTAATCCCTTTGTTTTCCCAGGTGGTGTGGATGATACTGGCTGCACTGTTGGAGCTTGGATTCGGAGAGGAAGAGGTGAGCAGAACTGTATGTTGCATCAGCAGTAGTCAGCATCGTGGAGAAGGTGGGCATCGTGGCCGGCGTGCTAGTGAATGCTGGTACTCTGTTTTTGCAGCTGATGATGAGCCTGGCAATTGACTAAGATGACAAACGGTGCCTGTGTATTTCTTGAGGCAGAGGGACTTTACCATGCAGCAACCTGAGAGCTAAGTTGGGGGGCACCTGGTATTTGCATATCTGGGGTGGCTAATGGGAGCTGGGAGGCAGAGCAGCATGGAGCCAGCTGGCTGAATAGACTTGGTGCCACTGTGAGGGTGGTTGAGGCTGGGTCACGTTCAGGCTGCTTGTGGCTGGGTCACCAGGCTAATAGGAGCAGCGGGATTATTTTGTAGCGTGAGTGCGTGCGCCAGGCAGGACAGTTTCCGTCTGTTCGTCTGTCCTGTAGTGTTGCTTCTGCATTGTCTGTTCTGTGCTTCTCGGGTCTTGATATCCTCCTGGCTTTTTAGACTGAACTGACCAGACAGGCGACTTGGTAGCTGTGCTGAAGGGCCTCAGTGCTTGTTTTGTCATCATGGCTCTGATCAAGCAGCGACTGCAAGACAAGAAGTGCTCGAAAGTGCAGATCTGTTTCAGGTCTTGTGCATCATATTCGGTTTGAGATCGCGTCTGTTTCCATCCTCACTCTTGCGGAAGTCATCTGGGCCACATCAGGAGCTCTTGCTTGGCAATCGAATTCCTAAGTGTCTTCTTAGGGGGTTTTCAGTCCCCATCCTTCCGGTCTCTTGTCTTGAAGGCAGGCTTTTTAGGCCTCCATCATCCCAGTTCTGGCAGTTGCTTCCAGTTGCGTGTTGTGACATTTGAGTCTCTGGTAGGGTCTGGTGCAGAGCACCTGTTCTGACTTGCTGTTGCCGTAGGGCGTTCTTTTTAGGGGTCACTTTTTCTTGCGCCTAGTGTTGTGTGTTTTGTTTGTAGTGTTTGTGGTGTGCCTGTGTGTGTACGTGTTTGGTCTGGAGGTATCCTGCCTGGCAGTTAGTGATTAATGTGGCAGTGCATGGGTGTACTAATACATCGTCTGGACTGTGTAGGCAAAGACATCCGGTCTGCCTCTGGGCACGTACTGAAGGGCAGCTGGCACAGTCATCTCTGTGGTGGTTGGCAGATGGGGATTTGGGAGAGTATATTTGCTTGTGAGCAGCTGTTTGCGTAGTGCTTGAACGGTGTGCTTGAGGTGGTCTGTCGAATCTTGAAAGCTTACAGATACGGGGTTTTGAAATGTTTATTTTTATTTCTTTCCTGTCCCCATTAGAGTTTAAACCCTTGGAGGAACCTGTCACAGGGAAGAGCTCCTTCTGGAACTGTTCATCACTCGGTAGGCAACTGGGTGACTGGCCTGATCTACTTCTGAGGTGCTGATGCAAGGGGGCTGCTGTTTTGAAATTATAAAGTTGTAAACGGGGTCTGTTGTGTTGTGGAGGGATGGGTGCTAATGCTGACAGCTGAATGATTATCTTGTTTATGTTTTAAATTTTTAAGTCTGAAACACAGTGTACAACACGGGACTTGACGACCGGAGCTGCTTTTGGCAAGGTGAGCGATGCGCAGTTGTAGCAGGTACTTTAGGGGTGCTGTTGTCACTGCAGTTAGTTAACTTCATAAAGTGCAGTAAAAACCCTGTTTATATTTCAGGGGTGTTGTAGGTGGCCTAAGAGAGCAGATGGAAGCATCTTCCTTGAGGGCGGGTGAGGGGGCCGAGGTGAGGGAGCAGCTGAGAGTAACTGTCCCAGCTGTGCTGTGGCTTTGGATGCTGCTTCAGCCTATGCTTTTCTTTTTGTTTCACATTTGTCTCACACAGGCTGAGTGGGGCCAAGCTGCACTCTGAAGAGCAGCACGAGAAGGGCGGGCTGGTTGTGAGCTGGACTGGAGCAGAACTGCCAAGTAGCACGAGGTGAGTGCGAAGGGTATCCATCTTGCTTTGCAGGTGCCATGGCAGGCTCTCCACAGAAGTGGTTGAGGATTTGAGAAGAGCTTGCAGATGATCAAGGAGCGACACGTGCAGGGATGGCTTGAAAAGGGTATGGCTGCTTTCTCTTCTGTTTATCAGGTGTCCCAGGCAATGTGGGCTGTGGTGTTAGTTCTTGAGAACTGGAACAACGCAGGTGCTGATGGTGGTCTTCTTTGGTAGGCAAAGAGGTGCCCGAAGCCCTGTCTTGTGTACCCTGAGCACTCCTTGCTGAGTATGAAGCATGCTTTCCAGCAGTTCCCAAAACTGTGTTGAAGCTGAAATGCTGCGTCTGTTTTTTCTGTGTTGGGGTTGCACCTTGGTGAGTGTAGGGGTGGTTTTTAAGTGGATGCAGTGGAGGGCCTGGCCCCAGTGTCCTGTAGTGTGTTTTGACCCGTCAGCATAGCCTTTTGGTTCTCCGGTAGCCTACTTAAGTAAGTGATTTTTCCTGTGAGTGGAATGCAATTGATTTTTTTCTTTTTGGCGTGTAATCAGTTCTGCTCCTAGACTTTTCTTTCCACGTAAATAAAAGATACGAAGAAAAAGAAAAGGTACGTTGTTTTTGGGAAACCGTGGGGTAGGGTTCCTTGACCACGTAAGTGCAGTAGTGCCTAGAGAGTGATCAGGGTCACCTCCTTTATCTCTAGAAAGTAAGTCTGTTTGGGCACACTTCAGCGCGGTGCCACCTGGGCACATTTCTCAGGCGGAGCTACTGAGCAGGTGAGGTAAAGGAGCTGGGAACAGAGAGGTATTGCACAATGATATGTTGCCTTAGTAGTAGTGAACGTTGTGCAGGAGGTGGGTATTAGGGCTGGCATGCTGGTGAATGCTGGTTCTCTGTGTTTTCAGATGGGGATGAGTCTGTTTAAACTAATTCCAGTTCAAAAAGTTTCAGTTACTAGCTTGGTGATATTTTCAATTCAATATTAAAACCTGCAGAGAAAGCAAAAGGGGATTTTTGCTTCTAGAATCACCACAGATATCTTGTCTGCTCTCTGCATGCTTTTGAGATAAAGCTGATTTTAAAAAAGAAAGAAAAAAAAAACCATCTGCTTCTCTTGCTCTTTACCTACTCTCTTGTGCTTTGCCCCTCATCTTTCCCAGGTGATTTGGTTTGGGTTCTGGGCGGGGACAAAAGGTATATGAGCCCCAGGCACGACATCAGAGCTCCTTCTGCCTGGGCTGCTCTTTGGGGTCAGTGCTTTGTGTTTCCTTCAGTCAGTTGTAGGATTCTCTAGGCAGGCTGGAGTTTATGGAGTTCTAGATTTCTAAGTGCTTGAAATAGAGGGATATTTAGTAGAGGCTGCTGGCTCACTGGTTTTTGGGATGGTCACATATGCTCCTGTTTTTGAGCTGTATTTTAATCTCTACACGTATAAAAACACTTGTTTTAGTCCCCTGGAGAGTTTCACCAGCTTGATTACATGCTACATGTGGCTTGAGAGTGTAGATGCAGCATCACCAAGAGACTGAGCAGGGTTGTATCAGAGTCACCTTTTCATCTGCAAAGGGTAAGTCTGCGACTACCCCTGCCGAGGCTGCTGTGTGTGCGTGTCTTTTTGGCATTTGTGGAGCTCGGTTGTTTTTTTTTTGTGTGTATGTTTTAACTTTCTGTTTTTCTGAGCAGTAAATAGTGTGTGTGCTGAGCGTGGTTGGCAGGAGGAGGTGGGGAGCTGCTCAGGACTGGTAGGTTTGGTTTCTAGGAGTGTGCGGCATCCTTCCTGTGTGATGCGACTGATTGTTGGGTGGGAACGTTCCAGCTCATATGTCTTAAGCAATGTAGCTTGTGTAGTGTGTGTTGTGTGGCCCGGGTGCAGCTTGCTGTGGTGTTGTGAGTGAACAATCTCAGAGCTGGTGAGCAGCTGAAGTACCGGAGCTGGGAAGAGAGAGGTCTTGCAGCAGGTACGCTGTGGCTGTGAGGTGCCTCAGAGTGTGCATTTCTCTTGTCTCTGCAGGTGCTTTGTGCAGTTGTGGAGAGGGAAGGGAAATCTTCATGTCAGGAAGCTCTGAGGGAAGGTGAGTGGTGTCAGCCATGTCATGCCTTATCCGAAGCAAAGGGAAGACGCTCAGGAGTTTCCCTGTGAGGGTCCGAGGTGAGGCTGATTGGGATAGAGGAGCAGCATGGCAGGTGGGTTCTTGCAAGCACCGCGGTCATTGTATCCTTTTGTGTTCCCAGGTGGCGTGGGTGATGCTGGCCGCTCCTTTCAAGCTTGGACCTAATTTTCAGGTACAGAGGCAAGTGGCCTGCTGGTTTGAAAGGATAAAAGTAAAGATGGGGTTGCTTATGTTGTTGAGGGATGGGTGCTACTGCTGGCAGCTGAATGTTTATCTTCTGCCTGTGTCTTTCCCTTGTTCAGGCTGAAATGCATTGTGCAGTTCGCAGTGCAGGACGTCTCGACCCAAGCTGCCTCTGCAGTGACTCTGGTGCGTGATGAGCAGAGGTAACTGTTGTTTTGGGGGTGTGGTTGTCACTGCAGTTATTTTCCTACATCCAATAGAGTAAAACTCCAGTTTGCCTTTTAGAGGTGCTATAAGTGGGTAAGGAGAAGAGATGGAAGCATGTGCCACGTGGGGCAGGCAAGCGGCTGAGGTACAGGAGGGGATGAGAGTACGTGATTTTTTTCTGGGGATGGAATGGAATTGATTTTGTTGGTGTATAATCTGTTCTGCTCTTGGATTTTTCTTTCTAAGTTTAAAAAAAATAATAAAATTTGAGCTAATTCCAGTTAAGAAAGTTTCAGTTACTTGCTGGGTTGTATTGTCCTTTTAATATTCAAAGCTTCAGCGAAAGCATGGGGATTGTTGCTTTTAGAAACACCTCAGGTCTCGCCTGCACTTTGCATTCTGTTGAGCTAAAGCAGATCCCCCCCAAAAGAAACAAACAGGTAAACAAAAAAAAAAAACACAAACACACACACACAAATGAAGAACAAAATAAAACACCATTGGTAGACTTGTTGTGAATGCAACGAACATTTAATCCCTTTGTTTTCCCAGGTGGTGTGGATGATACTGGCTGCACTGTTGGAGCTTGGATTCGGAGAGGAAGAGGTGAGCAGAACTGTATGTTGCATCAGCAGTAGTCAGCATCGTGGAGAAGGTGGGCATCGTGGCCGGCGTGCTAGTGAATGCTGGTACTCTGTTTTTGCAGCTGATGATGAGCCTGGCAATTGACTAAGATGACAAACGGTGCCTGTGTATTTCTTGAGGCAGAGGGACTTTACCATGCAGCAACCTGAGAGCTAAGTTGGGGGGCACCTGGTATTTGCATATCTGGGGTGGCTAATGGGAGCTGGGAGGCAGAGCAGCATGGAGCCAGCTGGCTGAATAGACTTGGTGCCACTGTGAGGGTGGTTGAGGCTGGGTCACGTTCAGGCTGCTTGTGGCTGGGTCACCAGGCTAATAGGAGCAGCGGGATTATTTTGTAGCGTGAGTGCGTGCGCCAGGCAGGACAGTTTCCGTCTGTTCGTCTGTCCTGTAGTGTTGCTTCTGCATTGTCTGTTCTGTGCTTCTCGGGTCTTGATATCCTCCTGGCTTTTTAGACTGAACTGACCAGACAGGCGACTTGGTAGCTGTGCTGAAGGGCCTCAATGCTTGTTTTGTCATCATGGCTCTGATCAAGCAGCGACTGCAAGACAAGAAGTGCTCGAAAGTGCAGATCTGTTTCAGGTCTTGTGCATCATATTTGGTTTGAGATCGCGTCTGTTTCCATCCTCACTCTTGCGGAAGTCATCTGGGCCACATCAGGAGCTCTTGCTTGGCAATCGAATTCCTAAGTGTCTTCTTAGGGGGTTTTCAGTCCCCATCCTTCCGGTCTCTTGTCTTGAAGGCAGGCTTTTTAGGCCTCCATCATCCCAGTTCTGGCAGTTGCTTCCAGTTGCGTGTTGTGACATTTGAGTCTCTGGTAGGGTCTGGTGCAGAGCACCTGTTCTGACTTGCTGTTGCCGTAGGGCGTTCTTTTTAGGGGTCACTTTTTCTTGCGCCTAGTGTTGTGTGTTTTGTTTGTAGTGTTTGTGGCGTGCCTGTGTGTGTACGTGTTTGGTCTGGAGGTATCCTGCCTGGCAGTTAGTGATTAATGTGGCAGTGCATGGGTGTACTAATACATCGTCTGGACTGTGTAGGCAAAGACATCCGGTCTGCCTCTGGGCACGTACTGAAGGGCAGCTGGCACAGTCATCTCTGTGGTGGTTGGCAGATGGGGATTTGGGAGAGTATATTTGCTTGTGAGCAGCTGTTTGCGTAGTGCTTGAACGGTGTGCTTGAGGTGGTCTGTCGAATCTTGAAAGCTTACAGATACGGGGTTTTGAAATGTTTATTTTTATTTCTTTCCTGTCCCCATTAGAGTTTAAACCCTTGGAGGAACCTGTCACAGGAAAGAGCTCCTTCTGGAACTGTTCATCACTCGGTAGGCAACTGGGTGACTGGCCTGATCTACTTCTGAGGTGCTGATGCAAGGGGGCTGCTGTTTTGAAATTATAAAGTTGTAAACGGGGTCTGTTGTGTTGTGGAGGGATGGGTGCTAATGCTGACAGCTGAATGATTATCTTGTTTATGTTTTAAATTTTTAAGTCTGAAACACAGTGTACAACACGGGACTTGACGACCGGAGCTGCTTTTGGCAAGGTGAGCGATGCGCAGTTGTAGCAGGTACTTTAGGGGTGCTGTTGTCACTGCAGTTAGTTAACTTCATAAAGTGCAGTAAAAACCCTGTTTATATTTCAGGGGTGTTGTAGGTGGCCTAAGAGAGCAGATGGAAGCATCTTCCTTGAGGGCGGGTGAGGGGGCCGAGGTGAGGGAGCAGCTGAGAGTAACTGTCCCAGCTGTGCTGTGGCTTTGGATGCTGCTTCAGCCTATGCTTTTCTTTTTGTTTCACATTTGTCTCACACAGGCTGAGTGGGGCCAAGCTGCACTCTGAAGAGCAGCACGAGAAGGGCGGGCTGGTTGTGAGCTGGACTGGAGCAGAACTGCCAAGTAGCACGAGGTGAGTGCGAAGGGTATCCATCTTGCTTTGCAGGTGCCATGGCAGGCTCTCCACAGAAGTGGTTGAGGATTTGAGAAGAGGTTGCAGATGATCAAGGAGCGACACGTGCAGGGATGGCTTGAAAAGGGTATGGCTGCTTTCTCTTCTGTTTATCAGGTGTCCCAGGCAATGTGGGCTGTGGTGTTAGTTCTTGAGAACTGGAACAACGCAGGTGCTGATGGTGGTCTTCTTTGGTAGGCAAAGAGGTGCCCGAAGCCCTGTCTTGTGTACCCTGAGCACTCCTTGCTGAGTATGAAGCATGCTTTCCAGCAGTTCCCAAAACTGTGTTGAAGCTGAAATGCTGCGTCTGTTTTTTCTGTGTTGGGGTTGCACCTTGGTGAGTGTAGGGATGGTTTTTAAGTGGATGCAGTGGAGGGCCTGGCCCCAGTGTCCTGTAGTGTGTTTTGACCCGTCAGCATAGCCTTTTGGTTCTCCGGTAGCCTACTTAAGTAAGTGATTTTTCCTGTGAGTGGAATGCAATTGATTTTTTTCTTTTTGGCGTGTAATCAGTTCTGCTCCTAGACTTTTCTTTCCACGTAAATAAAAGATACGAAGAAAAAGAAAAGGTACGTTGTTTTTGGGAAACCGTGGGGTAGGGTTCCTTGACCACGTAAGTGCAGTAGTGCCTAGAGAGTGATCAGGGTCACCTCCTTTATCTCTAGAAAGTAAGTCTGTTTGGGCACACTTCAGCGCGGTGCCACCTGGGCACATTTCTCAGGCGGAGCTACTGAGCAGGTGAGGTAAAGGAGCTGGGAACAGAGAGGTATTGCACAATGATATGTTGCCTTAGTAGTAGTGAACGTTGTGCAGGAGGTGGGTATTAGGGCTGGCATGCTGGTGAATGCTGGTTCTCTGTGTTTTCAGATGGGGATGAGTCTGTTTAAACTAATTCCAGTTCAAAAAGTTTCAGTTACTAGCTTGGTGATATTTTCAATTCAATATTAAAACCTGCAGAGAAAGCAAAAGGGGATTTTTGCTTCTAGAATCACCACAGATATCTTGTCTGCTCTCTGCATGCTTTTGAGATAAAGCTGATTTTAAAAAAGAAAGAAAAAAAAAACCATCTGCTTCTCTTGCTCTTTACCTACTCTCTTGTGCTTTGCCCCTCATCTTTCCCAGGTGATTTGGTTTGGGTTCTGGGCGGGGACAAAAGGTATATGAGCCCCAGGCACGACATCAGAGCTCCTTCTGCCTGGGCTGCTCTTTGGGGTCAGTGCTTTGTGTTTCCTTCAGTCAGTTGTAGGATTCTCTAGGCAGGCTGGAGTTTATGGAGTTCTAGATTTCTAAGTGCTTGAAATAGAGGGATATTTAGTAGAGGCTGCTGGCTCACTGGTTTTTGGGATGGTCACATATGCTCCTGTTTTTGAGCTGTATTTTAATCTCTACACGTATAAAAACACTTGTTTTAGTCCCCTGGAGAGTTTCACCAGCTTGATTACATGCTACATGTGGCTTGAGAGTGTAGATGCAGCATCACCAAGAGACTGAGCAGGGTTGTATCAGAGTCACCTTTTCATCTGCAAAGGGTAAGTCTGCGACTACCCCTGCCGAGGCTGCTGTGTGTGCGTGTCTTTTTGGCATTTGTGGAGCTCGGTTGTTTTTTTTTTGTGTGTATGTTTTAACTTTCTGTTTTTCTGAGCAGTAAATAGTGTGTGTGCTGAGCGTGGTTGGCAGGAGGAGGTGGGGAGCTGCTCAGGACTGGTAGGTTTGGTTTCTAGGAGTGTGCGGCATCCTTCCTGTGTGATGCGACTGATTGTTGGGTGGGAACGTTCCAGCTCATATGTCTTAAGCAATGTAGCTTGTGTAGTGTGTGTTGTGTGGCCCGGGTGCAGCTTGCTGTGGTGTTGTGAGTGAACAATCTCAGAGCTGGTGAGCAGCTGAAGTACCGGAGCTGGGAAGAGAGAGGTCTTGCAGCAGGTACGCTGTGGCTGTGAGGTGCCTCAGAGTGTGCATTTCTCTTGTCTCTGCAGGTGCTTTGTGCAGTTGTGGAGAGGGAAGGGAAATCTTCATGTCAGGAAGCTCTGAGGGAAGGTGAGTGGTGTCAGCCATGTCATGCCTTATCCGAAGCAAAGGGAAGACGCTCAGGAGTTTCCCTGTGAGGGTCCGAGGTGAGGCTGATTGGGATAGAGGAGCAGCATGGCAGGTGGGTTCTTGCAAGCACCGCGGTCATTGTATCCTTTTGTGTTCCCAGGTGGCGTGGGTGATGCTGGCCGCTCCTTTCAAGCTTGGACCTAATTTTCAGGTACAGAGGCAAGTGGCCTGCTGGTTTGAAAGGATAAAAGTAAAGATGGGGTTGCTTATGTTGTTGAGGGATGGGTGCTACTGCTGGCAGCTGAATGTTTATCTTCTGCCTGTGTCTTTCCCTTGTTCAGGCTGAAATGCATTGTGCAGTTCGCAGTGCAGGACGTCTCGACCCAAGCTGCCTCTGCAGTGACTCTGGTGCGTGATGAGCAGAGGTAACTGTTGTTTTTGGGGTGTGGTTGTCACTGCAGTTATTTTCCTACATCCAATAGAGTAAAACTCCCGTTTGCCTTTTAGAGGTGCTATAAGTGGGTAAGGAGAAGAGATGGAAGCATGTGCCACGTGGGGCAGGCAAGCGGCTGAGGTACAGGAGGGGATGAGAGTATGTGATTTTTTTCTGGGGATGGAATGGAATTGATTTTGTTGGTGTATAATCTGTTCTGCTCTTGGATTTTTCTTTCTAAGTTTAAAAAAAATAATAAAATTTGAGCTAATTCCAGTTAAGAAAGTTTCAGTTACTTGCTGGGTTGTATTGTCCTTTTAATATTCAAAGCTTCAGCGAAAGCATGGGGATTGTTGCTTTTAGAAACACCTCAGGTCTCGTCTGCACTCTGCATTCTGTTGAGCTAAAGCAGATCCCCCCCAAAAGAAACAAACAGGTAAACAAAAAAAAAAAACACAAACACACACACACAAATGAAGAACAAAATAAAACACCATTGGTAGACTTGTTGTGAATGCAACGAACATTTAATCCCTTTGTTTTCCCAGGTGGTGTGGATGATACTGGCTGCACTGTTGGAGCTTGGATTCGGAGAGGAAGAGGTGAGCAGAACTGTATGTTGCATCAGCAGTAGTCAGCATCGTGGAGAAGGTGGGCATCGTGGCCGGCGTGCTAGTGAATGCTGGTACTCTGTTTTTGCAGCTGATGATGAGCCTGGCAATTGACTAAGATGACAATCGGTGCCTGTGCATTTCTTGAGGCAGAGGGACTTTACCATGCAGCAACCTGAGAGCTAAGTTGGGGGGCACCTGGTATTTGCATATCTGGGGTGGCTAATGGGAGCTGGGAGGCAGAGCAGCATGGAGCCAGCTGGCTGAATAGACTTGGTGCCACTGTGAGGGTGGTTGAGGCTGGGTCACGTTCAGGCTGCTTGTGGCTGGGTCACCAGGCTAATAGAAGAGGCAGGATTATTTTGTAGCGTGAGTGTGTGCGCCAGGCAGGACAGTTTCCTTCAGTTCGTCTGTCTTGTAGTGTTGTATCTGCAGTGTCTGTTCTGTGCTTCTCGGGTCTTGATATCCTCCTGGCTTTTTAGACTGAACTGACCAGACAGGCGACTTGGTAGCTGTGCTGAAGGGCCTCAATGCTTGTTTTGTCATCATGGCTCTGATCCGAGCACTTCTTGTGTTGCAGTCGCTGCTTAAAGAGCAGGCCTGTTTCAGGTCTTGTGCATCATACTCGGTTTGAGATCGCGTCTGTTTCCATCCTCACTCTTGCGGAAGTCATCTGGGCCGCATCAGGAGCTCTTGCTTGGCAATTGATTTCCTAAGTGTCTTCTTAGGGGGTTTTCAGTCCCCATCCCTCTGGTCTCTTGTCTTGAAGGCAGGCTTTTTAGGCCTCCATCATCCCAGTTCTGGCAGTTGCTTCCAGTTGCGTGTCGTGACATTTGAGTCTCTCGTAGGGTCTGGTGCAGAGCGCCTGTATCTGACTTGCTGTTGCCATAGGGCTTTCCCCTGGGGGTCACTTTTTCTTGCGCCTTGTGTGTTTTGTTTGTAGTGTTTGTGGCGTGCCTGTGTGTGTACGTGTTTGGTCTGGAGCTGTCCTGCCTGGCAGTTAGTGATTAATGTGGCAGTGCATGGGTGTACTAATACATTGATGGGACTGTGTTGGCGAAGACATCCGGTCTGCCTCTGGGCACGTACTGAAGGGCAGCTGGCACAGTCATCTCTGTAGTGTTTGGCATATGTGGGGAGGGGGAGAGTTGAGCTGCTTGTGAGCAACTTCTCACATAGTGCTTGAATGGTGTGCTTGAGGAGGTCTGTTGAATCTTGAAAGCTTACAGATATGGGGTTTTGAATTTTTTATTTTTATTTCTTTCCTGTCCCCATTAGAGTGTAAACCCTAGTGTGGAGGAATGGTTAAGTGAAGTAGGTCATGTGAATGCTGAGCAACTTGGAGGTCGCGAGCTAAAAAAGTATCGAACGCAGCTCATACGAGTCTGGGAGATGGTGGGAAGCCAATCAAGGGACAAAGGCATTGTGTCAGCGTGTGGATGGGAAAGTACCGAAGGCGGGATAATGGTTGAGGGAATGAGGAGCTAGCTGATAAGATAGGGAAAGTTGCACTAACCAATAGTGAGCTTAGCTTTTGCAATACGTATGAGCTAATTATATTGAATCATATAAAAAACGGCTGAGCTATCCAATAGATTGAAGTTGACTGATCACTCATATTGAGCGTCTGTGTCTTCCTTCCGCCGGCAACAAATGGCGCCCGAGCAGGGACCTGGCTGGGTCTGAAGCTGCGAGACACAGTTGGACGGAATAAGGGAAGCTGGTCCTGCAACGCACCCCAGGAGGTGGAAGGGACAAGAATCCCCACACCCGCGCCGGGAAGGTGAAAGGGACGTGGAGTCCCCGCACCCGGGATAGGATCCCGCCAGTCGCGCGTCGCCGAGGTCTGCAGCTCGGAAGGTGGAAGGGAGTCCCCGCACCCGGGATGAGCCTATATAGGGTCCCGCCGGAAAAGCGCCGCCGAGGTCTTTGCAAAGGCTGCAACGGTACCGACGTAACTAAAGGTATGGAAAGACAAGCGGCGTATGATTTGCTCAAATGCTTTTCAGAAAAGCGGAGCACGCAGGGTATAGACTGCAAAAAGGAGTCGCGGAGAGACGCGGGAAGTTGAAGTAATCACAGTGAATTGAAGTAATCACGGTGCGATGCGGGACATCCGAGATCGAGTTGCTACGGGAGACCAGAGGCGTCACTGGACAACGGCAGCCGACCCTCAGCGTGTGGCGAGTCAGCACAGAGCAGAGGGACGGACATCAGGACCCTGCAGCCTGTGTGACGGAACCATGGAGGCAGCGGCGGCTGTGCTGCTTCTCTCTGGCATTCTTTTTATAAAAGGTTTACCTTGCAATGCAAAAGGGATACTAACTGCAGTGTTAATAATTGTATGTGTTATTCTTAAATGTCCAGGTATTTTGTGTTGAAAGTATTTGTGTAAGGGTAAGGTTTTAAAACAAAGTGTTGCAAGTCACTTCACGAGGAACACAATGAGAGACAATACTTTTTTGTTTGCTTATCATTCTAAATTATATTCTTGTGAATGAGATGGTGGTATGATTGAGATTGAGATGTGCCAGAGGCCTCTGGGTGTACGATTGTGCTCTGGGTGTGTGAGCGTGCTGTGTACTGTGTTAGTAAGAGCGCGCTTATTGCCATAGTGCAGGCTGAAATCATAGGAAATTAGTGCCAGCAAAAAATCACAGGAAAATGAAGGACGAAGTAGCCCTAGATTTATTACAGTGCTGTTTAGGAAAACGGGGAGTCGATTGAAAGCAACTAGCAGGACTAGTTGCAATCGGTCAAGGAAAATCATGTTTCACAAGTACGGAGTCATTGTTTGAAGTAGCCACTTGGAGAAATTTAAGGGAATGTACTGTTTAAAACGTTTTGATCATAATGAGTCAATTCACAAATCCATTGTACCTGCCAGTGCTTTTGGAGGACCGTGTTACCTAAGACGACTCACACTTTTCGCTCTAGATTTGCACTCGTGGCAAAACTCGACAAGGAACAGAAGAATTAAATGAGAATTAAAAACTTTGGGTTCTGACTGTAACGATAATGTAGAATTGTGGGGTCTAGCAGAAAGATTCTTTGCTTCTTTGGTGCCTGGTGTGGGAACTGCACACGCTTTGACTAACATTAATAGGCTTGCATGTTGGGCTGTTAAACAATCAAATGTAACACAAATTCTTTCTGAAATGTCACAAGATATGGAGAGTCTAAGACATGCTGTGTTACAAGATAGAGTCGCAACTAGCTCAAGGACATGGGTGTGAAGATGTAGAAGGAATGTGTTGCTTTAATCTCTCCGATCGTGGTCAGTCGCTTCATGACCAATTGAAATGGCTAAAGGATCATACACAAAAAATCACAATACAGAATAATTGGTTTGATGATTGGCTTAAATCTATCATTGGGAATATGGGAGGATGGGCTTTTAACCTAATCAAAGAGGGACTTCGCCTTTTGCTCATAATTATATTGATTCTAATTGCTGCGCGGGTAATTTTTAGCTGCTTAACTAGGAAGCTTGAGCAACTCACAGAGAAGGCGTTTGTAGCCCAAAATAAAAACGGGGGAATTGTGGAGGAATGGTTAAGTGAAGTAGGTCATGTGAATGTTGAGCAACTTGGAGGTCGCGAGCTAAAAAAGTATCGAACGCAGCTCATATGAGTCTGGGAGATGGCGGGAAGCCAATCAATGGACAAAGGCATTGTGTCAGTGTGTGGATGGGAAAGTACCTAAGGTGGGATAATGGTTGAGGGAATGAGGAGCTAGCTGATAAGATAGGGAAAGTTGCACTAACCAATAGTGAGCTTAGCTTTTGCAATACGTATGAGCTAATTATATTGAATCATATAAAAAACGGCTGAGCTATCCAATAAATCGAAGTTCACTGATCGCTCATATTGAGCGTCTGTATCTTCCTTCCGTCGACAACACACTAGGACGAACCTGTCACAGGAAAGAGCTCCTTCTGGAACTGTTCAGCACTCGGTAGGCAACTGGGTGACTGGCTTGATCTACTTCTGAGGTGCTGAGGCAAGGGGGCTGCTGTTTTGAAATGATAACGTTGTAAATGGGGTCTGTTGTGTTGTTGAGGGATGGGTGCTAATGCTGACAGCTGAATGATTCTCTTGTGACTGTTTTCATTTGTTAAAGCTGAAATACAGTGTACAACACGGGACTTGAGGACCAGAGCTGCTTTCGGCAAGGTGAGCGATGAGCAGTTGTAGCAGTTACTTTAGGGGTGCAGTTGTCACTGCAGTTACTTAACTACAAAAGTACAGTAAAAATCCTGTTTATATTTCAGGGGTGTTGTAGGTGGCCTAAGAGAGCAGATGGAAGCGTCTGCCTCGAGGGGAGGGGAGGGCACGGAGGTAAGGCAGCAGCTGAGAGTAACTGTCCCAGCTGTGCCGTGTCTTTGGATGCTGCTTCAGCCTATGCTTTTCTTTTTGTTTCACATTTGTCTCACACAGGCTGAGTGGGGCCAAGCTGCACTCTGAAGAGCAGCACGAGAAGGGCGGGCTGGTTGTGAGCTGGATTGGAGCAGAACTGCCAAGTAGCACGAGGTGAGTGCGAAGGGTATCCATCTTGCTTTGCAGGTGCCATGGCAGGCTCTCCACAGAAGCGGTTGAGGATTTGAGAAGAGGTTGCAGATGATCAAGGAGCGACACGTGCAGGGATGGCTTGAAAAGGGTATGGCTGCTTTCTCTTCTGGTCCCAGGCAATGTGGGCTGTGGTGTTAGCTCTTGAGAATTGGAACAAAGCAGGTGCTGATGGCGGTCTTCTTTGGTAAGCAAAGAGGTGCCTGAAGCCCTGTCCTGTGTAGCCTGAGCACAACTTGCTGAGGATGAAGCTTGCTTTCCAGCAGTTCCCAAAGCTGTTGAAGCTGTAATGCTGTGTCCTGTTTTTTTTTTTTGTGTTGGGGTTGTACCTTGGTGAGTGTAGGGACGGGTTTTAAGCGGGTGCAGTGGAGGGCCTGGCCCCAGTGTTCTGTAGTGTGTTTTGACCCACCAGCATAGCCATTTGGTTCTCAGATAGCCTACTGAAGTAAGTGATTTTTCCTGTGAGTGGAATGGAATTGAATTATTTTTTGGCGTGTAATCTGTTCTGCTCCTAGATTGTTCTTTCTATGTAAATGAAAGATTAAAGTAATTCCAGATGGAAAAAGAAATAAGTTGCTTACTTGGTTGTATTGTCCATTTAATATTAAAAGCTGCAGCAAAAGCATGGGGATTTTTGTTTCTAGAAACACCCTAGTTCTCCTGTCTGCACTCTGCATGCTGTTGAGCTAAGCCTTATAAATAAGTAAATAAACCACAGCTGCTGCTCCTCCTCTTTTCTGCTTTTTTTTTTTTGTGCTTTACCCCTGCACTTTCCCAGGTGATTGGCTTCAGGTTCCATGTAGGAGGTACTGCTAAATGAGTTGAAGGTATGCCATGAGAGAGCTCCTTCTGCCTGGGCTGCACTTTTGGGTAAGTGCTTTGTTTTTCGTTCAGTTGTTTGGAGGGTTCTTTAGGTGTGTCAGAGTCTATGGACTGATGCGTTTTTAAGTAGAAACCAGTACTCCTATCTTTCTGAGGTGGCAACTGGTAGGATCTGTCACTGTAAAGCAATCTAGTAGTAGGTACCTGTATTGGTACCGGGCCCATTTCGGCGCGGCGCCGCCCGGGCCCATTTCTCAGGTAAGTGTAGTGAGCAGCTGAGGTAAAGGAGCTGGGAACAGAGAGGTATTGCACAGTAGCATGTTGCATCAGTAGTAGTCAGCGGTGCGGAGGAGGTGGGTGTCAGGGCTGGTGTGCTAGTGAATGCTGGTTCTCTGTTTCTGCAAGTGATGATGAACCTGTTTAACGTAATTCCATTTGAAAAAGTTCCAGTTACTGGCCTGGTCGTGTCGTCCTTTCAATGTTAAAAGCTGCAGCAAAAGCATGGGGATTGTTGCTTCTAGAAACACCCCAGTTTTCTTGTCTGCAGTCTGCATGTTTTTCCAGTAAAGCAGATCTTAAAAAAAAAAAAAAAACAAAGAAAATAATAAAAAACAGCTGCTGCTGCTCCTGCTTTCTTTCTACTTCCTTGTGCTTTGCCCCTCCCCTTTTCCAGGTGATTGGGTTTGGGTTCTGGGTGGGGCCAAATGGTATATGAACCCCAGGCATGGCATCAGAGAGCTCCTTCTGCCTGGGCTGCTCCTTGGGGTAAGTGCTTTGTTTTTCCTTCAGTCAGTTGCAGGGTTCTCTAGGCAGGCTGGAGTCTATAGATTGCTAGAATTTTTAAGTGCTTGGAATTCACTTAATAGAGGGATGTGTAGTAGAGGTTTGTGGCTTATTGTTTTTTAGGATGGTGGGACACTCCTCTGTTTTTGAGCTGCACTTTAATCTCTAGATGTATAAACCCACTTCTGTAATTCTGCAGAGGACTAAAACCAGCTTGATTGCATGGTACCTGTGGCTTGACAGCGTAGATGCAGCATTACCAAGAGACTGAGCAGAGTTGTATCAGAGTCACCTTTTTTATCTGCAAAGGGTAAGTCTGTGATTATCCCTGCCAGGGCTGCTGTGTGTGCATGTCTTTTTGGCACTAGTGGTGCTCAGTTGTTTTTTTTGTGTGTACGTTTTAAGTTTCTGTTTTTCTGAGCAGTAAATAGTGTGTTTGCTGAGTGTGGTTAGAAGGAGGAGGTCGGGAGCTGCTCAGGACTGGTAGGTTTGGTTTCTAGGAGTGTGCGGCATCCTTCCTGTGCGATGCGACTGATTGTTGGGTGGGAACATTCCAGCTCATATGTCTTAAGCAATGTAGCTTGTGTAGTGTGTGTTGTGTGGCCTGGGCAGAGTTTGCTGCGGTGCTGTGAGTGAAGAATCTGAGTTAGAGCTGGTGAGCAGCTGAAGTACCGGAGCTGGGAAGAGAGAGGCATTGCAGCAGGTACGCTGTGGCTGTGAGGTGCCTCAGAGTGTGCGTTTCTCTTGTCTCTGCAGGTGCTTTGTGCAGTTGTGGAGAGGGAAGGGAAATCTTCATGTCAGGAAGCTCTGAGGGAAGGTGAGTGGTGTCAGCCATGTCATGCCTTATCCGAAGCAAAGGGAAGACGCTCAGGTGTTTCCCTGTGAGGGTCTGAGGTGAGGCTGATTGGGATAGAGGAGCAGCGTGGCAGGTGGGTGCTTGCAAGCACAGTGTTCATTGTATCCTTTTGTGTTCCCAGGTGGCGTAGGTGATGCTGGCCACTCCTTTCAAACTTGGACCTAATTTTCAGGTACAGAGGCAAGTGGCCTGCTGGTTTGAAAGGATAAAAGTAAAGACGGGGTTGCTTATGTTGTTGAGCGATGGGTGCTGGCAGCTGAATGTTTATCTTCTGCCTGTGTCTTTCCTTTGTTCAGGTTGAAATGCAGTGCGCAGTGCAGGACCTCTTGACCCGAGCTGCCTCTGCAGTGACTCTGGTGCGTGATGAGCAGAGGTAACTGTTGTTTTTGGGGTGTGGTTGTCACTGCAGGTATTTTCCTACATCCAATAGCGTAAAATTCCAGTTTGCCTTTTAGAGGTGCTATAAGTGGCTAAAGAGAACAGACAGAAGCATGTGCCACGTGGGGCAGGCCAGCGGCTGAGGTACAGGAGGGGATGAGAGTATGTGATTTTTTTCTGGGGATGGAATAGAATTATTTTTGTTGGTGTATAATCTGTTCTCCTCCTGGATTTTTCTTTCAATGTAAAGAAAAGTTTGAGCAATTCCAGTTAAGAAAGTTCCAGTTACTTGCTGGGTCGTGTTGTCCTTTCAATGTTAAAATCTGCAGCAAAAGCATGGGGATTGTTGCTTCTAGAAACACCCCAGTTTTCTTGTTTGCGCTCTGCATGCTGTTGAGCTAAGGCAGATTTAAAAAAAAATACAGGAAACACACACAAAAACAACAACAACAACAACAAAAAACACCATTGGCTGACTTGTTGTAAACGCAACGATCATTTAATCCCTTTATTTTCCCAGGTGGTGTGGATGATACTGGCTGCACTGTTGGAGCTTGGACTCGGAGAGGAACATGTGAGCACAATCGTATGTTGCCTCAGTAGTAGTCAGCATTGTGGAGAAGGTGAGCAATAGGGCTGGCATCCTAGTGAATGCTGTCACTCTGTTTTTGCAGCTGATGATGAGCCTGGCAATTGACTAAGCTGACAATCGGTGCCTGTGCATTTCTTGAGGCGGTGGGACTTTGCCATCCAGCAACTTGAGAGCTAAGTTGGGGGGCACCTGGTATTTGCATATCTGGGGTGGCCAATGGGAGCTGGGAGGCAGAGCAGCATGGAGCCAGCTGGCTGAATAGACTTGGAGCCACTGTGAGGGTGGTTCAGGCTGGGTCACCAGGCTAATAGAAGCAGCGGGATTATTTTGTAGCGTGAGTGCGTGCGCCAGGCAGGACAGTTTCCTTCAGTTCGTCTGTCTTGTAGTGTTGCTTCTGCATTGTCTGTTCTGTGCTTCTCGGGTCTTGATATCCTCCTAATTTTTTACACCGGACTGACTAGACTGGCGACTCGGTAGCTGTGCTGAAGGGCCTCAATGCTTGTTTTGTCATCATGACTCTGATCCGAGCACTTCTTGTCTTGCAGTCGCTGCTTGAAGTGGGGATCTGTTTGAGGTCTTTTGCATCATACTCGGTTTGAGAACACGTCTGCTTCCATCCTCACTCTTGCAGAAGTTATCTGGGCCGCATCAGGAGCTCTTGCCTGGGAATTGATTTCCTAAGTGTCTTCTTAGGGGGTTTTCAGTCCCCATCCCTCTGGTCTCTTGTCTTGAAGGCAGGCTTTTTAGGCCTCCACCATCCCAGTTCTGGCAGTTGCTTCCAGTCGCGTGTGGTGACATTTGAGTCTCTCGTAGGGTCTGGTGCAGAGCGCCTGTATCTGACTTGCTGTTGCCGTAGGGCTTCTCTTTTAGGGGTTACTTTCTCTTGCGCCTAGTGTTGTGTGTTTTGTTTGTAGCGTTTGTGGCGTGCCTGTGTGTGTATGTGTTTGGTCTGGAGCTGTCCTGCCTGGCAGTTAGTGATTAATGTGGCAGTGCATGGGTGTACTAATACGTTGATGGGACTTTGTTGGCAAAGACATCCAGTCTGCCTCTGGGCATGTACTGAAGGGCAGCTGGCACAGTCATCTCTGGTGGTTGGCAGCTGTTGATTTGGGAGAGTTGAGCTGCTTGTGAGCAGCTGTTTGCGTAGTGCTTGAACGGTGTGCTTGAGGTGGTCTGTCGAATCTTGAAAGCTTACAGATACGGGGTTTTGAAATGTTTATTTTTATTTCTTTCCTGTCCCCATTAGAGTGTAAACCCTAGGAGGAACCTGTCACAGGAAATAGCTCCTTCTGGAACTGTCCAGCACTCGGTAGGCAGCTCGGTGACTGTCTTGATCTACTTCTGAGGTGCTGAGGCAAGGGGGCTGCTGTTTTGAAATGATAAAGTTGTAAGTGGGGTTCCTTGTGTTGTTGAGGGATGGGTGCTAATGCTAGCAGCTGAATGATTCTCTTGTGACTGTTTTCATTTGTTTAAGGTGAAACACAGTGTACAGCACGGGACTTGACCGGAGCTGCTTTTTGCAAGGTGAGCGATGAGCAGATGTAGCAGGTACTTTAGAGGAGCAGTTGTCACTGCAGTTAGTTAACTACACAAAATACAGTAAAAATCCTGTTTATATTTCAGAGGTGTTTTGTAGTTGGCTTAAGAGAGCAGATGGAAGCATCTTCCTCGAGGGCAGGTGAGGGGGCAGAGGTAAGGGAGCAGCTGAGAGTAACTGTCCCAGCTGTGCCGTGTCTTTGGATGCTGCTTCAGCCTATGCTTTTCTTTTTGTTTCACATTTGTCTCACACAGGCTGAGTGGGGCCAAGCTGCACTCTGAAGAGCAGCACGAGAAGGGCGGGCTGGTTGTGAGCTGGATTGGAGCAGAACTGCCAAGTAGCACGAGGTGAGTGCGAAGGGTATCCATCTTGCTTTGCAGGTGCCATGGCAGGCTCTCCACAGAAGTGGTTGAGGATTTGAGAAGAGCTTGCAGATGATCAAGGAGCGACACGTGCAGGGATGGCTTGAAAAGGGTATGGCTGCTTTCTCTTCTGTTTATCAGGTGTCCCAGGCAATGTGGGCTGTGATGTTAGTTCTTGAGAATCGGAACAAAGCAGGTGCTGATGGTGGTCTTCTTTGGTAGGCGAAGAGGTGCCCGAAGCCCTGTCTTGTGTAGCCTGAGCACGCCTCGCTGAGTATGCAGCTTGATTTCCAGCAGTTCTGAAAACTGTGTTGAGGCTGAAATGCTGTTTGTGTTTGGGTTGGGCTTGCACCTTGGTGAGTGTAGGGATGGGTTTTAATTCAGTGCAGCGGAGGGCCTGGCCTCAGTGTCCTGTAGTGTGTTTTGACCCGTGAGCATAGACCTTTGGTTTTCCGATAGCCTACTGAAGTAACTGATTTTTCCTGTGAGTGGAATGGAATTGAATTCTTCTTTGGCGCATAATCTGTTCTGCTCCTAGAGTTTTCTTCCTGCGTAAATAAAAGTCTGAGCTAAATCCGGCTGAAAAAGCTTCATTTACTTGCGTGGTAGTACTGTCCTTTCAGTATTAAAAGCTACAGCAAAAGCATGGGGATTTTTGTTGCTATAAAAACCCTAGCTCTCCTGTCTGCACTCTGTATGCTGTGGAGCTAAGCCTTATAAATAAGTAAATAAACCACAGCTGTTGCTCCTTCTCTTTTTGGTTTTTTTTGTGCTTTCCCCCTTGCACTTTCCCAGGTGATTAGCTTCAGGGTCCAGGTGAGACCTATTGGTAACTGAGTTGCAGGTGTGCCATCAGAGAGCTCCTTCTGCCTGGGCTGCAATTTTGGGTAAGTGCTTTCTATTTCCTTCAGTTGTTTGGAGGGTTCTTTAGGTGGGTCAGAGTCTATGGACTGATGCGTTTTCAAGTAGAAACCGGTACGCATATCTTTTTGAGGTGGCAACTGGTAGGATCTGTCTTTGTAAAGGAATCTAGTAGTAGGTGCCTGTATTGCACACAGCTCTTCCTCAGGTGAGTAGTTATTATAGCAGTTTTACGGATGGTATGGTGACGTTACTTTGTGTGTTTGCTTTGTGGTTCTGGGTCCCTTCTGATTTTTGCAGAATTACGGGGCTTTCTGTGATTCTTTGCCTGTATGTCAAATATTATCAAAGTTACAACCTTGCTGTTAAAGTGATGGAGCAGGGTTTAGTTGAAACGTATCATGGAAGCTCCCTGTGTGAGCATGTGTCTGAAAATGGCAGCAGTGGGCATGTAATTGGTAGTCTGTTTCAAGTTTAGGGACAGGTTGTTATATTTCTGGAGCTTTTGCCTGTGTGTTTTCTGTCTGTCAAGCGTTCAGACCTTGCAGCCTTCTAGTCTTGATGTCCTTGAATTTACGTATTAGAAGTACGTTTATGAGGGGTTGCCTGGTACATTGTTTTTGGGAAACCGTGGGGTATGGTTCCTTGAGTGCATAAGTGCAGTAGTGCCAAGAGAGTGAGCAGGGCCACCTTCTTCATCTCTGCAGAATGAGTCTGTTCGGGCACACTTCTCAGGTAAATGTAGTGAGCAGATGAGGTAAAGGAGCCGGGAACAGAGAGGTATTGCACAGTAGCATGTTGCATCAGTAGTAGTCAGCGGTGCGGAGGAGGTGGGTGTCAGGGCTGGCGTGCTAGTGAATGCTGGTTCTCTGTTTCTGCAAGTGATGATGAACCTGTTTAACGTAATTCCATTTGAAAGAGTTCCAGTTACTGGCCTGGTCGTGTTGTCCTTTCAATGTTAAAAGCTGCAGCAAAAGCATGGGGATTGTTGCTTCTAGAAACACCACAGGTCTCCTGTCTGCTCTCTGCATGTTTTTCCAGTAAAGCAGATCTTAAAAAAAAAAAAACAACAAAGAAAATAATAAAAAACAGCTGCTGCTGCTGCTCCTGCTTTCTTTCTACTTCCTTGTGCTTTGCCCCTCCCCTTTTCCAGGTGATTGGGTTTGGGTGCTGGGCGGGGCCGAATGCTATATGAGCCCCAGGCATGGCATCAGAGAGCTCCTTCTGCCTGGGCTGCTCCTTGGGGTAAGTGCTTTGTTTTTCCTTCAGTCAGTTGCAGGGTTCTCTAGGCAGGCTGGAGTCTATAGATTGCTAGAATTTTTAAGTGCTTGGAATTCACTTAATAGAGGGATGTGTAGTAGAGGTTTGTGGCTTATTGTTTTTTAGGATGGTGGGACACTCCTCTGTTTTTGAGCTGCACTTTAATCTCTAGATGTATAAACCCACTTCTGTAATTCTGCAGAGGACTAAAACCAGCTTGATTGCATGGTACCTGTGGCTTGACAGCGTAGATGCAGCATTACCAAGAGACTGAGCAGAGTTGTATCAGAGTCACCTTTTTTATCTGCAAAGGGTAAGTCTGTGATTATCCCTGCCAGGGCTGCTGTGTGTGCATGTCTTTTTGGCACTAGTGGTGCTCAGTTGTTTTTTTTGTGTGTACGTTTTAAGTTTCTGTTTTTCTGAGCAGTAAATAGTGTGTTTGCTGAGTGTGGTTAGAAGGAGGAGGTCGGGAGCTGCTCAGGACTGGTAGGTTTGGTTTCTAGGAGTGTGCGGCATCCTTCCTGTGCGATGCGACTGATTGTTGGGTGGGAACATTCCAGCTCATATGTCTTAAGCAATGTAGCTTGTGTAGTGTGTGTTGTGTGGCCTGGGCAGAGTTTGCTGCGGTGCTGTGAGTGAAGAATCTGAGTTAGAGCTGGTGAGAAGCTGAAGTACCGGAGCTGGGAAGAGAGAGGCATTGCAGCAGGTACGCTGTGGCTGTGAGGTGCCTCAGAGTGTGCTTTTCTCTTGCCTCTGCAGGTGCTTTGTGCAGTTGTGGAGAGGGAAGGGAAATCTTCATGTCAGGAAGCTCTGAGGGAAGGTGAGTGGTGTCAGCCATGTCATGCCTTATCCGAAGCAAAGGGAAGACGCTCAGGAGTTTCCCTGTGAGGGTCCGAGGTGAGGCTGATTGGGATAGAGGAGCAGCATGGCAGGTGGGTTCTTGCAAGCACCGCGGTCATTGTATCCTTTTGTGTTCCCAGGTGGCGTGGGTGATGCTGGCTGCTCCTTTCAAGCTTGGACCTAATTTTCAGGTACAGAGGCAAGTGGCCTGCTGGTTTGAAAGGATAAAAGTAAAGACGGGGTCGCTTATGTTGTTGAGGGATGGGTGCTACTGCTGGCAGCTGAATGTTTATCTTCTGCCTGTGTTTTTCCCTTGTTCAGGCTGAAACGCAGTGTGCAGTGCAGGACGTCTCGACCCAAGCTGCCTCTGCAGTGACTCTGGTGCGTGATGAGCAGAGGTAACTTGTTTTTGGGGCGCGATTGTCACTGCAGTTATTTTCCTACATCCAATAGCGTAAAATTCCAGTTTGCCTTTTAGAGGTGCTCTATGTGGGTGAAGAGAACAGGTGGAAGCATGTGCCACGTGGGGTAGGCAGGCGGCTGAGGTACAGGAGGGGATGAGAGTATGTGATTTTTTCTGGGGACGAAATGGAATTATTTTTGTTGGTGTATAATCTGTTCTGCTCTTGGATTTTTCTTTCAATGTGAATAAAAATTTGAGCTAATTCCAGTTAAGAAAGTTCCAGTTACTTGCTGGGTCGTGTTGTCCTTTTAATATTAAAATCTGCAGCAAAAGCATGGGGATTATTGCTTCTAGAAACACCCCAGTTTTCTTATCTGCAGTCTGCATGCTGTTGAGCTAAAGCAGACTAAGAAATAAATACAGGAAACACACACACACAAAAAAAAACAGTAACAAAAAAACCCACCACCATTGGCTGACTTGTTGTGAACGCAACGATCATTTAATTCTTTTGTTTTCACAGGTGGTGTGGATGATACTGGTTGCACTGTTGGAGCTTGGATTCGGAGAGGAAGAGGTGAGCAGAACCGTGTGTTGCATCAGCAGTAGTCAGTATTGTGGAGGAGGGGTGCATCATGGCCGGCGTGCTAGTGAATGCTGGTACTCTGTTTTTTGCAGCTGATGATGAGCCTGGCAATTGACTAAGATGACAATCGGTGCCTGTGCATTTCTTGAGGCAGAGGGACTTTACCATGCAGCAACCTGAGAGCTAAGTTGGGGGGCACCTGGTATTTGCATATCTGGGGTGGCTAATGGGAGCTGGGAGGCAGAGCAGCATGGAGCCAGCTGGCTGAATAGACTTGGTGCCACTGTGAGGGTGGCTCAGGCTGGGTCACGTTCAGGCTGCTTGTGGCTGGGTCACCAGGCTAATAGGAGCAGCGGGATTATTTTGTAGCGTGAGTGCGTGCGCCAGGCAGGACAGTTTCCTTCAGTTCGTCTGTCTTGTAGTGTTGCTTCTGCATTGTCTGTTCTGTGCTTCTCGGGTCTTGATATCCTCCTGGCTTTTGACACTGGACTGACCAGACAGGCGACTCGGTAGCTGTGCTGAAGGGCCTCAATGCTTGTTTTGTCATCATGACTCTGATCCGAGCACTTCTTGTCTTGCAGTCGCTGCTTGAAATACAGATCTGTTTCAGGTCTTGTGCATCATATTCGGTTCGAGATCGCGTCTGTTTCCATCCTCACTCTTGCAGAAGTCATCTGGGCCGCATCAGGAGCTCTTGCTTGGGAATTGATTTCCTGAGAGTTGTCTTAGGGGGTTTTCAGTCCCCATCCTTCTGGTCTCTTGTCTTGAAGGCAGGCTTTTTAGGCCTCCATCATCCCAGTTCTGGCAGTTGCTTCCAGTCGCGTGTGGTGACATTTGAGTCTCTGGTAGGGTCTGGTGCAGAGCACCTGTATCTGACTTGCTGTTGCCGTAGGGCTTCTCTTTTGGGGGTTACTTTCTCTTGCGCCTAGTGTTGTGTGTTTTGTTTGTGGCGTGCCTGTGCGTGTACGTGTTTGGTCTGGAGCTGTCCTGCCTGGCAGTTAGTGATTAATGTGGCAGTGCATGGGTGTACTAATACATTGATGGGACTGTGTTGGCAAAGACATCCGGTCTGCCTCTGGGCACGTACTGAAGGGCATCTGGCACAGTATATCTGTTTGCGAGCAACTGCTCGTTTACCTCTATTCATATAATAACTTGTAATATTTAATTGCAATCCAATTTGGGACCCAGTCGTATATGACACCAGGGGGCTTGTCCGGGAGGGCTTTGGTTCCTGAGTTCTTATTTGATCTAGGAGAGGCGCCCCAGCATTTGGTGGCTGCTGTTCGAGTCTGGTCGGGACTAATGGCATCTTGAACCTGAATACGGGTAAGCTAAGGTTTTGATTTTTTTTTCAGCTCCCTTGCTGGCTGCAGCACTGTATTTTGCCCATAATTCTGCGTGTGAAGATCTGAATGAAGACAACGGAGTCGTAAGTGTTTAAAGCCTATACTGTTTTGTTGGATGGGTTCCGGTTGCCTGTGTGTGTAAGAGTGTGACTGAGACGGAATTTAGTTCCGAAGCGATTGTGGAGGTCTTCTTTACCACGGTTCCAATCTCCCGCGAGGGACTTGGCCGGTGAAGGACCGAAGGGATTCCTATAGGCTTTGTGGGTGGGTGATAGATCTTAAATCCTCTTTAAGACACTCTTATTAAGGTAACCAAGGGCTGTGGGAATTGCCAGAGTAACATTCCTAGATGGGTGAGACAAAACCGAAGACCAGAGACCAGAAGAAAGGAAGCAAATTACCAGACATACCAGCAGAAAGTCCATTAGGAATAACGATTAGAAACTGGAACGAGAGAGGCCCCAGAAACGTAAAAAGGAAATAAAAAAGGGTCCAGTATTGTGTGATAGAATGGCCGAAGGAGCTTTTAAGACCGCATGTCTTTGGGCCCGTTTTTGGATTCTTTGAAGACTGTATTTGTCAGGCCTTAAATACACATGTTAATTCGAAGGAACCTTTCTGCCGGGAAGAAAGTGATGATGCAGGATTATGGATCAGGAGGACTTCATGTCCTTTTACAGCCTTAATATTTACACTAAAAGCAGGTAAGAAATTTTGAAGAAGAAGAAGAACAGGAAAAATAAAAAGATAATAAATGGGAGCCGTTGGATAATCTACCGTCTCCATATCGTAACAATCCACCTCCGGTGGTGTACTGGGTCTGGCTGGAATGTTAACTTTCCCGGCAGCAGCCCATACAGTGCCGTACTCTGCAGTTGTAGCTGGAACAGCAGTGTTATCACACCAGTGTTGTGTCTACTGCTGAGCAGCAGTGGCACAGCATCGGGCCTTTCTCTAACCCTCCTAGGGGATGGGCAAAAAGCGAGGAGAGAAACATCACCAGGGCAGCTGACCTAAACCAATCAAAGGGATATTCCATACCATGGGATGTCACACTCAGCAATAAAAGGTGGAAACAGGAAGAAGAGGGGAGGGGTGGGCTCTCGTTGAGAAGACGTCGGTCCTCCTCTCGAACACCGGCTGCGTGCGTTGAGGCCTTGCATCAAGGACGTGGTCAATCATCGCTCATTTGTGGGAAGTAGAGAGCAATTTCTTTCCTCTGCCCTTCCATATAGCTTTCATTTATTTTGTTTGTTTGTTTTCCTCCCTTCTTTTTATTTTCCCTTTTCCCCTCCCTTTTCCCCTTTCCCTTTTTATTTCCCCTTAGTTAAATTGTTTAGTTCATGGTAGTCTTTATTTAATTATTATAATTATTTCCATTTAATTAAATTATCCTGATCTCAACCCGTGAGTTGTTCTTTGCTTTACTTCTCCCCCTCCTCACCTAAAGGATGCATTCATGAGAAGTAGGACTGCCGTATCTGAGAGAGCTCCTCTATATCCTTTAAGGGAGGTAACTGGTGTATAACTGGGTTGGAGTTTTAACAGGGTTTTAAGGGTTTCAGGGTTAGCGTGTTAGGGTTTTAGAGTTTTTTGTGGGATGGAGTGTTGCTATGTTTTTTAGGGTTAGGGTCCTAGGGTTTTATTTTTGGTCAGTTATTTAGGGTTAGTGTGTTAAGATCCTTTTTTTTTTTTTTTTTTTTTTTTTTCAGGTTCGGTTCTCCAGGGTTAGAGTTTCGAGCGTCCTAATTTTGTGGGTTACGATGTTGAGCGTCCTAATGTTTTGTGTTAGAGCTTTGGGTGTTAAGCATCTTAATTTTTGGGTTAGAGTTTTGAGCGTCCTGATGTTTTGAGTAAGGGTTTTGAGCATCCTAGTGTTTTGGGTTGGCTTTGTGTTTTGAGCATCTTAATTTTGGGGTTACAGCTTTAAGCGTCCTAATTTTGTTGTTTAGGGCTTTGAGAATCCTAATGTTTTGGGTTTGGGTTTTGAGCGTCCTAAGTGTTTGGGTTAGGGCTTTTAGGCATAGGACTTCAGGGGTTTAGTATGGTAAACAGTTTGGATTAGGCCTGTAGGGGTTTCAAAGTTTTTTAGTGTTAGGGCTTGAGCCTTTTTTGAAAGGGCGGTAAGTGTTTGCTAGTGAGTGCTGGTAAATGTATTTCTCAAACGCTCGGCCTGTGATGGGTCAAGCCAGCTGTCTGAGGAATGCTGGTAGGCGTAGTTTTCCGGCACCGGGCTTCCGGGAGGTCATGTTTGGTGCCCAGAGCATACCGGGAGATGTAGTTCTTGGGAACTAGGGTTAGGGTTATTGTTAGTGGTTAGGGTTAGAGTTTGGGGGTTGGGGTTATATCGGGGTTGGGGTTGTTAGGGTTAGATCTGCCATTAGATCCGTTGGGCGTTAGGTTTTTTTTTTTGGGGGGTTGGGGGGGTTGGGGAGTGGGGGGGTAGGGTTAGGGCATTAGGGGGGTTAGGGTTAGGGTGTTGGTGGTTTGGGGGTTGGATTTGGGGAATTGGGGGGTTTGGGTTAGAGGATTGGGGGGTTTGGGTTAGAGGGTTGGGGGGTTAGAGGGTTGGGGGGTTGGGGGTTGGGGGGTTGGGGGTTGGGGGGTTAGAGGGTTGGGGGCTTAGGGGGTTGGGGGGTTGGGGGTTGGGGGGTTGGGGAGTTAGAGGGTTGGGGGGTTGGGGGTTGGGGGGTTAGAGGGTTGGGGGGTTGGGGGTTGGGGGTTAGAGGGTTGGGGGGTTGGGGGTTGGGGGGTTAGAGGGTTGGGGGGTTGGGGGGTTAGAGGGTTGGGGGGTTAGAGGGTTGGGGGGTTGGGGGTTGGGGAGTTAGAGGGTTGGGGGGTTGGGGGGTTAGAGGGTTGGGGGGTTGGGGGTTGGGGAGTTAGAGGGTTGGGGGGTTGGGGGGTTGGGGGTTGGGGGGTTAGAGGGTTGGGGGGTTGGGGGTTGGGGGGTTAGAGGGTTGGGGGGTTAGAGGGTTGGGGGGTTGGGGGTTGGGGGGTTAGGGTTAGGGGGTTAGGGTTAGAGGGTTAGGGTTAGGGGGTTAGGGT